>NC_056433.1:33042305-33359805 GCF_018296145.1 Oncorhynchus tshawytscha | reverse complement strand
CTAGAACAAGCATCGCTGTTTTGTCCGAGGTTAAAAGTAGAAAGTTGGCAGCCATCCAATTCCTTATGTCTGAAACACAGGCTTCTAGCGAGGGCAATTTTGGGGCTTCACCACGTTTCATTGAAATGTACAGCTGTGTGTCATCCGCATAGCAGTGAAAGTTAACATTATGTTTTCGAATGACATCCCCAAGAGGTAAAATATATAGTGAAAACAATAGTGGTCCTAAAACGGAACCTTGAGGAACACCGGCATTTACAGTTGATTTGTCAGAGGACAAACCATTCACAGAGACAAACTGATATCTTTCCGACAGATAAGATCTAAACCAGGCCAGAACTTGTCCGTGTAGACCAATTTGGGTTTCCAATCTCTCCAAAAGAATGTGGTGATCGATGGTATCAAAAGCAGCACTAAGGTCTAGGAGCACGAGGACAGATGCAGAGCCTCGGTCTGATGCCATTAAAAGGTAATTTACCACCTTCACAAGTGCAGTCTCAGTGCTATGATGGGGTCTAAAACCAGACGGAAGCATTTTGTATACATTGTTTGTCTTCAGGAAAGCAGTGATTTGCTGAGCAACAGCCTTTTCTAAAATGTTTGAGAGGAATGGAAGATTCGATATAGGCCGATAGTTTTTTATATTTTCTGGGTCAAGGTTTGGCTTTTTCAAGAGAGGCTTTATTACTGCCACTTTTAGTGAGTTTGGTACACATCTGGTGGATAGAGAGCCGTTTATTATGTTCAACATAGGAGTGCCAAGCACAGGAAGCAGATCTTTCAGTAGTTTAGTTGGAATAGGGTCCAGTATGTAGCTTGAAGGTTTAGAGGCCATGATTATTTTAATCATTGTGTCAAGAGATATAGTACTAAAACACTTGAGTGTCTCTCTTGATCCTAGGTCCTGGCAGAGTTGTGCAGACTCAGGACAACTGAGCTTTGGAGGAATACGCAGATTTAAAGAGGAGTCCATAATTTGCTTTCTAATAATCAAGATCTTTTCCTCAAAGAAGTTCATGAATTTATTACTGCTGAAGTGAAAGCCATCCTCACTTGGGGATTGCTGCTTTTTAGTTAGCTTTGCGACAGTATCAAAAAGAGATTTTGGATTGTTCTTATTTTCCTCAATAAAGTTGGAAAAATAGGATGATCGAGCAGCAGTAAGGGCTCTTCGATACGGTACTGTGCTTCCAAGCTAGTCGGAAGACTTTCAGTTTGTTGTGGCACCATTTCCGTTCCAATTTTCTGGAAGCTTGCTTCAGAGGTCAGGTATTTTCTGTATACCAGGGAGCTAGTTTCTTATAAGAAATGTTTTTAGTTTTTAGGGGTGCAACTGCATCTAGGGTATTGTGCAAGGTTAAATTGAGTTCCACAGTTAGGTGGTTAACTGTTTTTTGTCCTCTGACGTCCTTGGGTAGACAGAGGGAGTCTGGAAGGGCATCAAGGAATCTTTTGATGCTCCTTGGTTGGGGTTTGAGCAGATTATTTGTTGCAAATGCAAACGTAATAAAATGGTGGTCCGATAGTCCAGGATTATGAGGAAAAACATTAAGATCCACAACATTTATTCCATGGGACAAAACTAGGTCCGGAGTATGACTGTGACCGTGAGTAGGTCCAGAGACATGTTGGACAAAACTGACTGAGTCGGTGATGGCTCCGAAAGCCTTTTGGAGTGGGTCTGTGGACTTTTCCATGTGAATATTAAAGTCACCAAAAATGTTAATATTATCTGCTATGACTACAAGGTCCGATAGGAATTCAGGGAACTCAATGAGGAACGCTGTACATGGCCCAGGAGGCCTGTAAACAGTAGCTATAAAAAAGTGATTGAGTAGGCTGCATAGATTTCATGACTAGAAGCTCAAAAGAGGAAAACGTCATTTTGTTTTTTGTAAATTGAAATTTGCTATTGTAAATGTTAGCAACACCTCCGCCTTTGCGGGATGCATGGGAGACATGTTTTAGTCAGGCCAATCACATCAAGATTATGATCAGTGATTAGTTCATTGACTATAATTGCCTTTGAAGTGAGGTATCACGATATCTTTCAATAATAACATGAATGGAGGAGGTCTTTATCCTGGTGAGATTGCAAAGGCGAACACCGCCATGTTTAATTTTGCCCAACCCAGGTCGAGGCACAGACACGGTCTCAATGGGGATAGCTGAGCTGGCTACACCGACTGTGCTAGTGGCAGACTCCACTAAGCTGGCAGGCTGGCTAACAGCCTGCTGCCTGGCCTGCACCCTATTTCATTGTGGAGCTAGAGGAGTTAGAGCCCTGTCTATGATGGTAGATAAGATGAGAACACCCCTCCAGCTAGGATGGAGTCCGTCACTCCTCAGCAGGTCAGGCTTGTTCCTGTTTGTGGGTGAGTCCCAGAAAGAGGGCCAATTATCTACAAATTCTATCATTTGGGAGGGGCAAAAAACAGTTTCAACAAGCGATTGAGTTGTGAGACTCTGCTGTAGAGCTCATCACCCCCTAACTGGGAGGGGGCCAGAGACAATCACTCGATGCCGACACATCTTTCTAGCTGATTTCCACGCTGAAGCTACAGTATGTTGCGCTTGGTGACCTCTGACTGTTTCATCCTAACATCATTGGTGCCGACATGGATAACAATATCTCTATACTCTCTACACTCGCCAGCTTTAGCCAGCACCATCTTCAGATTAGCCTTAACTTCGGTAGCCCTGCCCCCTGGTAAACAGTGTATGATCGCTGGATGATTCGTTTTAAGTCTAATACTGAAGGTAATGGAGTCGCCATGACTAGGGTTTTCAATTTGTCAGAGCTAATGGTGGGAAGCTTCGGCGTCTCAGACCCCGTAACGGGAGGAGTAGAGACAAGAGAAGGCTCGGCCTCAGACTCCGACTCACTGCTTAATGGGGAAAACCGGTTGAAAGTTTCTGTCGGCTGAATGAGCGACACCGGTTGAGCATTCCTACAGCATTTCCCTCCAGAAACCATGAGCAAGTTTTCCGGCTGCGGGGACCGTGCGAGGGGATTTATACTAACATTACTATCTGTACTTACTGGTGGCACAGATGCTGTTTCATCCTTTCCTACACTGAAATTACCCTTGGCTAACGATTGCGTCTGAAGCTGGGCTTGCAGCACAGCTATCCTCGCCGTAAGGCGATTGTTCTCCTGTATATTATGAGTACAGCGACTGCAATTACAAGGCATCATGTTAATGTTACTACTTAGCTTCGGCTGTTGGAGGTCCTGACGAACCATGTCCAGATAAAGCGTTCGGAGTGAAAAAGTTGAATGAGCGAGGGGAAAAAACTAAAATATAAACGGTAATTAAAAAGTAAAAACCGTAAAGTTGTCAGGTAGCAAAGTAAGGTTGGCAACAAAACGCACAGCAACACATAAACAAGTCTGCACGTTGTGACCGGGTTCTTCAGAGAGTTCTCCTAAGGGGACAGCCAAAGAACCATTTTTTGTCTAGATAGCACCTTTCTTTATAAGAGTTGTACACCACTGAGGAATGAGAGGAGAATGACTGGAAATGGAGTGGGGAATGTATTGTATAGTGGTGGGTCTAGTAGATGTTCATGCATTGATATGATGTGTAATGTGGAAATACTGTATGTTTTCTGAATAATATAGAAATGGAAACCATATAACTGATGCTGGAAACTTGACATTTAAGAAATGTCAAAATAACGGTTTCAATTATGTTTTGTAGATTGATAGCATTTTGATAATTTATTCTTTCAATAGACCAAATAAAAACCCAAATTACATTAGCTTTGATCAGGTATTTGGAAAACAAAATGAATCCAATACCTGCATAAATGAAATAGCATTCGATAACATAGCCTTCCGGGCCACATTCTCATAGCTCTTAAACTGTGCACGGTGTGAGATGGCTTCTCGCCGTGTGTCGATGGCTCTGCCTCTGTCTCAGTAGATACTGCAGCCGTATAGACAAACCTAGCTGATAAATTGGTGGGCAGAACTGAACACAAACTGATCCATTAGATTAGTAATGAATGTGTTTTCTCTCAGCAGCACATCACTCAGTGTGTGTGTGTGTTCATTGAGATGACTGTTCATTGAGTCACTGATACCTCCCCCACAGGAAATAATATAGAGCCAATATGGGGTCTCACCCAGATCTTAATTCCAACGAGCTGCTCTAACATCTTCAATAACAATGGACTCTTTTTAGTTGAATCTGGGCAATACTTTAGCTGTAGTGTTGGCTATATGCCTAAAACAAATAAACTCAGCAAAAGAAGAAACGTCCCTTTTTCAGGACCCTGTCTTTCAAAGGTAATTCCTAAAAATCCAAGTACCTTCACAGATCTTCATTGTTAAGGGTATAAGCACTTATTGCTTGTTCAATGAACCATAAACAATTAATCAACATGCACCTCTGGAACAGTCGTTAAGACACTAACAGCTTACGGACGGTAGGTAATTAAGGTCACAATTATGAAAACTTAGGACACTAAAGAGGCCTTTCTACTGACTCAGAAACACACCAAAAAAAGATGCCCAGGGTCCCTGCTCATCTGCGTGAACGTACCTTAGGCATGCTGCAAGGAGGCATGAGGACTGCAGATGTGGCAAGGGCAATACATTCCAATGTCCGTACAGTGAAATGCCTCAGACAGCGCTACAGGGAGACAGGACAGACAGCTGATCATCCTCGCAGTGGCAGACCACGTGTAACAACACCTGCACAGGATCGGTACATCCGAACATCACACCTGCTGGACAGGTACAGGATGGCAACAACAACTGCCCGAGTTACACCAGGAATGCACAATCCCTCCATCAGTGCTCAGATTGTCCACAATAGGCTAAGAGAAGCTGGACTGAGGGCTTGCAGGCCTGTTGTAAGGCATGTCCTTACCAGACATCACTGGCAACAACGTTGCCTATGGGCACAAACCCACCGTCGCTGGACCAGACAGGACTGGCAAAAGGTGCCCTTCACTGACGAGTCACGGTTTTGTCTCAACAGGTGATGGTGGGATTCGTGTTTATCGTCGAAGGAAGGGGGCCTGTACTCTACACCGAGGCCTGTACTCTGGAGCAGGATCGATTTAGAGGTGGAGGGTCCGTCATGGTGTGTCAGAGCATCATCGGACTGAGCTTGTTGTCATTGCAGGCAATTTCAACGCTGTGCGTTACAGGGAAGACATCCTCCTCCTTCATGCAGGTTCATCCTGATATGTCCCTCCAGCATGACAATGCCACCAGCCATACTGCTCATGATTTCCTTCAAGACAGGAATGTCAGTGTTCTGCCATGGCCAGCGAAGAGCCCAGATCTCAATCCCATTGAGCATGTCTGAGACCTGTTGGATCGGAGGGCTAGGGGCATTCCTCCCAGAAATGTCCAGGAACTTGCAGATGCCTTGGTGGAAGAGTGGGGTAACATCTCATAGCAAGATCTGGCAAATCTGATACAGTCCACGAGGAGGAGATGCACTGAGGTACTTAATGCAGCTGGGGACCACACCAGATACTGACTGTTACCTTTGATTTTGACCCACCCTTTGTTCAGGGACATATTGTTCCATTTCTCTTAGTCACATGTCTATGGAACTTGTTCAGTTTATGTCTCGGGTTGTTGAATCTGACACACGTGTAACTCCCGACTGAAGAAGGGATGCAGTACCTCCTCTCTATGTCTTTCTACCTCTCTCTGCTCAGAGTATCAGCCAACCGGAATTAATATTATTGATTATAATGTTGGCTAACTCAAGCGTTAACAAGTGTTAATCAAATCTTATGCTGCTGTGGCAGTACTGTTGATATTTAAACTAGGTAGCTAGCTACACACATTCGACTGCATCTCTCAAGCCATGCATGTTTCGACACCCGCCACGCACAATGCCCGTACAGGGCAGACTGGGCAAAAAGGTGTAATCGGCGCGCGCAAGCTCCTTACAGCGCAGATCAACAGGTGCAACCAACCCGGGGTGGAAGGTAGCGAACTTGACCACATCACAATGACTTGCAGTGGGTTCCAGAAAATATTTTTTGGGGATATTATACCACCACCTAAAAGGGGACTTTGGAGACTGGAAGGACAAAGGGGCATGTGCTCTGCATAGGTAGAGCCCTATCTGTGCACGTGCCTAATGGACAGCAGTTGTCCAACTATTCAGCCATTACAACATTTTATGAAATGAGCCGGATAGGATGCCAGAAAGCAAAATATGAATATTGTATGCAATCTTAGCATTGAACTCAGGGACGCAACTTTCACATTCCGAAATTGTACTTTTACTAATGACTGATCATTATCAGTGATATAGCTGGTAAGGTAACTGCTATTTAACTTAATAGAAAATAAATAAACAAGTGTTTATTCCCAGTGCTGAGCAATTAGCTTGTGTAACTGACATGCAACATCAGCTAATGTTTCATCCCCTCTCGACTGAGGTGAACAATTTAGCTAGCTAGTAGCTAACTTATAACAGCCAGTTCAGCCCTAGCCTCTAGCTATCTGTCAGATAGCAATATGAGGTGGCTATTATTACTATCTAACAGCTATTGTTTGTATGGAAATACTTTGTTGTTGTTTTGTCTCGTTTCAACAGAAGTAAATTAACTTGGCTAGCTTTCGGCAATTGACGTATAGTTACAGAGTGAGCTGGCCAAAGGTTAGCTAACGTTAGCTATTATTTTTGCCTCAATCACACTAGACCTGAATTAAGGCATGAAACCAGCAACCAAACAATTGAATACCGATATTCTAAAGTGTTTTCAGCGCAAAGTTAGTTTTTATTAATCAGTATAGCAATGCAAAGTTTTTGATCTGTCATTTTCCCTAGCTAGTTCCCTACTTTTCACACTAACACAGTAATATAGAGCTCTACAGGCTTCACTGTCATGGTGCACATTCAGTACACAACACTATGCTCATCATGTCTTACCAGGATCAGATGGAGACAGGTGTCCCAGCAGGTTCACATAGCCAGGGAAGACCAGTCTCAGGTGACTTTTGCAGCATATTAACAATATCAGTGAATGATACAAAGTTCCATCTTGAGTTGATAGGTAGACCTACAGTAGCCACATGACAGCAGCTAAGCGTAAAGCCACAGTCTGGGATCTGGGAATGATGGTAATTTCAATTATTGAACCATTGATTCTATAATGTACACCAAGGTACTTCTAATGTCGTGACTCATCTTAGGAGGATCAGATGGTGACAGGGGTCTCAGCAGGGTCATGCAGCCAGGGAAAACCAGTCTGTGATGGTGAATATTTGCAGATACAACACTTTACGCTCTCTGTGCATCAAACATTGGACAAGCCAGATGCTTCAAAGATTGAAACTATTCTAAGGCAGTCTGAAAAACCTCCAAAGTTGATTTCCAAACTGTATCAAGGGTTGATAGTCTTTTCTCAAGGACACAAGACATGTAAAACACAAATGTGAGGAAGACTTGGTAAAAGCTATTGATGATGATGAATGGATACAGATAACTGTATGTTTGAATGCCCAGTCATGTTCATATAATCTCAGACAAATTACTGCATTTTAAGACCATCCATAGAACAAACTAAATGAAACTGAATTACATGCACTCAGTAATATAATTCCTCTGAGATGTTAAACACAAAATGGGACATATTTGCATATGTTATGTTCTTGTGAAGGCTGGCTAAATTCTAGCAAAGGGTATGTTCTCCCTGTTTTTGTTTGTTTGGAAATGTTGATACTGGAGACTGTTATCAGAAGAAACTGTGTAACCAAGTATTTATAGCGGCTAAGAAATGCATTGCCATTAATTGGAAGGTTGGTTATCCTCCCACAGTGTCAAAATGGATGGCAGACATGTCAAGTTATGTATCACTAGATTTGATTTATCACAAGAATAAGAGTAAAATGTGCAACTTTCGTAAGGTCTGGATGCCTTCTATGGAATACAGTATGATGAAATGAGTCGGTATTGAAAACATGCCCACGTCAGAGGAGATATCTAGTTAGGCAATCCCTAGCTGCTCAGCTGCTCAGTCCTGGCCCTGAGGGTCTGCCGTCCTGTGGTATGTCACTCTGGCCTTGAACTAACACACCCAAAACCAATAATGAATGTTTCAGTAAGATCCTAAAGCTGAGTGGGTTGGGGCGCCGCAGGGCGGGGGACCCCTAGGGACAGGACCGGGCGATCCAGCTATATTCTGTGCAAGTAAAAAGAGCTCTACAGTACTATTAGGTCTATGGTATTAATACTGAACACAAATATAAATGCAACAATTCAAAAGATTTTGTTGAGTTACAGATCATAAAAGGAAATAAGTCAATTGAAATAAATTCATTAGGCCCTAATATATGGATTTCACATGATTTGGTAGCGGTGCACAAAAGGGCTTTATTACGGACAGAAATAATCATCAGCACCCTATCCTCCCTCAGACGATCCCGTTGGTGAAGAAACCAGATGTGGAGGTCCTGGGCTGGCGTGGTTACACGTGGTCTGCAGTTGTGAGCCGGTTGGACATACTGCCAAATTCTCTAAAACGACGTTAGAGGCAGATTATGGTAGACAAATGAATATTGAATTACCTGACAACAGCTCAGGTGGACATTCCTGCAATTGCACGCTCCCTCAAAACTTGAGATATCTGTGGCATTGTGTTGTGTGACAAAACGGCATGTTTTAGAGTGGCCATGTATTGTCCCCAGTACAAGGTAAACCTGTGTGCTGATCATGCTGTTTAATCAGCTTCTTGATAAGCCACACCTATTAGGTGGATGGATTATCTTGACTAAGGTTAAAATGCTATCTAACAGGGATGTAAACAGTCTTGTTGTGCTTATGGAACATTGCTTGGATCTTTTATTTCAGCTCAAGAAACATGGGACCAACACTTTACATGTTGCGTTTAGATATTTCTTCAGTGTATATGGAGGATTTGCTGTTTTTGTGTGGGTGTTAATGTTCATTTTCTGGGTTGTTTGTTTTACTTTATTTTCCAAACCTTTCCATTGGTAAGGTGGAAAGGAAATTATGTTGGTAGAGAGTTGAATTATGTACTAGACTGTTGGGGATCGGGCTTGCTGGCGGCTCCGTCTGGCTGAAATTTGATAAAGAGGATCAAAAATCTTCTATTTTTTTTAAGAATTGTTAATTTTTTTAGTCTATTGGCTAAAGGTGCAGCACAATATTGATTATGATTTACCTTTAATCTAGTTCAGCCTTATCAATCACTGAAACATATTTAATCATCTCTTATCTAGCTTGATGATGTTGCCATTTTTGCTTACTTTTTGTTGTTCTAAATAGACACAACATATTGGATTGTGTAGAAATGCAGGATATGAGCTTTAGATGACCCAAAAAAGTCCTCCCCCAGACCCCCCGCCAAGTTATGCCCCCTCCCAATTCTTAAACCAAAGTTGCGCCCCTGGTTGAACTCCAACAAAAGAAGGAACTGTAATTGAGAAAACAAAAAGTGCAGAGGAGATTTTGAAGATATTCAATACAGAGAAAGAGATCAGTGAGAGGAATCGGCTTAATATAAATATTTATTGTAGGTGAAAAATATGAAAGCAAGGACAAGGAAAACAATGCAACACACTCACCTTTGCTCCTCTTGAAGAAATGCACTGAAATATGACAACACTTGAGCTAAGGGCTCATTCCAAAATTGTGCACACATTACAGAGCCTGTTATTCATTGTCCACAAAGATAATGGAAAAATAAAAAGCTCCATACTCAACTAGCAGACCGTGGACCGGATCCGGACAAAGAACGGGGTCAACTGCAGGTCCCAAAATAAAATTTAAAAAATAGTATTTTTTTTTACTCCATCGAACTTCGACCCCTGGTATCATATAAACACACAGAAGTGCAAAAAATTTGCTTTAATACAGAAAATAAAACTCTGCCCTATGAAAAATGTGTAGAATTGGGGGAAATTCATTTTAAAACTGCAACAGTTTCTCCCCGCCAACAAGAGGGGTGTGAAAGGTTTGGGGTTGCATGGATTGCGAGGTGGCGATTTTGTGTATCCCTGGAAATAATATGAATTCATGTAAACATTGCAGTTTTGAAAACATAGCTTGGTCTCTGGTACAACTTACCCTGGATAAGTTGAGCCACTGAACAGGGTAAGTTAAAGAGATTCTTGATTTGGTTTAGTATACTTTTTAGACAGTAGTTCTGAAACTATCAATCACGAGGCAAAAGTGGTCCCCGAAAATGGCGTCCTACGTTATATGTATTGCCATCTCTCCACTGTGTCCACTGAGCCGCTGGGAAGGCCTCTTACTAGCTGTCACTCAAATACGAGGGGCTGAAGCTCAACGGCTAGGACTCAAATTGCTAGGGGCTGGCCCTTGTGGGGGAAATGGTGCAGCACAGCTTCAAGAAAACAGTCGCTTTCAAAATATGGATTTTGTGGCTAATTGAGGTAAGACAGTAATTCTACTCATAGATTATGCACGTATGAACTACACATTGACACATCCTGTCCAAACCATGAGGTATAAAAAATACTTTCGTATTCGCCAAAGTCACATGAAATATTACCACTACCCGACTATGTTTATTTTCCAAACAAAATTAAACACAATCACAGTCTTTTAATGATTTTAAGCATATTTTAACAGAGCCTTAACACCTACCAAACACTTTGTACTTTAACGTTGTTACCTCTCCTTGCATTACGCTTGGGAAGAAAACACTTACATTTGCTCAACTTGCATATCGGCTCAACCTACCCCAAGGCAAACATTTTGACTATATTCACCCACAGCTACAAGGATGCACTTTCATGCTATTGTTAGGACTTCACATTAAAGCTTATAGAGATTCCAACTGATTATATAGAACAATCTTACAATTATCTAGATTGGTTTAGATACAAGCATCATGAAACCTCTAACATATCAATTCATTTGACTTGGTGGAAATCTGTCTTTTGACCTAACTTCCTTACCACTTTTCCACGTGTTTTTTTCCTTCAGAGTCCATGAAATGGTGACCTCTTCCCAGATATTTGGTCAAATTATTAATTTTCTGTATGATTTTCGAGAAAGAACAGGGGCTCAATTTACCCCACTCGCCCTAGTGGTTGAACAACAAAAACTACATTTCTACCCCCCACCCGTAAAGTCATATTATCATGGTAGGTCACCTGTCAAGTCAATCGGTCAATCAGTCAGTCAGTAATTGCTGCAGATGTGCTCAATAGTGCTTTAGTGGTTGCTCAACTAAAGGTTTTGAGATTATGCTGTGGGATTTAGAGGTAATTTGGGGTTTAGTACAGTACCCTGCATCACTGTGTCACTGCTCCAGACCAGCGCAAGGGGGATTTAGAGCACTGATTATGCTTAATGGAAAATACTCTTTCAAAATTAATGGAAGAGGTAAGTGGAAGGGGGAAAAGACAGCATTCAGAGGTCAAGACAGCGCTGCTCTGAGACAAGCATGGGGACTGGTCTTGATATATCAATGAGATCTCCGTTTGGATATTGGTTAGACTACAATTAGGGTGTGGAAATGTTAGGATTATTTTGCTCTTACTGTAGCCTACTCTCAACCGGTCACATTGCAGGACAATAGACTCTTGCCAAGAAGGAGGGTAGGGGTAGAATTGTATCGTCAAATGTATTTCTTAGTTAGGTTGACTGTATCACAACCGGCCGTGATTGGGATTCCCATTGGGTGGCGCACAATTGTCGCAGAGTCGGCCAGGTTTGGTCAGTGTAGGCGATCATTGTAAAGAAGAATTTGGTCTTAACTGACTTGCCTATTAAATAAAGGTCACATTGTACAGCCCCATATTTTCCAAACAGAAACCCTTAAGGTTTAGTTTTTAGTTTTTCTTGTAATAGAAACACCATAATATTTATCAAATGAATTAAGCAACATGTCTTAATCCCACTTACTATGTTCTTACAAAAAAGGTTTTAAATTCTATAGTACAGCCAATATTGAAGACTGTCAAATGCTTGTCAAAGATGCCCTCTGGTGGACAAACTAGCACTATCTAGCATTAATGGCAGACAATTAAATAACGTACCATAGAATTCTGCTGCAGCCCGCAAGGTGTGCTGTAGAATGACGCAAATTTTACAGGAAGAACCACTGTATGGTACTCCCCAAAGCATGGTGCAACACACAGGGGTGTGTCACAATGTACTTTGTCAGCCTCCTCTGCTTCCTTCTCCTGGTGCTGGACAGTGCCCCAATGTGCGGCTGCCTTGAGAAGCATTTTGGGGGACTTCATAGGGAAAATACAGTGCAGGGGATTGTCTGCAGAATGACAGCCCCAGGACGCCAAGGGGTGTGGTGCTCCTCCAGCAGCTCTCTTGTGAGGTTCTCTCAGTACTTTTGGTAGGTAATCACCTTGCCTATGTGGGAGAGGGAGTGGAGAGGGTGATGAGGGTGTGGGAAGGTGGGTAAGATATTGTCAATATAATTGCATAATGGAAGTGTATGTGGTTTATCTGTGAACTTTATGTCCAATTACAAAAAAACTTGTTCAGTTATCATCTCACTTGTTAGCTGGCAGTGAACTATGTGGCCATTGAAGACAGCAGTGTCGATCAGATGGAAAAATATATTTTTATACCACTTGGTGGTTTTCTGAGCAAATGCCACAAAACTGTTTATTATGTCCACCTTATCCACTGTCCACATTTTGCGATTATAGTCAAGCACAGTCTGGTTAGATCTTTCTCTCTCCCACCAGGTGGTATACCTTCCCTGTGGCTCTCTCTTCCCTGTAGCTCCAAGGCGCAGCAATTGGTCTCCTCCACTATGTCTCCTACCAGCTCCTCTGTTTGAAACCGCTTGAAGCACTCAGAGAGAGATGGCAAGAGGCTTTGCACTCCAGACAGGGACTCACCAAAGCCAACAGCAAGACCAGAAGGCTGAAATGGCTGGCAGCCTTCCAGTGACTGCAGTCCTCCTGCACCTCACCAAATGTTGGTCTGCCTCCATCACCACCAGCATCTTAAGTGAGACCTGGGACTTCGTTGTTGGGCAAGGGTTCCTCAGATTTTCAATGACCACAAAGTTGGGAGGCAGCTCTTCACTTTCATACTCAGACTAAGTGTCAGAATTCACAAAAATCTCTATAATTTCCACATTTGTGAGTTGTCTCCTTTTGAAAGGAATTGCTAATGCTACAGCGTACATCCTTTAGACCAAAGATGTTATGACAAAACGAGGTGAAGGACGGGTTCACTCGTCTTTCAAGTGAGCTTCCGGAAGTGAATGATGGTAAATGACACTGTTTGCACACCGCAAACAGACCCAACTCGTCTTGTCACCTTGTCTTATATTTGGTTGGTGTGGAAAAAGAAACATGGCAGCACACACAACTCTACCCACCGATATTAGAAAGTGTTTTACTCACTGGTTAGCTCACCCGTCATGTGGTAAATGGTGAATATGATGTTTTCTGTCAGGTGAGAGTTACCTAAATATGACTGCTTCTGTTAGCTCACTCTTTCTCAGTTAGCGTTAGGACTAACAGCCTACATTTTCCAATTTGGATGAAAATTGTTTTGTGCTGTTGAGACTTCTTTGAATGTCTGAACATTGCATCCAAATATAAACTCCTCTCTTTAAGGACATGAAGTTGTAAAGATTGTGTTTGTGCAAAATGTTTCTCTGAAAAAAAGGGTGGCCGGGTTAATTGTAACTTAATTGTGACATTTAAATGAAGTTTTCCAATCAGACCAGTTTGAGCGTATGCTGCAGGGACCAGTGCTTACAACCATGTGCTCCTATGCGTCAAAGGGTTAAGTAATCTTCAGTACAAGTAACATCACACTAATTTGAGTATCCCAGATCATTTACTATGTTACGCTTAGTCAATGATACCAGGTTATCATTGCCTCCCCCTCTGCCTCTTTCTGCATCAGTCAGTCTAATAGTTTTGGGCCAGTGATCTGACTGACAGCTGTACATGAGTTAGTTCCATACATGTGTTGCTAACCTAAGAATTAAATTAATATGTGCCAAGTGGCGAAGTGTCAAGAATTGCAATGTCCTACACTACGTGACCAAAAATATGTGGACGGTTCATCGAACATCTCATTCCAAAACCATGATCATTAATATGGATTTGTTTCCCCCTTTGCTGCTATAACAGCCTCCACTCGGTTTTGCTTGTTTGGAAAGTTTGTCGTTTGAATTTGTATTGGAAAGTTCTTGGTAGCTAGCTAGCTTCTTAGTTTAGATCCCGCAACGCAGTTGGCATCAGTTGCTGTCAAGACTTCCGCCGAGGTCGGTCCCTCTCCTTGTTCGGGCAGCGTCAGGCGGTCGACGTCACCGGTCTTCTAGCCATCGCTGATCCATCTTTCATTTTCCATTGGTTTTGTCTTTATTTTCTACACACATGGTTTTCATTATCCAATTACATGTTCATGTATTTAACCCTCTGTTTCCCCCATGTTTGTTGTGCGTGATTATTTCTGATCAGTTCGATTCATGATGACTGGTTTTTTGACGGGTGCTGTGTTCACCCGTGTGCAATATTTACCGTTAGTATTTGGTGTATTTGTTTACCTTGGGCCTTTATTTTTTGAGTAAAGTGTGTTGCTCACTCATTTTGCTCTCCTGTGCCTGACTTCATGCACCAGCTACACTCACCTTCTGACAGTTGCTGGGACTGCTTGTCTCTTTCCAGTGATCCTGCCGATCAAGGATGAGTTTGAGGAGCTATTTGACGATGCTGCTAGCTAGCCTAGCTGCTAGCTAGCTGCATATCAAAATAGCAGGGTTTTCTTAGCCATTGTGGCTGGTACTGCAGATTGTCCCAGGTTTCTGGCTGTCTAGATTCCTGCTCTTTGTTGTTTTCAATCTTCCCCATGACCTATCTCGAGGGACAATCAAGGTAGAACAACATGGTTGTGGACGGAATTGTAGAATCTCCCCATGAGACCTGGACGGAGCCTGAGGACAAAGTGAGGCAAATCTCTGAGAAATTGAAGATGGACCACAGGAAGATTGAGGTGGAGCGCACATACAGGACTGGAAAACCCACCACTGGCCCAGGTGATAGTGGTCAAGTTCTTGAGGTTCAAGGACAAGGTAGCTGTTCTTGAAAGAGCCAACAACTTGAGAGGAACGTATATCTTCCTCAATGAGGACTGTCCTGAAGCTGTGCGCCAGAAGAGGAAAGAACTGATCCCAGCCATGAAAGCTGCCAGAGCGCGTGGGGACATTGCTTACATCCGATATGACAGGCTCATTGTCCACCCTCCCACCCAGAAGCCTGGGATGAGAGAGCGAAGCCTATGGGTTTGTAGCTTCAACCCCGCAGCACACACAGCAATTGATTAATAGACTGCTGAATGTATTTTTTTTCTCTTGCTTTGTTTGCTCTTTTCTGTATTATGTTTATCTCTGATAAGCTAACCAGGAACGGGCGGAAAAGTTTATGAAATCAATAAACTTGCTAACATCAATAAACATTCATATATTAGCCATTACTGAGACTCACTTAGATAATTACTTTGATGATACAACAGTAGCAATACAAAGACATAGCATCT
The DNA here is from genome assembly GCF_018296145.1 of Oncorhynchus tshawytscha. Classification (NCBI taxonomy): domain Eukaryota; kingdom Metazoa; phylum Chordata; class Actinopteri; order Salmoniformes; family Salmonidae; genus Oncorhynchus; species Oncorhynchus tshawytscha. The sequence goes on along the minus strand of NC_056433.1, from coordinate 33,344,302 downwards.
ATAGAAGAGACAGAAATTCTTATGGGGGAGGTATTACTGTACATATTCAGAGCCATATCCCTGTAATGCTTAGAGAAGATCTGAAGTCAAATGTTATTGAAGTGTTGTGGTTGCAGGTTCCCTTGGCACATTAAAAGCCTTTTCTTTTGGGGTGTTGCTATAGGCCACCATGTGCTAACAATCAGTTTCTAAATAATATGTGTGAAATGCTTGATAGTGTATGTGATGTAAACAGAGGTCTACTTTTTGGGGACCTGAATATTGACTGGTTTTCATCAAGCTGTCTGCTCAAGAGGAAGCTTCTTATTATTGATAAACATGCACCTCTTAAACCTTTTGCGACTAGCAATCCCGTGTCCGGGAGCGTAATCATAGCCTCAAATGCATTAGCATAACGCAGCGGACATAAATACCACTAGAAACTTTTCCTATTCATGAAAATCGCAAATGAAATGAATAAAATATATTCAAACACAAGCTTAGCCTTTTGCTAACAACACTGTCATCTCAGATTTTCAAAATATGCGTTACAGCCAACACTAGACAAGCATTTGTGTAAGTTTATCATGGCATAATGCTATGCTAGGCTCTGCTGGCAGCAGGGAACATTTTCACGAAAATAAGAAAAGTAACCAAATTAAATAATTTACCTTCGAAGAACTTCAGATGCTTTCACTCAGAAGACTCCCAGTTAGATAGCAAATGTTTCTTTTTTCCAAAAATATTATTTTTGTAGGCGAAAAAGCTCCCGTTTCTTCATCATCCTTGGCTGAGAAATCGACCGAAAAATGCTACTACTACAACGCCAAACATTTTTCAAAATTAGCTACATAATATCGACAGAAACACGGCAAACGTTGTTTAGGATCCATCCTCAAGGTGTTTTTAACATATATATTCGATAATATATCCGTCGAGGCAATTGGTTTCTCATAAGAAGCGATTGGAAAAATGGCTACCTCAGTATTTTACGCAAGATTTTCTGCGGGAGACACCATGTGACCACTTGCTATATATGGTCCCTTACAGCCATTCTTCAATGGAAATGCCTAAAAAGATGTCACAATGCTGTAGACACCTTGGGGAATACGTGGAAAACGTAAGCTCATTCGTAGCTCATTCACAGCCATATAAGGAGTCATTGGCATGAGGCGGTTTTAAAAAATGCGGCACTTCCTGGTTGGATTTTTATCTGGGTTTCGCCTGTAACATCAGTTCTGTGGCACTCAAAGACAATATCTTTGCAGTTTTAGAAACGTCAGAGTGTTTTCTTTCCAAAGCTGTCAATTATATGCATAGTCGAGCATCTTTTCGTGACAAAATATCTTGTTTAAAACGTTTTTCATCCACAATTCTTAATAGCGCCACCTAGTCGCAAGAAGTTTTAAGAAACTTATTTTTAGAACTGTTAAGGCTCCATGGATTGATGAGGAATTGAAAAACTGTATGGTTGAAAGTGATGGTGCAAAAGGAGTCTAATTGGCTTACTTACTGCAAATTGAGAAATGATTTGACAACAAAAATAAGAAGAAACTATATTATGAAGCCAAGATCAATGATATAAAGAATGATGGAAAAAAACTTTGGAGTACTTTAAATTAAATTATGGGCAGAAAGACAAATTCAACACCACCTTTCATCGAATCAGCTTATTCATCACAAAACCATTTGATGTTGCCAATTATTTACATGTTTTTTTAATTTAGAAAGTGGACAAACTTAGGCAGGAAATGTCAACAAATGAGCAATTGTATTCATGCAGAAAAAAAAAAATAATGAAAGAAAAGCATGAAGTTTATAAAATTAGAGTGGGAGAGGTGGAAAAATTGTTATCTATCAGTAATGACAAACCTCCTGGCATTGACAACTTAAATGGAAAGCTACTGAGGATGGTAACTGACTCTATAGCCACACCTATCTTGCATATTTTTAATCTGAGCCTAGAGGAAAGTCTTTGTCCTCAGACCTGGAGGGAAGCCAAAGTAATTCCGCTACCCAAGAGAGGTAAAGCGGCCTTTACTGGTTCTAACAGCACACCTATAAGCTTGCTGCCAGCTCTTAGCTGTTGGAAAACATTGTGTTTGACCAAATACAATGCTATTCCTCTGTAAACAAATGAACAGACTTTCAGCATGCTTATAGAGAAGGGCACTCAACATGTACTGCAATGACACAAGTGACTGATGATTGGTTGAAATAAATTGATAATAAGAAGATTGTGGGAGCTGTACTGTTAGATTTCAGTGCAGCCTTTTATGTTATGGCTTTTAAACCTCTGTCATATCGTGGATTCAGAGCTATCTATCTAATAGAACTCAACGGGTTTTCTTTAATGGAAGCTTCTCTAATGTCAAACATGTAAAGTGTGGTGTACCGCAGGGCAGCTCTCTAGGTCCTCTACTCTTTTCTATTTTTACCAATGACCTGCCACTGGCATTAAACTAAGCATGTGTCTATGTATGCCGATGAATCAACCATGTACGCATCAGCAACCACCGCTAATGAGGTCACTGAAACCCTTAACAAGGAGTTACAGTCTGTTTGGAAATGGGTGGCCAGTAATAAACTGGTCCTGAACATCTCTAAAACTATGACGATTGAATTTTGTACAAATCATTCCCCAATTTCTAGACCTCAGCTGAATCTGGTAATGAAAGGTATAGCTGTTGAATGAGTTGAGGACACTAAATTACTTGGCGTTACTTTAGATTGTAAACTGTCATGGTCAAAACCTATAGATTCAATGGTTGAAAAAAATGGGGAGAGGTATGGCCATAATAACGAGATACTCTGCTTTTTGGACACCACAGTCCAAAAAGCAAGTTCTGCAGACTCTAGTTCTGTCTAATCTTGATTATTGTCCAGTCGTGTGGTCCAGTGCTGCAAGGAAAGACCTAGTTAAGCTGCAGCTGGCCCAAAACAGAGCGACACATTTTGCTCTTAATTGAAACCAGAGGGCTGATATAAATACTATGCATGCCAGTCTCGCTTGGCTAAGAGTTGAGGAGAGACTGACTGCATCACTTCTTTTTTTATAAGAAACATTAATGTGTTGAAAAGCTCAAATTGTTTGCATAGTCAATTTACACACAGCTCTGACACACACACTTATGCCACCAGGGGTCTTTTCACAGTACCCAAATCCAGAACAAATTAAAGAAAGCGTACAGTATTATATAGAGCCCTAATTGTATGGAACTTCCTTCCATCTCATATGGCTCAAATAAACAGCAAACCTGGTTTCAAAAACAGATAAAGCAGCACCTTGCTGCATAACACCTCTCCCCTATTTGACCTAGATAGTTTGTGTATATGCATTGATATGTAGGCTACGTGTGCCTTTTTTTTATGCAGTTCTGTCTTTGAGCTGTTCTTGTCTATTGATGTTCTGTATTATGTTTCATGTTTTGTGTGGACCCCAGTAAGAGTGCCTGCTGCTTTTGCAACAGCTAATGGGGATCTTAATAAAATACCCAAATACTCTCCTGGAAAGGCTTATCATTGCTGCGGGGACATGTTCCCATTCAGCCACAAGAGCATTAGTGAGTTTGGGCACTGATGTTGTGGGATTAGGCCTGGCTTGCAGTCAGCACGTGTGTGCATGCATAACGACACATTGTGTCGAAGTCAAGAAGTCATGCAGCAGAACAGACTGCCTCTCTCTGGGACTGGACTGCCCCATTTACTGTAGCAACTAGTAGAGGGGGGGAAATGCTGGTACACAGATGCATTATGTTTTGTTCTAGTCAATGACAATACATGTTGCATAGCATGCTAGGGCATCACATCTCCAGTTGTGTTTTTTTTTGCCTAAGAAAATTGACCCAACATCAAGCTTGTGAAGGGGGATGCACATTTATGATGGCTAGTGACTGAGGATGAAACAAATGGGCAAAAAGATGGCATTCACAATGTCACTAAACAAAAAACAAACAACCAAAATAGCAATAGACACTACCATTTCTTGGGGCCAGAGAAAATGACCAATTTCCTGTAGATACTAGAATTTGCGTACTCATGGATACGAAGCCTCAGAAATAAAATATTAGGAACCACTACCAGTTTTTTGTTTCAGATAACATTATTTACAAGTCTAATGATGTTTTGATAATAATTAAGTTGATATTTTGCTATGATTGTTGCTTTTTACAATTGTTTCCTCTCAGTTGGTGATCCTTATCTGTAAAATATGTTGGTAGTATGAGGGTTAACAACATGCCGCTGCTGTCCAGTGTCCACTGACCCACCTTCAGATCCAAAGGCAGGAATGCAATGGATACGATACCGCCAAATTATGTTTGATTGGGTGGAAGGGGTAAAGTGGCGCCGGATGCCCACAGGACGTCACCAGGTCACCCCTCAGCCCCTCTCAGGACACAACAAAGACCTGTGAGGAGAGAAGCAAGAAGAGGGCAAACACTGGCTGGACACAAAAAAGGACAGATACTCTGAGGCCCTAACAAGAGCATTAATTTGGTCAATCTGGTGCCAGGTGAGTCTAGTGCCAGATATACTTTAAATCTTGTAGCTTTAATTAAAGAACTACCTCAGTGTTGTGCCTTCTGCTTCAGAGTGAATTTGGGCATTTCCTGTTTAATTCATTTGACTTGAGTTCCATGTGTTCTAATTTGAACCTTTTTATATAAATGTCCACTTTACGAAAGCCCTCACAAAGGTTTAACAAAGAGGTGGATATTATAATTAGTAAAAGCACAACAAATGGAAAAAGACCTTAATGACATATTCATTGTGCTATTAACAGCGACATTTATTCTGATTTATCAATGCAAGATTTCACAGTCGTTATTGATGAAATCGTACAAATCAAATGTGTAGACTTGTGATTATAAAAATCAGAGCGCAATGTACTGCCAGAGAAAAGTAATTGTCTGTCAGGAAACCTTGACCATAGGCATGTAGTCTGTTTTCAACAGCTGTAAGCTATTCAGAATACTGTGGCTTGTCATATTCACATAACGTACAAAAAACTTGAATACATCAACATATCAATCACGTGTTTTTCACACAGTGTCATAGATAAGATGAGGAAATTATTATTATATATACTAAATGTATGCACAATACATTTATCAACCAGAATCTGATTACCTGACCAATCCTGTCACACATTCTCGTCACACATTCTCTCTCAGGATAGAGATAGCATGTTATGATTTTACTGCTTTCTCCTCCTTTTTCTTGCAGTCCATATTGCGTTATAGATCTGAACGACCTGACACATAGACGAGCCCATTCCGGGCCACTGATATTGCGCCATAGATCCCTGCAACATGACAGAAACACCAATCGGCTGTTGAATAAAGCAGCATTAGAGGAAAGAGAAACCTGGGTGGAGGAGACATAAATCTGATTCCAGACCTGGTTTAACATGGATCCCAAAGGAGGGTCAAAATCATTTTAAAATCGTTTCATTCTGAAAATAAGCAGATCTTTTTTTTGTTACGTTCCCTTGTTCCCGGCCAGCAAAATAAAGTTCTAAACCAGTTCGAACTCCAAAAAAGAAACGGTTTAAAACGTTCCTTTCTGTTGCTGTTTAAACCTCTAGCTCGACATTAAATTACTTCACCAATGGATAGAGCAGCTTGCTATGGAGCAGGCAAGCTATGTACATGCATTGGACATTGAAGTGTAGAGGAAGGTGCAAGATATGACTGAAAAGTTGCGGGTGACGAGAGAGCTGGGTATAAAGCGCTGGGCGTCTTGTTGTTTTGACATGCATTATCTGAATTTGGCCCACATAATTAAACTTATGGAGGAGCTTTGAATGTCTTTGAACTTCAGAGAGTAGTGCAGAAGTCCAGAGTGGTGCAGCGGTCTAAGGCACTGCGTCTCAGTGCTAGAGGCATCACTACAGACCCTGGTTCGATCCGGGAGTCCCATAGAGCTGCGCACAATTGGCCCAGCATCATCTGGGTTTGGCCAGGGTAGGTCATCATTGTAAATTAAGAATTTGTTCTTAAGCCAACATTTTACATTTTATTTAACTAGGTGAGTCAGTTAATATGGCTGGCTGAACCCCTCGACAACATTCCGCTGAAAAGGCAGCGCGAGAAATATGTAACTTTCATACATTCACAAGTGCAATACACCAAATGAAAGATAAACTTATTGTTAATCTACCCATCGTGTCTGATTTCAAAGAGGCTTTACAGCGAAAGCACAAATCAAATCAAATCAAATTTATTTATATAGCCCTTCGTACATCAGCTGATATCTCAAAGTGCTGTACAGAAACCCAGCCTAAAACCCCAAACAGCAAGCAATGCAGGTGTAGAAGCACGGTGGCTAGGAAAAACTCCCTAGAAAGGCCAAAACCTAGGAAGAAACCTAGAGAGGAACCAGGCTATGTGGGGTGGCCAGTCCTCTTCTGGCTGTGCCGGGTGGAGATTATAACAGAACATGGCCAAGATGTTCAAATGTTCATAAATGACCAGCATGGTCGTATAATAATAAGGCAGAACAGTTGAAACTGGAGCAGCAGCACGGTCAGATGGACTGGGGACAGCAAGGAGTCATCATGTCAGGTAGTCCTGGGGCATGGTCCTAGGGCTCAGGTCCTCCGAGAGAGAGAAAAAAAGAGAGAATTAGAGAGACCATATGTGGGGTGGCCAGTCCTCTTCTGGCTGTGCCGGGTGGAGATTATAACAGAACATGGCCAAGATGTTCAAATGTTAATAAATGATCAGCATGTTCGAATAATAAGAAGGCAGAACAGTTGAAACTGGAGTAGCAGCACGGCCAGGTGGACTGGGGACAGCAAGGAGTCATCATGTCAAGTAATCCTGGGGCATGGTCCTAGGGCTCGTTTCCTCCGAGAGAGAGAAGGAGAGAATTAGAGAACGCACACTTAGATTCACACAGGACACCGAATAGGACAGGAGAAGTACTCCAGATTAAACAAACTGGCCCTAGCCCCCCGACACATAAACTACTGCAGCATAAATACTGGAGGCTGAGACAGGAGGGGTCAGGAGACACTGTGGACTCATCCGAGGACACCCCCGGACAGGGCCAAACAGGAAGGATATAACCCCACCCACTTTGCCAAAGCACATCCCCCACACCACTAGAGGGATATCTTCAACCACCAACTTACCATCCTGAGACAGGGCCGAGTATAGCCCACAAAGATCTCCGCCATGGCACAACCCAGACAGGATGACCACATCAGTGAATCAACCCACTCAGGTGACGCACCCCTTCCAGGGACGGCATGAGAGAGCCCCAGTAAGCCAATGACTCAGCCCCTGTAATAGGGTTAGAGGCAGAGAATCCCAGTGGAAAGAGGGGAACCGGCCAGGCAGAGACAGCAAGGGCGGTTCGTTGCTCCAGAGCCTTTCCGTTCCCCTTCCCACTCCTGGGCCAGACTACACTCAATCATATGACCCACTGAAGAGATGAGTCTTCAGTAAAGACTTAAAGGTTGAGACCGAGTTTGTGTCTCTGACATGGGTAGGCAGACCGTTCCATAAAAATGGAGCTCTATAGGAGAAAGCCCTGCCTCCAGCTGTTTGCTTAGAAATTCTAGGGACAATTAGGAGGCCTGCGTCTTGTGACCGTAGCGTATGTGTAGGTATGTACGGCAGGACCAAATCAGAGAGATAGGTAGGAGCAAGCCCATGTAATGCTTTGTAGGTTAGCAGTAAAACCTTGAAATCAACCCTTGCTTTGACAGGAAGCCAGTGTAGAGAGGCTAGCACTGGAGTAATATGATCAAATTTTTTGGTTCTAGTCAAGATTCTAGCAGCCGTATTTAACACCAACTGAAGTTTATTTAGTGCTTTATCCGGGTAGCCGGAAAGTAGAGCATTGCAGTAGTCTAACCTAGAAGTGACAAAAGCATGGATGAATTTTTCTGCATCATTTTTGGACAGAAAGTTTCTGATTTTTGCAATGTTGCGTAGATGGAAAAAAGCTGTCCTTGAAATGGTCTTGATATGTTCTTCAAAAGAGAGATCAGGGTCCAGAGTAATGCAGAGGTCTTTCACAGTTATATTTTTATCACAATATACGATTATGTTAGGTCAGAGCCTAGTCACAAAAACACACACACAGCCATTTTCCAGCCAAAGAGAGGAGTCACAAAAAGCAGAAATAGAGATCTCAGTTTACATTGGCGCGTTACGTTCAGTAATTTTTTGCTTCCAAAACATCCAGTGATTTTGCAGAGAGCCACATCAATTTACAGAAATAGCATCATAAGCTTTATTAGAAAATACAAGTGTTATGCACAGAATTAGAGGTATCCTTCTCCTTAATGCAACCACTGTGTCAGATTTTTTTTAAACTTGAGTACGGCGCTCACAACAAATCAAGCTATACAGATATCCATGTTGGAGTCGACAGAAGTCAGAAATAGCGTTATAAATATTCACTTACCTTTGATGATCTTCATCAGAATGGAATCCCAGTTCGATAAAGTCAATTTATGTCCAAATACCTCCTTTTGTGTGGATTGTAATTAATGGACATTTTTTGTAGGGGTTGATACATTTTTCTTAAGTGAAAATCAAGTCTGAAATTTCAAAGTGGATATTACAAACTTCAGAAGCCTTTTTAAACCTCAAATACACTGCACGTTTCAAATGTCCTACAGTCAGGAAAAGTTATCCTGCAACAGGATGATCAAATAAAGATCCTACATTTAAAGATTAAGATTTCTACTAGATTCATCCTATAACATATACAGTGCCTTGCGAAAGTATTCGGCCCCCTTGAACTTTGCGACCTTTTGCCACATTTCAGGCTTCAAACATAAAGATATAAAACTGTATTTTTTTGTGAAGAATCAACAACAAGTGAGACACAATCATGAAGTGGAACGACATTTATTGGATATTTCAAACTTTTTTAACAAATCAAAAACTGAAAAATTGGGTGTGCAAAATTATTCAGCCCCCTTAAAACTTGTTATGGACTAGGTCCCTGTGGCGGGATCAAATCAGCGGAAATTTTAGAGCGCCACCTAATAGTTTTCGATAAAACTCAAACTTTTATTAAAACACACATACAAGGTACTGAATTAAAGCTACACTCGTTGTGAATCTAGCCAGCAAGTCAGATTTGTAAAATGCTTTTCGGCGAAAGCATGAGAAGCTATTATCTGATAGCATGCACCCCCCAGAATACCAGACCGTCAACAAAACAACAGATTTCGCGGTAGCCGGCGCTACCCAAAACGCAGCAATAAAATATAAAACATTCATTACCTTTGACGAGCTTCTTTCTTGGCACTCCTATATGTCACATAAACATCACAATTGGGTCTTTTTCCCGATTAAATCCGTCATTGTATACCCAAAATGTGATTTGCTGAAGACCGGTCTGATCCAGAAAAATGCCCCTTTACAAGACGCAACGTCACTTTTTAAAATTACAAAAGTTGCCTATATACTTTTACAAATCACTTCAAACTACTTATCTAAACCAACTTTAGGTATTAATAAACGTTAATAATCTATCAAATTGATCACGGGGCGATCTGTATTCGATAGCAGCAAGTCTTGAAATCATACTCCATGTTTTCACTTTCATAACATCCTGTGGTGTACTCGATGAAAGGAAGTGCTTACACGTCAACAAACCAAGGATAAAGCAGCCCCAAAATGACAGCATTGGCGACATCGTGTGGAAGCTGTAGGCGTTTACAGAGGATCTCCATGTATTTTCCTCAGCCTTAGACAAGACATTGACTGGCGGATGAATATTATTCTTGTATTTTTGGTGAACAGTTTTTCGAAGGATTTTGACTCCTAAACACGTTCTGTTATAGCCACAGACACAATTTAACCAGTTTCAGAGACTTCAGAGTGTTTTCTATACACACACACACATCATATGCATATACTATATTCCTGGCATGAGTAGCAGGACGCTGAAATGTTGCGCGATTTTTTACAAAAAGCTGCGAAAATTCGCAGCCTCTTTAATAACAGGTTTTCAGTTAATACTTTTTAGCACCACCTTTTGCTGCGATTACAGCTGTAAGTCGCTTGGGGTATGTCTCTATCAGTTTTGCACATCAAGAGACTGAAATTTTTTCCCATTCCTCCTTGCAAAACAGCTCGAACTCAGTGAGGTTGGATGGAGAGCATTTGTGAACAGCAGTTTTCAGTTCTTTCCACAGATTCTCGATTGGATTCAGGTCTGGACTTTGACTTGGCCATTCTAACACCTGGATATGTTTATTTTTGAACCATTCCATTGTAGATTTTGCTTTATGTTTTGGATCATTGTCTTGTTGGAAGACAAATCTCCGTCCCAGTCTCAGGTCTTTTGCAGACTCCATCAGGTTTTGTTCCAGAATGGTCCTGTATTTCGCTCCATCCATCTTCCCATCAATTTTAACCATCTTCCCTGTCCCTGCTGAAGAAAAGCAGGCCCAAACCATGATGCTGCCACCACCATGTTTGACAGTGGGGATGGTGTGTTCAGGGTGATGAGCTGTGTTGCTTTTACGCCAAACATAACATTTTGCATTGTTGCCAAAAAGTTCAATTTTGGTTTCATCTGACCAGAGCACCTTCTTCCACATGTTTGGTGTGTCTCCCAGGTGGCTTGTGGCAAACTTTAAACAACACTTTTTATGGATATCTTTAAGAAATGGCTTTCTTCTTGCCACTCTTCCATAAAGGCCAGATTTGTGCAATATACGACAGAGTCTCCCACCTCAGCTGTAGATCTCTGCAGTTCATCCAGAGTGATCATGGGCCTCTTGGCTGCATCTCTGATCAGTCTTCTCCTTGTATGAGCTGAAAGTTTAGAGGGACAGCCAGGTCTTGGTAGATTTGCAGTGGTCTGATACTCCTTCCATTTCAATATTATCGCTCGCACAGTGCTCCTTGGGATGTTTAAAGCTTGGGAAATCTTTTTGTATCCAAATCCGGCTTTAAACTTCTTCACAACAGTATCTCTGTCACGAACCTCGCCGAAGATGGTGCCTCTTCCTGTTCGGGCGGTGCTCGGCGGTCGTCGTTGCCGGCCTATTAGCTGCCATCGATTCCCTTTCCGTTTGTTTTGGGTTATTGGGTAATTGGTTACACCTGTTTTGTATTAGGGTTTGTTTGTAGGGTATTTAAGGGCACTAGGCCCGCTGGGTATTTGTGCGGGCTTGTTTTTTGTTACTCTGTGTTTGATGGTGTGATTTATTCCTGTATTTATTCTCCGGACAGGCAACGTATATACGCCCTCTGTGTTGGCGTGACTGTTTTGTTGCGCTGGGGAATAAATTTTGAAAGGAAAGACTGAACCCTGCTCTCTGCGCCTGATTCCACCCACCACTCCTATTCGATCGTAACAATCTCGGTCCTGCCTGGTGTGTTCCTTGTTCTTCATGATGCTCTCTGCGCTTTTAACGGACCTCTGAGACTATCACAGTGCAGGTGCATTTATACGGAGACTTGATTACACACAGGTGGATTGTATTTATCATCATTAGTCATTTAGGTCAACATTGGATCATTCAGAGATCCTCACTGAACTTCTGGAGAGAGTTTGCTGCACTGAAAGTAAAGGGGCTGAATAATTTTGCACGCACAATTTTTCAGTTTTTGATTTGTTAAAAAGTTTGAAATATCCAATAAATGTCGTTCTACTTCATGATTGTGTCCCACTTGTTGTTGATTCTTCACAAAAAAATACAGTTTTATATCTTTATGTTTGAAGCCTGAAATGTGGCAAAAGGTCGCAAAGTTCAAGGGGGCCGAATACTTTCGCAAGGCACTGTATATTATATGGTCTTTCTCAAGGTGTTTTCTTTTTTTTAAGAACTCAACACTTTCTGTGGGACTCCCATCCCATCATTGACAGGGACAGGTTTGTTGCCCTTTAGACTGATTGTGTTTCCTGTATAAGGTTAAATGGGCATTTCCCTTCCCAGGGTGTGTATCGTGAGCTATTGTGTCCTTGACATTTACAATAGCGGAGGAGAATGACATAATCTCACAATCGTGTAGAAATGGGATACAGGAGCTGCAGGCGAAGGTGCGAGCCTGATCGACAGGATTCATTTCTGCCCTCATCGTTCTGTTGCTGCAGTGACAGAATATCCATGGTAATTTTATCAACCTACTATCAATTGTGCTATCACGCTACTACTCACAGACGTTCTCAACCATAAAATTACAGACTGTCATCTCGACTTGGTGAAAGTGTAAGGCCCCAATCACAGGATTTCAACCCCCCTCTCTCTCTTTTGCTGCTGTGATATATATTATCCACTGTAATTCTATTAAAGGCTCAGTGCAGTCAAAAACATGATTTTCTATGTATTTCCACACTATGAGGTTGGAATAATACTGTGAAATTGTTGAAATGATGCCCTTTACTCTCCATCATTTCCATCCCAACTATAGAATGAAGCTGATCCTGAGACGAGTTAACAGTGGGTGGGTTGATGTGACTGGTGTAGATTGACGCTGTGTTGTGTTTTGATCGGCTTACAAACAATCAGGGTTGGTGTTGAGCTTTGATTCTCTGATAATGACAGGAAAAACTTCCAAACACAAATGCTGTGCTGCTCTTATACGCCAACTCTTCCCCTCCACATGCGTACAGAAGACAGGGTGCAATGTAACAATCGGTAACACTTCATTTTAAATAATCCTTATTACACTGTAACAAGACTTGTAATTAAGTTTAATAATTCACAGGAACACAAGCATTTCGCTACACCCGCAATAGCATCTGCTAAATTATGTATGCGTATGTGACCAATAACATTTGTTAATTGCAGTTATGCAACAACAAATTCTTGTTACCTTGCGCACCATATTTCAGTCTGCACAAATGATAAGTGTTAGCCAATTGAAAACCAACCACCTCGTGGTTGCCCAGGCCCAAGCCTAACGGCAAAAACGGGATCAGAAACAGTCAGCATGCCAATGGCACGCGAGACATCTGTGGCATTGTGCTGTGTGCCAAAACTGTGCCTTTTATTGTCCCCAGCAGAAGGTGCACCTGTGTAATGATCATGCTGTTTACCCAGCTTATTGATATGCCACGCCTGTCAGGTGGATGGATTATCTTGGCAAAGGAGAAATGCTCACTATCAGGGATTTTAACAACACTTCTCTGGAGTCCAGAGCAAGCAAAATCATACAGCCTACTTGTAGCAGAGACTGCAGGATCAGATGGAAAGCATATTCTGTCTGCACCGAGGGTAGCCTGTCTGTACATTGCTCGCTGCCAGCTGGGTAGCCCTGTTCTTTGTCACAAATAAAGTGATATATTCCCCAGAATATGTTACATCCTCATCCCATAATATTGAAAGCAGTACGATGTTACACCTGCTTATCTTTAGACATATAGACAGTAGCCACCCAAACTAGTTGTTCAGGCTCTGATCTTGTCCCATCTTGATTACTGTCCGGTAATATGGTCAAGTGCAGCAAAGAAAGGCCTAGCAAAGCAACACTTCTTGCCCAGAACTAACATCAACAACATGCATGGCAATCTTTCCTGGTTGAGGGTTGATGAACTGCTTATCTTGTAGTTTTTATGAGAAGCATTACTGTAATAAAAATTCCAGATTGTCTGTATAATCAAATAACATTCAGCTCAGATACTCATACATTTGCCACGAGACATGCCACAAAGGGTCCCTTCACAGTTCCGAAGTCCAAAGCAAATGAATCTCCAACTACTCAAGCAAACAGCAAAATCCCCCCCCAAAAAAAAAAAGAAGATTACACAACACCTCATGGAACAGTAAGGACTGTGAGGGGAGACAAACATTCGCACACACAGACACACTTTAACACACACTGCACAGTCACCTGCACAAATTACCTCAACTAACCTGTACCCCCCACACACTAACTAAGTACCGGTGCCCACTGTATATATACCGGTGCCCCTCATTATTGTTATTCTTATTGTGTTACTTTTTTATTATTACGTTTTATTTGAGTCTACTTGGTAAATATTTTCTCAACTCTTCTTGAGCTGCACTGTTTGTTGAGGGCTTGTAAGTAAGCATTTCACGGTAAAGTCTATAATATAATATAATATGTTTGTATTATTTGTATATCGTTGTACCAGTGTTTTGTTACTTGTCATGTTTGGTGTTTTATGTGGACCCCAGGAAGAATAGCTGCTGCCTCTGCAAAAGCTAATGGGAATGTAAATAAACAAATAAGCTAAAAAAAATATATATATCAAATGTAGGCCTATCTGAAATATGGAAATGATCAATCAAATCGCCAGATAGTCTATTGTCCTGGCAAAGATGAGTCGGTAGTCGATTGCAGAGCAGTATTTTACATGGATGATAAATCAAATCAAATATAACAGGTGTAGAACTCACAGTGAAATGCTTACAAGCCCTTAACCAATAATGCAGTTTTAAGAAATTACAGTTAAGAAAATATTTACTAAATTAATGAAGGTAAAAACATTTCAATAAAATAACAATAATGTGCATAAATACAAGGGGTACCGGTACGGAGTCAATGTGAAGGGGTACAGGTTAGTCGATGTAATTTTGTAATGGTTTTCTTCATCTGAAGGAGAGGCAGACCAAAGCGCAGCGTGGTGGTTATTCATATTCTTTAATTTATAAAGAAACTACACATGAGATAACTAACAAAAACAACAAATGTGAGAAAACCTCAAACAGTCCCATCTGGTGCAAAACACAAAGACAGGAACAATCACCCACAAACACACAGTGAAACCCAGGCTACCTAAGTATGATTCTCAATCAGAGACAACTAATGACACCTGCCTCTGATTGAGAACCATACTAGGCCGAAACATAGAAAACCCCAAATCATAGAAAATCAAACATAGACTGCCCACCCAACTCACGCCCTGACCATACTAACTAAATACAAAACACAGGAAATAAAGGTCAGAACGTGACAGTACCCCCCCCAAAGGTGCGGACTCCGGCCGCAAAACCTTGACCTATAGGGGAGGGTCTGGGTGGGCGTCTGTCCGCGGTGGCGGCTCTGGCGCAGGACGCGGACCCCACTTCACCATTGTCTTTGTCCGCCTCCGTGGCTTTCTCACCATGACCACCCCTCTCAATGACCCCACTGGACAGAGGGGCAGCTCGGGACAGAGGGGCAGCTCTGGACAGAGGGGCAGAAGCTCTGGACAGTTGGGCAGAAGCTCTGGACAGAGGGGCAGAAGCTCTGGACAGAGGGGCAGAAGCTCTGGCGCCTCTGGACTGAGGGGCTCTGGCGGCTCTGGCGCCACTGGGCTGACGGGCTCCGGCAGCAGCGCCGGACAGGCGGGAGACTCCGGCAGCGGCGCCGGACAGGCGGGAGGCTCCGGCAGTGGCGCCGGACAGGCGGGAGGCTCCGGCAGCAGCGCAAGACAGGCGGGACCACCTGCAGGGAGGAGACGGAGAGACAGCCTGGTGCGTGGGGCTGCCACAGGAACCACCAGGCTGGGGAGACCTTCAGGAGGCTTGGTGTTAGGAGGAGGCACCTGAAGGACCGGGCTGTGGGGGAGCACTGGAGCTCTGGTGCGCAACCTTGGCACCACTTCCCCAGGCTGGACAACTACTCTAGCCCGGACCCTCCAGAGTGCAGGCACAGGTTGAACCAGGCTGTGGATAAGCACGGGAGATCTAGTGCTCACTACACGCACCTCTCCCCTAGGCTCCACTCCCACATTTGCCCGGCACGAGCGGAGCGCAGGCAGAGGACGCACTGCACCCTCCCAGCGCCCGGAGACACAGCACGCAGAGCCGGCGCAGGATAACCTGGACCAAAACTGCGTACCGGCGACCAGACCCGCTGAGCAGGCACCATACGCCCTGGCTCAATGCCCACACTCGCATGGCACTTTCGGGGGGCTGCCCTATAGCGCACCGGGCTATGGACACGCACTGGCGACACCGTGCGCTTAACCGCATAACACGGTGCCTGACCAGTAATGCGCTGCTTATCATAAGCACGAGGAGTGAGCTCAGGTCTGCTACCTGGCTTAGTACCACACCTCGTCTGCCCCCCCCCCAAAAAAATTTGGGGCTGCCTCTCGTACCTGTCGCACTGCCGTGCTGCCTCCTCATATCGCCGCCGCTCAGCTTTCGCTGCCTCCAGCTCTGCTTTCGGATGGCGATGTTTCCCAGCCTGTGCCCAGGGTCCCTCTCCGTTCAGTATCTCCTCCCATGTCCAGGAGTCCTGTGATGCTGGCCGCTGTGCTGCTGCTGCTGCTGTCGTCGCTGCTGTTTACCACGCCGCTTGGTCCGAGTTGGGTGGGTGATTCTGTAAGGATTTCCTCCTCTTCTTCCGAAGAGGAGAGGCGAAACGGATCAGAGGACCAATATGCGGCGTGGTAAGTGTCCATGGTTCTTTTAATATGTAAATGTACACATGAACACTACAAAACAATAAACATGGAACGTATGAAACCCTAAACAGTCCTATCTGGTGCAAAGACAGAGACAGGAACAATCACCCACAAACACACAGTGAAACCCAGGCTACCTAAGTATGATTCTCAATCAGAGACAACTAATGACACCTGCCTCTGATTGAGAACCATACTAGGCCGAAACATAGAAATCAAACATAGACTGCCCACCCAACTCACGCCCTGACCATACTAACTAAATACAAAACACAGGAAATAAAGGTCAGAACGTGACAAATTTGTACATGTGGTAAAGTGACTATGCATGATAATAAACAGCGAGTTGCAGCAGTGTTAAAACAAAGGGGGGAGGTCAATGCAAATAGTCCGGGTGGCCATTTGATGAATAGTTCAGCAGTCTTGCTGGAGGTAGAAGCTGTTAAGGAGCCTTTTGGACCTAGACTTGGCACTCCTGTACCGCTAGCCATATGGTAAAGGAGAGAACAATCGATGACTGGAGTCTTTGATAATTTCTGAGGCCGTCCTCTGACACCATCCAGTATATATTTCCTGGAAGCTTCTACTCAGTGATGTACTGGGCCGTACGCACTACCCTCTGTATCACCTTATGGTCGGATGCCGAGCAGTTGTCATACCAGGCAATGATGTAACTGGTCAGGATGCTCTCAATGGTGCAGTTGTAGAACTTTTGAGGATCAGGGAAAGGCATTGTCGTGCCCTCTTCATAACTTTCTTGGTGTTTTAGATGTGGACACCAAGGAACTTGAAATTCTCGACCAACTCCACTACATCCCAGTCGATGTGAATGGGGGCGTGTTCTGTCCTCCTTTTCCCATAGTCCACGATCATCTCCTTTGTCTTGCTCATAATGAGGGAGAAGTTGTTGTCCTGTCTCTGATCTCCTCCCTATAGGCTGTCATCGTTGTCGTTGATCAGGCCTACCACCGTTGTGTCATCAGCAAACTTAATGATGGTGTTGGAGTTGTGCTTGGCCACACAGTCGTGGGTGAACAGGGAGTTCCCGGAGGGGACTATGTATGCACCCCAAAGGGGACCCCGTGTTGAGGATCAGCTTGGCAGATGTGTTGTTGCCTACCCCTACCACCTGGGGGCGGCACATCAGGGAGTCCAGGATCCAGTTTGGTCCTTAGCTTAGTGATGAGCTTTGTAGGCACTATGGTGTTGAACGCTGAGCTGTAGCCAATGAGTAGCTGTTATGACTTGAGTGAGGACCCAAAAGAGGTTTAACAAAAACAGAGTCCTTTAATGTAAAAAACACAGGGAAGACATAGATCCTCTTCAGATGTAGAAAAATGGCAAAATAGACAACCCTCAGAGAGGGCGACAAATGAAACAGAAAGTCCTTCTGATATTTACAAAAGAGTCCCCTTCTTAGCAGCAGAGGAGAATAGCTGGGTTGCGGCGACAGACTGCTGGTCTCTCTGGGTTGGCGCGGGTCGTAGCGGACAGAGGTACCTGATAACACGTAGCATCAGAAGAACAGGCAGATTCCGACAGGATGGGACAAGGGTGAAGCAAACAAGACGATAGTTTGGTTCTGGCATGAGAAACTCAAACGAGAATCTGACAAAGAAAGAAGCAGGAACAGAGAGAGAAATAGAGACCTAATCAGAGGGAAAAAGGGAACAGGTGGGAAAAGAGTGAACAAGGTAGTTTAGGGAAGATGAGGAACAGCTGGGGGAAGGAGAGGAAGAGAAGGTAACCTAATACGACCAGCAGAGGGAAACGGAGTGAAGAGAAAGAACAGGAACAAGACATAATATGACAATACATGACAGTAGCAATCTCACATAATTTAGGTGTTCCTTTTGTCCAGGTGGAAAAGGGCAGTGTGGAGTGCGATTGCGTCATCTGTGGATCTGTTGGGGAGGTATGCGAATTGGAGTGGGTCTAGTGTTTCCGGGATGATGGTGTTGATGTGAGCCATGAAAAGCCTTTCAAATCACTTCATGGCTACTGACGTGAGTGCTACGGTTGGTCCGCTTGAAACATGTACTGTAAGTATTACAGACTCGGTCAGGGAGAGGTTGAAAATGTCAGTGAAGGCACTTGCTCTGAGTACACGTCCTGGTAAGCGCGCATTAAAGGCATTTAGTTTGTCTGGTAGGATCACATCACTGGGAAGCTCACCCTGGGTTTCCATAGTAGTCCGTAATAGTTTGCAAGCCCTGCCACAACCGACGAGCGTCAGAGACGGTGTAGTAGGACTCAATCTTCTTATAAGCGTCTGGATTAGTGTACCGCACCTTGAAAGCGGCAGCTCTAGTCTTTAGCTCGGTGCGGATGTTGCCTGTAATCCATGGCTTCTGTTTGGGATATGTACGTACGTTCACTGTGGGGATGACACCATCGATGCACTTCTTGATGAAGGCGGTGACTGATTTGGTATACTCCTCAATGCCATTGGATGAATCTCGGAATGTATTCCAGTCTGTGCTAGGAAAACAGTCTTGTAGCATAGCATCCACGTCTTCTGACCACTTCTGTATTGAGTGTGTCACTGGTACTTCCTGCTTTAGTTTTGGCTTGTAAGCAGGAATCGGGATAGAATTTTGGTAGATATGCCAAATGGAGGGCGAGGGAGAGCTTTGTACAGTACGTGCCTCTATGTGTGGAGTAAAGGTGGTGTACATGTGACATGAGGTAAAACAGATTTATGTTTGCATGCATTAAAGTCCCCTGCCACTAGGAGCGCCACTTCTGGATGAGCATTTTCTTGTTTGCTTATGGCCTTATAAAGCTCGTTATGCCAGCGTCTGTTTGTGGTGGTAAATAAACGGCTACGAAAAATATAGATAAACTCTCTTGGTAGATAGTGTGGTCTATAGCTTATCATGAGGTACTCTACCTCAGGCAAGCAATACCTCGAGGCTACCTTAATATTACACATTGCGCACCAGCTGTTATTGGCGAACAGACACACACCTTCACCCCTCGTCTTACCGGACGTAGCTGTTCTTTCCTGCCGATGCATGGAAAACCCAGCCAACAGTATATTATCTGTGTCGTCATTCAGCAACCACTCGATGAAACATAAGATATTACAGTTTTAAGGGTAGTCTCGAACGGCGCTCATCCAGTTTATTCTCCAGTGATTGCACATTGGCCAATAGAACGGATGTAAGAGGCGGGTTACACTCTCACCGACAAATTCTCACAAGGCACTTCAATCTGTATTTCCTTATTTTCTTAATGCGAGTGACGGGGATTTGGGCCTTGTCTGGGAGCAACATTATATGCTTCGCGTCAGACTCATCAAAGAAAAAAATATTTGTCCAGATTGTGGTGAGTAATCGCTATTCTGATATCTAGAAGCATTTTTTTTAAAGAGACGGTAGCATCAACATTATGTACAAAATAAGTTACAAGCAATGCGAGAGAGAAAAAACACAAAATTGCACAATTGGTTCTGAGCTTCTGAAACGCCAGCCATCCCCTCCGGCACCATTCTTAAAGGTAGGCCTACTCTGTTTTTGCCCGGCAAAACTGGAGGATATTAAACTAGTTATTTATGGTCACTAATCTGGATATGCACACCTCTTTGGGCGTCAATGCTGATGACTGGTCATTGGTCAACAATTAAGAAGCGCAACTTTTTGGTTCTGAAGCACAGATTAGAATTTAACTATGACTTGTGGGCAGTGGGTTCAGATCAACAATGACACCTTTTTTTAAAAATTATACCACCACAAAGGTTGTAGAGGGTGCAACAGGTCAGCACCTCAGTTTTAAAAGTCATAGCCGAGCATTCAGAGAGCGAGAGTGAGGGAGAGAGCAAGAGGGTCGAAAACAGCAGGTAGCACGTCCGATGAACAGGTCAGGGTTCCTTAGCCGCAGGCAGGACAGTTCATACAGGACACCAGATGAGAAAAGAGGATTTACCAGATAGGACCGACTGACCCTAGCCCCCCTGCACATAGACTATTGCAACATAGCTACCCCCCGGGAAGGAAAATAACCCCACATACTTTGCCAAACACCTAGAGGGATATCAAAGAACACCAATTTGCTACCCTAAGAAAAGGCTGAGTATAGCTCAAAAACCAAACCATGAGGTCGAAGGAATGGTCCGTAGAGCTCCAAGACAGGATTATGTCGAGGCACATATCTGGGGAAGGGTACCAAAACATGTTTTGTAGCATTGAAGGTCCCCAAGAACAAAGTGGACCCAATCATTATTAAATGTAAGAAGTTTTAAACCACCAAGACTCTTCCTAGAGCTGGCCGCCTGGCCAAACTGAGCAATCATGGGAGAAGGGCCTTGATCACAGAGGTGCCCAGGAACCCGATGGTCACTCTGTGGAGATGGGAGAACCTTTAAGAAGGACAACCATCTCTGCAGCACTCTACCAATCAGGCCTTTATGGTAGAGTGGCCAAACACGCCTCAGTTAAAGGCACATGACAACCTACTTGGAGTTTGCCAAAAAGACTCTCCACCATGAGAAACAATATTCTCTGGTTTAATGAAACCAGGATTGAACTCTTTGGCCTGAATGCCAAGTGTCAAGTCTGGAAGAAACCTGGTATCATGCTGTGGGGATGTTTTTCAGTGGCAGACTGGGAGACTAGTAAGGATCGAGGGAAAGATGAACAGAGAAAAGCACAGAGATATCCTTGATAAAAACCTGTTCCAGAGAGCTCAGTACCTCAGACTGGGATGTAAGTTCACCTTCCAATAGGACAAAAACCCTAAGCACACAGCCAAGACAATGCAGAAGTGGCTTCGGTGACAAGACTCTGAATGACATTTTTGCAGAAATAGCTAATAAAATACTGGTTGATGAATTAGCTAGATAGCTATGAGTTACCAATTTGCATGCACAAATGCATCACGACACATCGTATCGAAATCAAGAAGGGATACAGAACGGACTGCCTCTCTGGGACTGGACTTACCCATCTAGCTAGTTAGTAGAGGGGTAAAAAAAAGTCGGTACACAGATACATCTTTTATTCTATTAAATGACAATACATGTTGCAAAGTAAATACCTGCATAAAATATATATCATTGCATTGCAGGCTAGTGTATAAAATCTCTGGTTGTGTTTTTTTGCATTGGAAAGCGGACTTAACCAACATCCGGCTTGTGAAGTGGGCATACATATTTATGATAGCCAGTGACTGAGGATGAACCGGTATTTAGATCAAATGCATTCGATTTAGTACATTGTGAATGACAAGCCCATTAAATCTGTTTTGGGGTATCTACAATTATCTTTCTTTTTTAATATTCAGCAGGTAAGGGCAACATACTTCAGATCATTTGTCTTCATTGATGATTTCATGTGAGCTTGGTTGCATCCCCCATCTTAAAGTGTAAGAAGGAATTTGATATCACAAAGTATGCTGTATATCAATTTGTCCTGGATTGCCATTTCGCATTTAGTAAGCCCCACCTCACCCCAGCAATGTGAAGAGAAAATACAGAGAAAATAAATTGATGTTTGTGTCTAACACATCCAAAATGTCCCAGATATGTTAATATACAAATCATATGCAATAGTGGCATTTTATACCGGTGCAGCAAGCTAGTGGACTCTATCAAGTACTGGTCTGTGGGTATGGTTGATGTCAAAATATGCATCAGATTTTTATCTCCCCTTCGCTGTTTACTGTTTGTTGTGATCTGGTCCCTGAAAACTGCCTCCACTTCTTTCCTCTGCAAGAACTACAAGCCAAATGTCAGAGAAATTGTGGACCAATATGCAATGCATTGAGAGATATTTTTTCTTTTGCATTTTCCATGCGATAGCAAGATGTACAGCGAATGGAGATGATACACAGCTAGCTACTTTACCATTTACAACATGCTCACTCATAGCTATGTGAATGAATGTGTATTGTTATTAACTAAAGATCATTGCATGAGAGCTGCATATGTGTCTGCGTTTTTGCGTCCCATAGGAAAATCCTTCCTGGTTGTAATGTTGACTCAACAATAGAGACGGTCTAATGGCATCTTTGATAACACTGTCACTGGTCCTGCCATGCATGCAAAGCTAGCTTGCATCCTCTTTGATAACTGGTTTACATTGCTAGCTAACTTAGCTTGTCAAACTGTTTTTTCTTTGCAATTTCTCCACAATGGCACTTATTAGTGCCTTGAATCTCATGATATAGGGACCTCACTGTCACCACTGGTCATGTAGCTAGCCACGTTCCCCAGCAGGGTTGCATCAGTCTCCATTGGACTAGAGCTTGCTAGGCTAGCTAGGTAGCTAACGCTGGCTAACTAGCTTGCACAGATTTTCTTCCTAGCTAACGCTACTGTCACTAGCATGCTAATGTTGGCTAGCTAATGATGATACACCATAGTCGTGGGTCTGTAAAATCAAGCAAATAGTAATGAACTCATGACAAAATCAAGTTTTGACATTGTAGTGGCTGTTTTTTGTTTAGTGACATTACAAATACCATTTTGGCGTTTATTTATCTAATCAGGTTTCGGCATGAGAAAATGACAGTGAGATACTGCGAGAATTTGCAGTGTATTAGCAAAGACATGACATCAGTCAAGACACCTCATGGTATCAAGAATAAGATGAAACTGATGATTCCCCACACGGTAGGTTCTTATCATTGCTGCTAGCTGCAGTATCTCGCCATCCGGAATCACAACAACACACAGACTTCTGCCCCATTGAATCGCACTCATCATTTTTGTGATGTTGTCAGCTAACACTTCTATTGATACCTGCTCTATGGAGGATGGTGGGCCACATAACAACATGTAACCCACTATTGTATGCTCTGGCACTGCTCAGTAATCAGTTGTCTTCCCTACATACACAAACACAACAGCATTAAGATATCATCATGCATCCTGGAAATATAGACCCGCTATCAAACAGATACAAAAGGAATATTTATGATGAATGTTAACTTCACTTTTTGATAGCTGATCAATAGACAACTGTTCAAGTCAAATTTGCTGGCGTCCAAAAATCCAATATGGCGGCATAATAACATTTCATGGAGGTTAAATCACCTGTAAATATTAATTTTGTAAATGAGAGGCATTTTTCAGAGTTGTGTACAACACACTATAAAGGCTATTAGTGTAAATCTATTTTTTATGAATCAGAAATGGCCAACATGATTCCACTCAAATACCACCTAAGTAGCCATTGTTCATGTTATTCTTAAAAGGGTTTCATAAGGCTCTTGGTATAGCTACGACTTTGAGTGGCACTGCCTTGACTCTGTTGTGTTTGAATAGCCTACTAGTTTTTCAATGTGTGTTTATGTTTTAATCTCATTCACACTTACAGCATATCAACAATGGGCAATTCCACAAAATAAACAAGCCTTTCACGACACAAGCACACAGTAGCATAACCAAGTAACAGGAAAGCAACTGTAATAATATGGTCAGCTACTCTAATAGTGTATATGTACAGCCCTCTTTTCCCCACTAAAACTAAGTATGGAAGTATGGAAGGTTGATTCAATGTTTTTGAGGTGACCAGGACATCAGTGTGCCCTAACTGGGTGAGGAGACAAAGTAGCCAGTGGGTGGTTGTAGTTCTGGGGCCTGACCAGCTTGCACAGCTAACTGAACATTATGGGCATTTTTTATGTGTATGACCCGCGGGATATTGGGGCTGTGTCCTGTGGTGTGATCAGTTTTAATTTATATAGTTTGGTATTGGCATTCAGCAGATGCAGCTTGCATGGAAAATCAATCAATCAAATGTATTTATCAAGCTCTTTTTTACATCAGCAGATGTCACAAAGTGATATACAGAAACCCAGCCTAAAACACCAAACAGCAAACAATGCAGATGTAGGAGCATGGTGGCCAGGAAAAACTCCCTAGAAAGGCAGGAACCTAGGAAGAACCCTAGAGAGGAACCAGGTTCTGAGGGGTGGCCAGTCCTCTGATGGCTGTGCCATGTGGAGATTTGAAAAGTATGTGCGTGCCATTAAGGCCAAATTGTTCTTCAAACGTTCATTAATAACCACAGTGGTTGTAAAGGGTACAACAGGTCAGCACCTCAGGAGTAAATGTCAGTTGGCTTTTTATAGCCAAGCATTCAGAGGTCCAATGAGACCCATTGACTAACTGGAATGTTATCCCAGCCTGAATGATACTGGGGATACTCCATTAGTGGAATGGTTGCTTGTCTGGTTGTGAAGGGAAATCTGTGAAAGGGCTGTCACAAACAGACTTGCCTTTAGATCTTTCCAAAGCCTGTGAGTTTTTTGTGTTGGATGTGGAAAAAAGTCCTACGGTCATTGTAAGGGATGACCAAGCAGGCAACGAGAGAAGACTGAGTACGGGTGCAAATATTAGGGGGTTTATTTTTTTTACAAAGTAAAGGAAATCAAAATCCAAGGTGCATTAAAAGAGTACTTAAAGGTCTGTAAATTCATGCAAACATAGATAAATGTATAACTGAGGTCTACAAACAGAATGGAGGTGGTACCACCCTCCAAACCACTCGATTTCAAGATAATAAGATGTGCCAATCAGCAGCAAGCCCTCTAACAAGCACGCCTGGCCAACATCCTGCAGACAAGGCACCAGAAAAGAGCTGCAAAAACTCAAAGGGTAAAACATATAAACAATTGTTAGATTAAAATGAAGCTACAAATGTAAATCTGAGTGTACACTCAACTTAGAATGAATATACAGTCTTTGATATTTGAAATGAAAGCCATGTGTTGAGTCATTATTTGTTTGGAAACTAAATGTTTGGTGCAAATTCATTTTAAACTTCAAAGGATGGGGATATTTAGCTGTGCGGGTACATAGTCTTTATATTCCTTTCGAAGTCGGGTAGGGTGATAATTTGATGATATTAACTGGTGGTTGGTATTGATTACATACTGGAGCACCCAAGCAGGAGATGTGGAGAGTGACAGAGCCTGTGAGGGTGACCTCAGGGTCGCAGGGTTGGGTACATTACTTTCTAAATGTAATCTGTTACATTTACTAGTATCCTGTTCAAAATTGTAATCAGTTACTTTTAGATGACTTTCCCCTTAAGTGCGATTAGAAGAAGACAAAAATGCATGTCAACAATTGAACAACATCTATTGCAGGATAAATCAATGTTAAAGTTTACATAGCTGGCCATATATGGATGTTCAGTTTTACTTTATGGGTTGGTTATGGAGGCTTCTTCTAACCCATCGCTTTCTACTACATATAATAATATGATTAAATTATACTGTTACATTAAAAACCAAAGGTTGTCAGAATTCCAGTCATTCCAATAAATATTATACCCCTTGATATTGAAGTATAGATTAGCCAAATTGTATAACCTGAGCATGACCCTGAAACTAAGGAGTTATTAGCCAGCCCTACTCCGTTGTTTATGATTTTGTGGTCATGGAGGACTAATTGGGCTCATTGATTCGAGTTGAAAAATAAATGCTGCGTTCATGGAAAGGCATGCTTTAAGCTCTACTGAAAAGTGAACGTGTGTCCATTAGGCCTATGGATTTTTTTATCAGCATGAATTAGCATGAGCAATAAAAGCCCCACTTTTATTCCATAGGCTTGGATCCGCACTATTCATGTTACGACTCTCGTTGGTAGAAGGAAGAGTGGACCAAAGCGCAGTGTGGAAAGTGTTCCTGATTCTTTTATTTCAAAAACACTCTAGCAAACGTGAAAGCGCACAGTTCTGTCAGGCAGAAAACAAGATCCCACAAAACCCAAAAGGAAAATGACAACTTATGTTTGATCCCAAATCAGAGACAATGATAGACAGCTGCCTCTGATTGGGAAACACACACGGCCGAAAACATAGACTGTTACACCCTGACCTAACCAAACATGGAAAATAATAAGGAACTCTAAGGTCAGGGCGTGACAATGCAGCTGTTGCAAGAGCACATTTTTCACTGGCTGTCCACTGGTTCCAAAAACAATGATTGATAGGCAGCTTAAACTTCTTGAATTCAACCAATATTGGGTTGAAATACACATTTAGATTTGTGAACAGCCATCCACAATCCGAAAGGTGCAAATAGCTAAATGAGAGAGCAGCAGTGTGATTCACATCAATTTGCTATGTAGATATCAATAATAAGTGATATCCCTATCGCCGCAGACTACACCACTGCTGTCATCCTTACCTCCAAGTGTTTATTCAAATTGGATAATCTTTGGATGCTGACAGCTGTCGCTCCATTGGCTGTAGCCTACAAAATCCTATTCCTGCTCTCTTCCCACGATCCATCAAACACATTTGGTGTGTCATCATAGTGGTCTCTGACTTGTGGTCAGGCTCGCTTAGGTGGAACTTGCACCTTTTTTCAGAGAAGTGTCAAAGATTTTCTTTTTCACAAACATCCTTTCTGAATTTTAAGGTAATCCTCAAGTTTTTCGAAAGTATCTGTAATCTGATTACAATATTTTAGTTGGTAACGTAACAGATTACAGCTACTGTTTTTTGTAATCCCTTACATGTAATGGATTACATGTCATCTGTTACTACGCAACCCTGTGCAGTGGTTAGTTAGGTCATATACTATGAGTAAAACTTATTGTATGCTTCCCAGTCGAAACAGTTCAAGCATAAGTTGTGATGTTTTTCTTAGTTTTGGTATTCGGCAGGGGGTTTTCGGCTGATCGTGCACATTTTCTCTTGAGTCATGCCGAAGTTCGGTAGCTAGAGTTTATGTATGGTTTGTCATTGATTGGTCAACAGTACTACTCCTAGAAAGAGTGGGAACATGAAGAGTTGGTTGTCATTGACGAGGAGATCCTAACAGGATAAGAGTGCACCGGAACATAACAAATGCACTGAGTCACCAGAAGGTCATATTGGATTCAGGCAGACGTATTGGACTAAATTATGTGATTTGAAAGCCCAATCCCGGAGGTGCAAGTTATACCACAGTGGGGGCAAGTTGTAGAGCTTGGGAGAGGGTGTGAGAGTCCAGAGTTGTATTCTTTCCTTTCGTTGGAGCCTCACAGTTGTCTCATTGGTCCTCCGAGGCTCAAATGCTTGGTGTTGCCATTCCAAGCAGTCTGCTGCCTTTTTATATATCCAGACAAAGGTGTTTGAGTGTATATGGTGGGCATATTGAATTCCTAACATAGTTGAAATACACAAACAAGTTGAGTACAGGCCATACAGTACAGGTACACAACAAAATATCAAACGTGCACATGTACAAGTGATTAAATCACCATTTAATGGTATTGTGGCAGCCATATTGGATATTGGACGACATATTGGATGCCGAGTCAAGTCTTGAGGGACCCTCTAATGTAAGAGTTGGTGCTTAACATGTAAAATCCACAGTGGAAACTTTGAGAAAAAGTGACAGTTTCAGTGTCTGAGACCACTTACCTTCGAGCCAGTTAAAATAGCCATCAAAACACATGTAACTGTATGCATTTTTGTCAGGCAGGACCATACAGCACAGAATGAGAGCAATTTTGACTTAGAAAGTTGTCTATTAAACAGCTACCAAAAACATATGTTTATTAATCAGAAATATTTGTATTTCCGCCTGTTGTATCTGTCTGTTTACAGGTCTATATTCTGAAAATGCTTTAAGATATCCTAATGCTGTTCATGTATGTAGGACAGAGAACTGACTGCTTGTATTACATATTTTATCATTATCAGAGCTTGCAATTTTGGGTTACATGAACGAATGTGGCCCACCCCCTCCAGCCAGGCATTATTCAGCACTTTTTGAGTTAAGGGGGTGTGTCACAATATCTATCCACTTTTGCAGTAAAATATTTTTAGACAACCATCCATTTCATATATGGGAGAACTTAAAAATATGTAAAAACAAGTTTGTGCTTTGTTATGCCTCGGGTAGGGGTATCTCAAAAACAAAAGCCCTTTTGGGTTGGTCACTAGCGTTGTCAGGGACCGTCTCCGTGACAAGCCTTCTAGTGTTTCAACTAGAATGATGGGGTTAAAAATATGTTTGTGTAATCTTGCAATCGGATTAAGTTTCGGTCTTCCTGTTACAAGCTGCCAGGTGACAGCGGTATTGTGTCTCATGGCTCAAAGGCTTCTTAATGAATATGCTGCTCCCTCCCTGATAAAAAATGCCATCTCCAATCTGCCTCTGGATATCTCTTCTGTTATTTAATTCTAGCATGTCAGTTTTTTCGCCATATTGTCTTAGAATGCTTATCCAGTTGATTGAATATAAACCAAAATGCACAGGCAAGTTTACACAGCAAGATAGAAAGTTGAAATCCCCCCCACCCCTTGGCCCATGTTGACTCCAATGCTTTCCACAGTTGTATCAAGTTGGCTGAATGTCCTTTGGCTGGTGGACCATTCTTGATACTCACG
Source organism: Oncorhynchus tshawytscha (assembly GCF_018296145.1). Taxonomy (NCBI): domain Eukaryota; kingdom Metazoa; phylum Chordata; class Actinopteri; order Salmoniformes; family Salmonidae; genus Oncorhynchus; species Oncorhynchus tshawytscha. The sequence goes on along the minus strand of NC_056433.1, from coordinate 33,315,644 downwards.
AGAAACTGTTGAGAGTGAAAAAAAACAGCAGCATTGCAGTTCCTGACACAAACCAGTGCGCCTGCACCTACTACCACACCCCGTTCAAAAGCACGTCAATCTTTTGTCTTGCCTGTTCTCCCTCTGAATGGCACACATACATAATCCATTTCTCAATTGTATCAAGGGTTACAAATCCTTCTTTAACCTGTCTCCTCCCCTTCATCTACACAGATTGAAAATGGATTTAATAAGTGACATCAGTAAAGGATCATAGCTTTCATCTGGTCATGTCATGGAACAAGCAGATGTTCATAATGTTTTGTACAACCAGTATACTTTGCAGATGCTATATATTAACTGCTTTTAAACATGACCTAACTTCATGATTCACAAAGCACATACAGCAATGTTGGATAACACACAGTTGTGTATCCTGACACAGCTGTGTACTCCATCTGCAGACTGCTCCTCTCCCCCTACACATGATGTGTTTACATTACATCTTCAGCATCACGGACCGTGACTCTGGGTGCCTGGCATCAGGCCACATCAAAACAAGGAAACGTTTAATTGTTCCCCATGATGACGTACTGTATGTGAGTACGTACGCCACAAGCGATATTTCAGACACCACTGGTCCGCTTTTGACGACGCTTGGATGAATGATCTCTTTTCATCAACATCCGGCATTAACAACACTTCAAGGGGTCGCCATAGTAACAGCAAGGGAAAATATAATTGATCGTTTGTTTCTCTCTCTCATTAATCCCCAGAACATTTTATTATTATCTTTCTATTATTTTTCTATTTTTCTCTCTCAATTGTTGGGAAGGGCCCGTTAGTAAGCACTTCGCTGTTGGTCCACACCTGTTGTTTACGAAGCATGTGACAAATAACATTGGACTTGAACATAAGTTTGAATAATTGGCCCGAGGGGGAGGCACTGCAGAATTTGTGGGGGGACGACATGTTTATTACTCTTATGGAACTCTGAACTCTGAAGACAGGGCGGCATTCATTTTCAAATGTGACGGTTTGGCAATTATTAGCATGCACATTTTAATTCACTTGTCCTGTCTCCCTCACTGTTAATGCGGTCTTCAATTAATTGTTGAAGGGTAACATTTCTAAAATGACAGTAATTACTTCGTACTCAGTAGAAACTGTAGCTCTCCCATTAATTTAGACCGCCGTGCCACAGATGCATCCTAGTGTCCTTTCAAGGAACACTTGAGATTTATGATTCTGAATATCGGGCTGCATGACTGTGACTAGGTATACATGTGATTTTTTGATAATAATAATTATGCCGACAAACAATGCAGACCATCAGGGGCGGTTGAAAACATATGGACAAACACAAGTAGCACATATGGTATTTACTACTACGTGCCCTCAATATTATTTAATATTTAGTGGGAATGTGAGTGAGGAGCAATGAGAGGTTCTGTTTTTGACTGTGCTGTTATTAAAAACAATCACACACAGCAAGAGAAGCCTCTGTTCCTGCTTAATTGGTTCCATGTAGTAAAAGAATACAGAGCAAAGGGGCATGAGGGGAGGATTCTATGGGAGTGTGTGTGTACATTCAAAGGCTCAGGGTACAGACAATAGTGGCAGCCCAGGACTTGGCCAGGGATAATAGTGACTACCATCTCTGGCATGAGATGACTGTACTAGTGTAGTGACTAAGGAGGAGCAGCGACCCTGCTGTTTCAGGGTGATTACACTACCACCTGTGCAATAAAGGCCCAAACCTCTTGGCAGAGGGTGTAGTATTATGTCGCACAGAGAGGCTATACGCTACCTGCCAAAAGTACATTAGAAGCCAGATGCACCAGGTGAAACAAACTTGCATAAACCACAAACTTACCAGAAATTGTTGTCAGAACCAACAGTCCAAATAGAAAATCCACTCTATGGGGGTCAAATTTCAAGGAAACAGATAATAAAGCACACAAAAAAGTCAAACAAACAGAAATGCAAAAGATAAAATAGAAAAATGGCTCTGAACTAATCAATGTTGTGGAATCTGGGAGAAAAGATGCCTCACAAAGTCAGCTAGATCTACCCAGGGTTTTCGAAAGCTAACCAGCTTCAGTTAGCCTCACATTCCAACTCGGACTTCATCCGTACTATGACGGTGGATATTGCTCATCCACCTGCTGCTAGCTCTAGCAGGCTTGTAACAGTGTGTGCATGTCGCACATGGCTAGTCGATGGCCAAACTCTTCATTTAGACAATGCTGAAACATCAACCCATGGGCGAGTCAGTCCCCACATTTTAATTTGTGCTGAAATCAAAATGAAAGAATAGATACCTTGCAAATTCAGCAGGAAATTGGTTTTAAGAAGGGCAGTCTTTATTTGATTAATTATCATTAATGCCATCTTTGGTGTGCTTATGAATGCACAAGCACCTTTTTCCGCACTCCTATCGACATTTTTTTATCTATTAAGTCATAGAAAAGTGTTACATTACGTGAAGTTTAAAATGCATTCTGTCATTACTAAACATGGAATGTGATACACTGAGTGTACAAAACACCTTCCTAATAAGTTAAGTTGAACCCTCTTTTGCCCTCAGAACAGCCTCAATTCGTCGGGGCATGCATATACTCTACAAAGAGTTCCACCTGGATTCATCTGGTCAGTCTATGTCACGGAGAGAGCAGGTATTCTTATTGTTTTGTACTCAGTGTATATTTTAACATTACAATTTTTTTACGCAAAGAAATATTGAATAAGACGTCTTCATCAAATAAAGGGGACAGTAATGGGAATCTGTTTTCATTGGTCCCCAACTTCCGGATCAGTAATTTTATTCAGGGTGTCACGGGCATCGTTGGAAGTAGACCAAAGTGCAGCGTGGTAAGCGTACATTTTATTTGAAAATATCGCCAAAAGAAACAACTGTGAAGCTTACAGGGCTAAGTGCCACCAACAAAGTTAACTACCCACACTGAAAGGAGGGAAAAAGGGCTTCCTAAGTATGATTCCCAATCAGAGACAACGATAGACAGCTATCCCTGATTGAGAACCATACCCGGCCAACACATAGAATGCCCACCCAAATCACACCCTGACCAAACCAAAAAGAGATATAAAAAAGGCTCTCTACGGTCAGGGCGTGACAGTACCCCCCCAAAGGTGCGGACTCCGGCCGCAAAACCTGAACCTATAGGGGAGGGTCTGGGTGGGCATCTATCCGCTGTGGCGGCTCTGGTGCGGGACGTAGACCCCGCTCCACCTCTGGCTCACCCCGCTTTGGTGGTGCCTATGGTGTGAGGACCCTTGCCACCGACCCCGGACTGGGGACCCTTGTTGCGGGCCGTCGCTGGAGGCCGTCACTCCATCACCCCATAACACGATGCCTGACCAGTCGTATGCTCCCCACGGTAATCACGGGGAGTTGGCTCAGGTCTAAACTCCGACTCCGCTAATCTACCCGTGTGCTGCCCCCTCCCCATTTTTTTGGGGGGGGGGGCTGCCTCTCATGCCTGCTTCGCTGACTTGCCTCCTCATATCGCCACCGCTCCGCCTTAGCTGACTCCATCTCCTCCCTCGGATGGCGATACTCCCCGTCCTGCGTCCAGGGTCCCTTTCCGTTCAGGATCTCCTCCCATGTCCAGGAGTCCTCTTTACCACGCTGCTTGGTCCTTTGGTGGTGGGTAGTTCTTTCACGGGCGTCGTTGGAAGTAGACCAAAGTGCAGCGTGGTGAGCGTACATTTTATTTAAAATGTCGCCAAAAGAAACAACCGTGAAGCTTACAGGGCTAAGTGCCACCAACAAAGTTAACTACCCACACTGAAAGGAGGGAAAAAGGGCTACCTAAGTATGTTTCCCAATCAGAGACAACGATAGACAGCTGTCCCTGATTGAGAACCATACCCAGCCAACACATAGAAACACAAATCATAGAAATAAAGGACATAGAATTCACACCTGACCAAACCAAAAAGAGACATAAAAAAGGCTCTTTAAGGTCAGGGCGTGACACAGGGTAAGTGGAGATAGCTGTTAGTTCTGAAGTTGAACTCCGAGTTCACCAAAGTTACTTCGCTAACTCCTCAAACCTGCTTTGGAGGATAACCTTCTGAAATCCATCTTTTTAGCAAAAAATGGGCCTGCAATGGGCCTGCAGCCTAATTCTACATAGCACCTGTGGGTTAGACACACCTCCAACCACACCCATAACGGCCTACTGCCTAATAAGCAAGTAATTCCTCAAACATACAAGTATTTCACACCATTTTAAGGATACACTTCTTGTTAATCCCACCACAGTGTCCGATTTCAAATAGGCTTTACTGCGAACGCACCACAAACAATTATGTTAGGTGAGTGCCTATTCACAGAAAAACACTTTTCCAGCCAAAGAGAGGAGTAACAAAAAGCAGAAAGAGATAAATTAAATACTAACCTATGATGATCTTCATTAGATGACACTCATAGGACTTCATGTTACATAATACATGTATGTTTTGTTCGATAAAGTTAATATTTATATGAAACATTCTCAGTATACATTGACGCGTTATGTTCAGTAGTTCCAAAAACATCCAGTGATTTTGCAGATTTACAAAAATACTCATCATAAATGTTGATGAAAATACAAGCGTTATACATGGAACTTTAGATAAACTTCTCCTTAATGCAACTGCTGTGTCAGATTTCGAAAAAAGCAAACCATGCAATAATCTGAGTACAGTGCTCAGAGACCAAAACAAGCCAAACAGATATCCGCCATGTTGTGTAGTCAACAGAAGTCAGAAATAGCATTATAAATATTCACTTACCTTTGATGATCTTCATCAGAATGCACTCCCAGTCCAGCGGAAATTACGGACGAAAAGTCCAAAACGTTATATTAGAGGTTGGAGAAACATGTCAAACGAAGTATAGAATCAATCTTTAGGGTGTTTTTAACCTCTAGCATAGAGCAATCCCGTATCCGGGAGGGTAATCATAGCCTCAAGCTCATTACCATAACGCAACTTTTCCTATTCATGAAAATCGCAAATGAAATTAAATGAATATATTCAAACACAAGCTTAGCCTTTTGTTAACAACACTGTCATCTCAGATTTTCAAAATATGCTTTTCAACCAAAGCTACACAAGCATTTGTGTAAGAGTATTGATAGCCTAGCATAGCATTAAGCCTAGCATTCAGCAGGCAACATTTTCACAAAAACAAGAAAAGCATTCAAATAAAATAATTTACCTTCGGATGTTTTCAATGACGAGACTCTTAGTTAGATAGCAAATGTTAATTTTTTCCCAAAAATTATTTGTGTAGACGAAATAGCTCCGTTTTGTTCATCACGTTTGGCTAAGAAAAAAGACCGGAAAATGCAGTCACTTACAACGCCAAACTTTTTTCTAAATTAGCTCCATAATATCAACAGAAACATGGCAAACGTTGTTTAGAATCATATCTATTCGATAATCTATCAGTGGTGGCAGTTGGCTTCTCATCAGAAGCAAACGGAAAAATACTGCAGCTGGAGATTACGCAATAATTGCAACGGAGGACACCAAGCGACCACCTGGTAGATGTAGTCTCTTATGGTCAATCTTCCAATGATATGCCTACAAATACGTCACAATACTGCAGACACCTTGGGGAAAACGTGGAAAACGTAAGCTGACTCCTAGCTCCTTCACAGCCATATAAGGAGTCATTGGCATGAGGCAGTTTAAAAAAATGCGGCACTTCCTGATTGGATTTTTATCTGGGTTTTTTCTGTAACATCAGTTCTGTGGCACTCACAGACAATATCTTTGCAGTTTTGGAAACGTCAGAGTGTTTTCTTTCCAAAGCTGTCAATTATATGCATAGCCGAGCATATTTTCGTGTCAAAATATCTTGTTTAAAACGGGAACGTTTTTCATCCAAAAATTAAAATAGCGCCCCCTATATCCAAGAAGTTAACATAAATCTTCAATAATGTTCCAACCGGAGAATTCCATTGTCTGTAGAAATGCAATGGAACAGAGCTTGCTCTCACGTGAACGAGCGTGGTCAGCTCATGGCACTCTGCCAGACACCTGGCTCAAACAGCCCTTATGAGTCCCCACTTCACAGTAGAAACATCAAACAAGGTTCTAAAGATTGATGACATCTTGTGGAAGCCTTAGGAAGTACAATATGACCAATATCCCACTGTGTATTCAATAGGCCAAGAGTTGAAAACAAACCTCAGATTTCCCACTTCCTGGTTGGATTTTTTCTCAGGTTTTTGCCTGCCATATGAGTTCTGTTATACTCACAGACATCATACAAACAGTTTTAGAAACTTCAGATGATTGTTTTCTATCCAAATATACCAATAATATGCATATCTTAGCTTCTGGGACTGAGTAGCAGGTAGTTTACTCTGGGCACCTTGTTCATCCAAGCTACTCAATACTGCCCCCAGCCATAAGAAGTTTTAACAAGCCAAGTGAACATATTTACACATTATTTTTATAGTTTCGTAATTTCAATCATTTCAGGGGCAAAGTTTCATTTAGTTTTCAGTGTATGCTGCACAGGGGTATGCAACTCAATCAACCACTCTCTTTATAATCTCTGTGAGTAGACGTCTACCCTTAGACCTGAAACAAAATGTCTGGACTTACTTGACGTGTAATTCAAATTATTCAAAAGGGCCTTGCTGTTGTAAAAAAACGGATTGACATGTGATGTAATTGACTGTGTGATGTCATAAATGGTGTATGCGTATCTGATGCCTGGAGGGGCTCCGCTCTATCCTGCCAAACAGACAGCTCCCTCTCTTTCTCCCCGTCCCACACATTCTCTCACCTCTCCCCCTTCTCTCTTCGTAGCAGTTAGAACTTAATGACTGTGTTTCCCCACTGACCTCCAATCTCCAGCTCCAGTCATCCATCTTTCATACCCCACACACAGACCTTTCACATTGCTATCCGACCCAAGTCCCCAATTAATTGCTGCAGTGGACCTTTTCACAGTCCATTGTGTTCATATATATTTCAGGTTAAATTACATACATATATACTGTATATAGTGAGATTTCAGCGTTAATCGATTCCACATGGAGTTACTGTATGTTGAGATAAGCTATGTATAATAAACTATGTGTAATGAACTAAATTCATAATGCATTACGATGCTTCGCAGGCGGTTCATAGATCATAGGAAATGTTATGCAAATAGATATATTAGATAAGAACAGACATTTTCACATGTGAATATTTAAAGAATATAAAAGTTGCAATCAGACCCTTATGAATAAGATATGAAGCCATTGCCAACTAATTAAAGTGATTTACAGTTTATATGGAGAATACCAAAGTGTTTGCTACATGTGCCAATCAAATTCATCGTCATTGTTCACAACAAATTCACAATGAGCAAAAAAAAATAAAAAATGAGCGGTCAGTTTGGCTCTCCTGCTTTTTTGCCAAAACAGTGGAAATGTCCAGACAATTTCACCACTTTCAACCAATTGAAGTCTGAAAGGCGAGAAAGAAGATGTCTTGCAGAAAGAGAATGGTTGGTGAACATCACCGGTTTTCATTGTGCCTGTGAGGGCTGGAGATGTGACAGTTTGACAAGGCTGAAACCACAGGGGATGTGCCCTCCAAGACCCAACAGGAAATGAAATATGGATTGTCTCTATTTGCCATTGACACTGTGTGTGAGTGTTTGTGTGTGTGTATCTGTGTCAGAGACGAAGACTAACAGATAGCATATGTACTGTATGCACTGCACAGGTGTATGAGTGCATTGAAATACATTCCAATATTCAACTACTTGTATTTTCAAAGAAAATATATCCAAATATACCTACTTCGAAATGTCTTTGAATGTCATTTAAATATATTGGTGTGCATGGATATAGGCTACTGTATATCTAATACTGTATGTATGTGTCCCAAATGTCACCCTATTCCTTATATATAGTGCATGGATGTCGACCAAGGCAATAGGGCTCTATTTGGAATGCAAACTCAGTGAAGAACATCTGTCTCTCTCACCTCCCTGGACAGAGACTGGCAGATGGCCATCCCAGCAGGACACAGTGACAGCCAGGTGACAAATGTGTGTATGTGTGTGTGTGTGTGTGTGTGTGTGTGTGTGTGTGAGAGAGTGCAGTCGTGTGTGCAGGCGTCTGTGTGTGCGTGCGCATGCCTGTGTGTGCCACATATGGCCGGTGACACAACAGACAGGAGACCTCTCTTTCATTTATCCTCACAGGGGAGACAGGAGACACTCTTCCTCTCCTCCAGGCTCAACCCTACATCCTGGTGCCTGGCCACTCAGAGATGAAAGAGAATATTATTAACTGACTCCATGTTAATTGTGATGTAATGGAATGCAAATACTCCCATCCCCTCTCCAACTTCCAATTGGAACGTTCCATACTCCCCCCCGGTCCTGCATTTGGAATTTTCCGAAAAAGGTTATGAAAGAGGATGGAATTGGGCTGATACATGAATGTGAATATGAATGTGGTATAATATTGAACTGTGCATGGTGAGATCAGGGAGATTTCTGTCTAATTACCCTATTGATTCACAAATAGGGAATAGCCAAACAGAGAAACAAGGATAAACTAACAGTATTCACACTGACGTTGTTCATACCTGCAAAATGATGACAACACCAAACCCATACGTGTCTGATAATTGTAGAGGTTACCCAAGTGGAAGTGGCTGTGAATGTGTGACAAACACTCACACACACAACACTCTCATGGCTTCAAGTTAATTGTTAAATCATCAGTCTGAAGATGCAGCTCTCAGTAACAACGTAAACACAGGGATGATTGCTTTTTCAATTTCTCCCTCTGACCAACGGGCCATGCCATTGAGTGTGGTGACAGGAAACTGTAATTACGACGTTGCATATACCGCCGCTGAGCGCTTCTGCTGCCGCCATGCGTAAGAAACGGATCTAGCACTTTAATTACATATCAGCTGCTTGAAAGTGACAGCCTCCAGAGCATCCTGAACCTCTCCTGTCTCTCTCCTCCTTTGTCTTGTCTTTCCTGACTCTCCCATCCTCCTGTGCAAACACACCCCGAACAGGAAATGCGATCAACAACTATGTCAGTATGGTCTGGATCAAGGAACACAAGTATTGAGGAACTTGAGAAAATGGTGTAACAAAAATGGACACCAATGATGTGTTCATCTCGAGTTAGAATGGAACCTGTAGGAAGTGTGCGGGCTAGGGCTGAGAGTCAGTCTTTCCATCTTGTCAGCCTACTCCCAATCTTTTACATTTGTGTCATTTAGCAGACACTTATCGAGAGCGACTATCACAGTAAGTAATTTTTTTCCCTCAATAAAGTAGCTATCAGCAAGGTTAGAACTAGTAAGGGGGAAAATAAAGTCAAGTGTGAGTTAGTATAGGAAAGTATCCTTTGGTCGTGTGAGGTGGCGCATGGAGGGGTGCTGTGGGATTATTTACGATACTTCTTAAAAAAGGTAGGGTTTCAGATGTTTTCGGGAAGATGGGCAGAGACTCTGCTGTCCTAGCTTCAACCAACCCCTGGGGGACACCAGTATTGAAAGTATCTGGTGCAGACACAGATCCTCTCCACGTCACCTGGTAGGAGCAGCCAATTCAATTCAAGTCAGCAGAGTCTGAGTCACCCAGCCCTGAAAGGGTGGAGAGGAGGAGCTGATGGTTCGAAGGCAGTGGATAGATCTAGGAGGATGAGAGCAGAGGAGAGAGTCAGATTTGGCAGTGCGGAGAGTCTCCGTGACAGAGAAGAGCAGTCTCGGTTGAGTGACCGGTCTTGAAGCTTGACTGGTTAGGGTCAAGAAGATCGTTCTGAGAGAGATAGTGGGTCAGAGACAGCACGCTCAAGTGTTTTGCAAAGAAAATAGAAAAAAGTCTAATTTTTTGACATCAGAGGAGACGAATGTTGCTTTCTTGAGTAGGGCCATTTTGAAGTCAGAGCCAGTGGTATGGATGAGGGAAGTAAGGAATGGGAGAAGGTCTCCAGAGATGGTCTGGAGATAGGGGATGGGGTTGAGCAGGCAGGTTGTCAGGTGGCCGGACCTCACTAGTAGCTGGATTTCATCTTCAGTAGAGAGAGAGGGGGAAAGAGGTAAAGGCGTATAGTAGTTATGTGTGAGTGGGACCAGTTGACTCAATAAGCTGAGTGAATGAGGAGGGGATGTCGTCAATCTCAGATGCCCGCAGCCCTATTCTGTAAGCTCGCAATGAGTCACTCGGCATCGGAGCAGGAGGGGAGGGCTGAGCCGGCCGGGAGGAAAGAGAACATAGAATGCGGAAAGGTTGGAGAGTAAGGTGGAAGAGGCAGAATCAGGATACAGGAGGGAGAAGGATTTAGCAGAATGAAGAGATGATAGGAGAGAGTTGTGGGAGATAGAGAGTGAAGATTGCGCTGGTGCATTAACATCTGGGTAGGGATTGAGTTGCTGTAGTGTTGGAGTAAAGGGACACATAAAACTTGGGTTGTAGTGATGTTGTAGTGATGTTAGTAGGCCAACAGCCTCTAGTAAATGTAAAGGTAAAGTGTGTTGCCTGCCTTGTGAGTGGGAGGGGACTGGGAAAAGGTTAAAAGAGGTAAGGAGGAGAAAGAGAGAGTTGGAAAGAAATTAGTTGAAGTCGCCAACTACAAAGAGAGTTGAGCCATGTTCAGAAAATGAGCTTATCAAGGTGTCAAGCTCATAGAGGAACTCTCTAAGGACACCTGGTGGGTGATAGATAACAACAACGTTAAGCTTGAGTGGACAAGTGACAGAATGGAATGCAAATGAGGAGATGGACAGATGAGAAAATATATTAAATTAGAAGAAACGAGTAGCCATGTGCCACCACCGTGACAACCAGATGCTCTCGGACTATGAGAGAAAACAGTTAGATGAAGAGAGCGGCATTGTTATCTGGGGTGATCTATGTCTCCATCAGGGCCAAAAAGTCAATAGACTGAAGGGCAGAATAGGCTGAGATGAACTCGGCATTCTAGACCCAGATCTGCATTTCGAAACACTGCCAGAGACCAGGAATTCCACATGGGTTGTACTCGCAGAGTGCGCTAAATTAGAAAGGTTGTAGCCAAGGGGTGGGGATCGTCTGTAAAGTCTACAGGTAGAGGAGCGAACGGGTATAGAAAACACACACACATACCGTAGTTGCCAAAGCTACAAAAGATCAATATGAGATCATGTGAAAATAATTAGGGAAAATACTAAAGTGAGAGTGTGGTGTGGAGCCTTCCTCTCTTAACTCGGCAGAACAACTCTGCAGAATCGTCTTTGTTTCAGTTATGGTCTTAGTTCTGCGGCAAGACCACCACTTACAGCTGCCACTGAGAGAAAAGGGGAGACTGTAGTACTAATACTAATTGCTAATTGCCTTGCAAAGGTGAAGAGCACACCTCCCGTTACTAATTGCTGATTGCCTAGGAGAGGAGAAACCACTCCCCCTCCAATATAGCCACTGATTACCAAAACAACAACAGCCGCAAATTGCCCTGCCACATAATCCTGGTTGATGTGTCAACGATCATCTGCACGTTAAAAGCAGTCAGCAGTTCACACACCATGAAGGCTACTGGTAGGACAGGCATCACTTAAACTAGCAAAAAATACAGTACAAGACAACAACAGATAAAGACAAAAATTATGTTAGGAGTCATCTAGCTATATATTATTATACAATTTGCTGGTACATTTTTCACTCAATCGGAGGTTTTGTAGGTGTAAGATATTCCCCTCATACTGGGCATGATTTATATAATGGACTTTCCTACATAGGTGACTTATACTGCATTCATAACCAACTGGGAAGTTGGTGATTACAAGTTGTAAAGTCTTAAATATGTGACACCACCTGGATTTGGTCTTATGTAGCAACATTTGCATTTCAGTTTTTTACATTGGCTAAAAGTAGAGCCTCAGAGCTACAAAATCACACACTGCGTTTGTGGAAACAATGGGAAAGTAATTCTGCTTTGAATGTTGATCAACTTGTAAACTCACTTTTGAGAAAAATGTCTTTCAATGGTTTGGTACTACTATTGGAGAGCCCTTCTTCGTCTACACCCATTCAGCATTGTTCACACCCCCTTAAGCCTTAGCCCCACCCATCTCTTTAAGCGTTGATCCAACCATTCTGTACTAACTTGCCAGCTACTTCCAGACATCTAAGTGAGAGAAAACAGCTCACTGAACATTACCCACCCTATCACTCTCTCTGGTTTCACGTTCAGAGAGCACACTGGAGCGAAATGCTTGTGCTTCTAGTTCCGACAATGCAGTAATAACCAACGAGTAATCTAACCAAACAATTTCACAACAACTACCTTCTCTTGTATTGGCTGCAATCCCGCTAACAGGATCAAAATGACAACTACCAGTGAAAATATAGGGTGCCAAATTCAAACCACAGAAATCTCATAATTACAATTCCTAAAACATACAGTGGGGCACAAAAGTATTTAGTCAGCCACCAATTGTGCAAGTTCTCCCACTTAAAAAGATGAGAGGCCTGTAATTTTCATCATAGGTACACTACAACTATGACAGACAAAATGAGAAAAAAAAATCAGAAAATCACATTGTAGGATTTTTTATGAATTTATTTGCAAATTATGGTGGAAAATAAGTATTTTGTCACCTACAAACAAGCAAGATTTCTGTCTCACACAGACCTGTAACTTCTTCTTTAAGAGTCTCCTCTGTCCTCCACTCGTTACCTGTATTAATGACACCTGTTTGAACTTGTTATCAGTATAAAAGACACCTGTCCACAACCTCAAACAGTCACACTCCAAACTCCACTATGGCCAAGACCAAAGAGCTGTCACCAGAACACCAGAAACAGACTGAATCTGCAATAGGTAAGCAGCTCATCCATATCTCGCTGTAATTTCAATGAGAGCTTGGTTGAAAATCTGCCACCCCCAGAAAAAGTACAAACAGGAAGTGGAATTTCTCAGGTTTTTGCCTGCAATATTCAAGCAGACATAATTCAAGCAGTTTTAGAAACTTCAGAGTGTTTTCTATCCAATAGTACTAATAATATTAATATATTAGCAACTGACACTGAGGAGCTGGCCATTTACAATGGGCACCTTTTCATCCGAGCTACTCAATACTGCCACTGCAGCCGTAAAAAGTTATACACACAAGTGTAAAGCGAGGAAGAATATATACATAAAGATATATGAATGAGTGATGGTACAGAACGGCATAGGCAAGATGCAGTAGATGGTATCGAGTATAGTATATACATATGAGATGAGTAATGTAGGGTATGTACATTTTTTACATACATTTTTCCAATATTAAAGTGGCTGGAGTTGAGTCAGTATGCATATGAGATGAGTAATGTAGGGTATGTACATTTTTTACATGCATTTTTCCAATTGAGTCAGTATGTTGGCAGCAGCCACTCACTGTTAGTGGTGGCTGTTTAACAGTCTGATGGCCTTGAGATAGAAGCTGTTTTTCAGTCTCTTGGTCCCTGCTTTGATGCACCTGTACCGACCTCGCCTTCTGGATGATAGCGGGGTGAACAGGCAGTGGCGGTTGTTGTCCTTGATGATCTTTATGGCCTTCCTGTGACATCGGCTGGTGTAGGTGTCCTGGAGGGCAGGTAGTTTGCCCCCTGTGATGCATTGTGCAGACCTCACTACCATCTGGAGAGCCTTACGGTTGTGGCTGGAGCAGTTGCCGTACCAGGCGGTGATATAGCCCAACAGGATGCTCTCGATTGTGCATCTGTAGACGTTTGTGAGTGCTTTTGGTGAAAAGCCAAATTCCTTCAGCCTCCTGAGGTTGAAGAGGCGCTGTTGCGCCTTCTTCACGATGCTGTCTGTGTGGGTGGACCAATTCAGTGTGTCCGTGATGTGTACGCCGAGGAACATAAAACATACTACCCTCTCCACTACTGTCCCATTGATGTGGATAGGGGGGTGCTCCCTCTGCTGTTTCCTGAAGTCCACGATCATCTCATTTGTTTTGTTGACTTTGAGTGTGAGGTTGTTTTCCTGACACCACACTCCAAGGGCCCTCACCTCCTCCCTGTATGCCTTCTCATCGTTGTTGGTAATCAAGCCTACCACTGTTGTGTCGTCTGCAAAGTTGGAGACGTGCATAGCCAAGCAGTTGTGGGTAAACAGGGAGAACAGAAGAGGGCTCAGAACGCACCCTTGTGGGGCCCCAGTGTTGAGGATCAGCAGGGTGGAGATGTTGTTACCTACCGTCACCACGTGGGGGTGGCCCGTCAGGAAGTCCAGTACCCAGTTGCACAGTTGCGGGTTCGAGACCCAGGGTTAAGACCCAGGGTCTCGAGCTTGATGATGAGTTTGGAGGGTACTATGGTGTTAAATGCTGAGCTGTTGTCGATGAACAGCATTCTGACATATGTATTCCTCTTGTCCAGATGGGTTAGGGCAGTGTGCTGTGTGGTTGCGATTGCGTCGTCTGTGGACCTCTTGGATCGGTAAGCAAAGTGGAGTGGGTCTAGGGTGTCAGGTGATGTGGTCCTTGACTAGCCTCTCAAAGCACTTCATGATGACAGAAGTGAGTGCTATGGGGCGGTAGTCATTTAGCTCAGTTACCTTAGCTTTCTTGGGAACAGGAACAATGGTGGCCCTGTTGAAGTATGTGGGAACAGCAGACTGGGATAAGGATTGATTGAATATGTCTGTAAATACACCAGCCAGCTAGTCTAGGCATGCTCTGAGTACATGGCTGGGGATGCCATCTGGGCCTGCAGCCTTGCGAGGGTTAACACGTTTAAATGATGAGGTAGACTGGATGGGCTATTTACAGATGAGCTATGTACAGGTGCAGTGATCTGTGAGCTGCTCTGACAGCTGGTGCTTAAGCTAGTGGGGGAGGTAAGAGTCTCCAGCTTCAGCGATTATTATTCTTCTTCTTTTTTATTTTTATTATTATTATTTTTTTTGCAGTTCGTTCCAGTCATTGGCAGCAGAGAACTGGAAGACGTGGCTAAAAGAAGAATTGGCTTTGGGGGTGACCAGTGAGATAGACCTGCTGGAGCACGTACTACGGATGGGTGCTGCTATGGTGACCAGTGAGCTGAGATAAGGTGGGGCTTTACCTAGCAGAGACTTGTAGATGACCTGGAGCCGGTGTGTTTGTTGACGAGTATGAAGCGAGGGCCAGCCTACGAGAGCATACAGGTCGCAGTGGTGGGTAGTGTATGGGGCTTTGGTGACAAAACGGATGGCACTGTGATATACTGCATTCTAATTTGTTGAGTAGAGTGGTGGAGGCTATTTTGTAAATGAAATCTCGGAAGTCGAGGATCGGAAGGGTGGTCATTTTTACAAGGGTATGTTTGACAGCATGAGGGAAGGATGCTTTGTTGCGAAATAGGAAGCCGATTCTAGATTTAATTTTGGAAAGGAGATGTTTAATATGAGTCTGGAAGGAGAGTTTACAGTCTACCCAGACACCTAGGTATTTGTAGTTGTCCACATATTCTAAGTCAGAAACGTCCAGAGTAGTGATGTTGGACCGGCGGTGATCATCAAAGGTAAGGGAATAATTATCATGCTATTTCTGACTAATGTTGACTACCCAACATGGCGGATATTTCTCTAGCTGGTTTGGGCTCTGAGCGCCGTTCTCAGATTATGCTTTTTCCGTAAAGTCTTTTTAAATCTGACACAGCGGTTGCATTAAGGAGAAGTGTATCTAAAGTTCCATGCATAACACTTGAATTTCCATCAACATTTATAATGAGTATTTCTGTGAATTCATGTGGCTCTCTGCAATATTACTGCATGTTTTGGAACTACTGAACATAACACACCAATGTAAAATAAGATTTTTGGATATAAATATGAACTTTACCGAACAAAACATACATGTATTGTGTAACATGAAGTCCTATGAGTGTCATCTGATGAAGATCATCAAAGGTTAGTGATTAATTTTATCTCTATTTGTGCTTTTTGTGATTCCTCTCTTTGGCTGGAAAAATGGCTGTGTATTTCTGTGAGTTGGTGGTGACCTAACATAATCGTTTGTGGAGCTTTTGCTGTAAAGCATTTTTCAAATCAGACACTGTGGCTGGATTAACGAGAATTGTATCTTTGAGAAATTTGATTTATGAGATTTCTGTTGCTTTATATTTGGCGCTCTGCAATTTCATTGGCTGTTGGTGAGGGGTTCCTCGCAATCGGGTTCCTTTGATATTAAGACACATGAAAGTTCACATGTTCAAGTAGGCATTTCTGGCAAATAACGCATTTTTATTTTTTTATTTAAATGACGTTCAAACAGCTGTCCTGTGAATTCATGACTTACGGCGTATACCTAGTTTCCTGAATGGGTCACATAAGAGTTGGACGCATTCAAATGCTTTAAACTCATTGAGAAACACTGACTGTGTAATGGCCAACAAGCTGCGTCAACCATAAACTAAAAGTACAGCAATCATGCATGTAACAAATTATAATGTTCAAAAACCATATAAATGGCTTTTTGTTGTTACATTTAACCACCTAGGGGTTTTACTAAGCTAACATTTTCACTTTTTTTTAAGGTATCTTTACTTTTACTTTTTACTTTAATTCAAGTATGATAATTTAGTACTTCTTCCAGCACTGGTTCTGAACACATCATTAAATGCATAACAGTTTAGTTTACTTTAATAGGATCCACATTAGCTACTGCACATGCAGCAGCTACTCTTCCTGAGGTTCACATACAATGTACAGAACAGTTATAGACAAGAAAACAAGATATGACATTAAGTTCAAAATACAAACAAATACATAAAATAAGAGTTATATATTGGAAAGACACCAAGAGACAACAAAAATACTATTTACACACTATTCATATATACAGTACTATTAAATTAGATCTGTTACACAGAATGCAAGAGGGATAAAGGACATGATCAGAATGTGGCAACACCACGTTTGCACATTGTCAACAAGTAGTATAGAGTGTTCCGAAGCGACAACACACATCTATTGTCTCTCTCTCTCTTTATTCATTCAAAATACATTTGCAATATGCAATTCCACAAGTGATGAACTGGTTGATAGGCAACACAGAAACAATGCCACCCATTTTCCTTCCCAAAATACTGTCCTCAAGAAATCTTATTGCCAATTGTCTCTCTAGCCTTTTTAAAATGCATGTATAAAAGGGCTCAAGCCAGACTCCCAACGTCATGGAAAGGAAAATATGATGATGTCGCCTGCCTAGTCTGGCGCTGCCAAATTGGAACCCCGGGCAAATTGTTTGTCAAATTAAATTGTAACAATATAGCAAACACAATTAATGTTTTGTTGGGCCAATAAATCTGCTCTGTACTTTTATAAGAGCCTTGTTTGTTTTTATGTTGTTTAGGCTTGTTTGAATTTCAAGGTTCAAATTAATCAGCCTCTGCAGGTGCATGAAACGAAGGCGGCTGTGCTTGCTTCACAATAGAAAAAGCAAATGGGATTTTTTTTCTATTCTTTCTTTCTTTCCCCTCTGTAACTAAGCAGTGTGGCTGCAGATCCCTCACTTTTCAATCTGTTCCTTCTTTTCACAGCTGCTCTGTCTCTCCAGTACACAGAGCTATCATTTCAAGCACTCCCACCTTCATTACAATCACAGAAGTCACACGACAACCTGTGTCCACCCCCCTTCATACAGACCTATACAGGTTGTCCTCACGTGACTCCTAAACCCACTGGTTACTATGGTAACACTTATTGATGACTACCCTCTTCATAATGCATTATAAGCACATGCTGTATATAAACCTTATGAACTATGTATAGTGGAATTATAACGCACAAAATAGGTGTTAATAGCTGCTCATAAACCAAATCAAAGTGAATTTGTCATGTGCACAGGATGTAATCAGTCGAGCTTACTTACTTGCAAGCATTTCCCAATGCAGTATTCACTATCAAAGGTAAAGAAATAGAACATCCATAAAGAGCACACGAGAATATACGCTATATGCAAGGTCAGTACCAGTTTCAATGTGACATTTTTCACATGCTCTTGTATAAGCCTTTATAAAAACTTCCGAACTGGCAGCCGACATGCACTCAATAGTATATCCACTCAATAGTACTTTACCAATGCGCTCTCATAGCTTGTTTTATATGACATGGGACAATCTAGCCTGATCAATTGGCTGTCATTGAAATGAGTGAGGAAAATCCTGAGTGTCGAGACCATTATCAGCCTCGAAACCTCATCCTGTCATGTTTGAGTTAAGAGATAAGCTACAATGGGTTGAAGCCTATGCCAATTTGGTCATGCTCCCATCAGGCTTTGAGGGGACAATAGGGAAAGGTGAGAATCAACAAATTGCTGCTTCGGTCAACACATGTCATTCATTAGAAGATGAGTACCAACACAGTTCAAGTCAAAGAGAGAAGATGAGCGTCAACAAATGAATGATTATGTCAATACATTTGCAGTCACATAGGAAAAGAAGAGCTTCAAACACTTAATGCTTACGTCAATACATTGCATACAATGGGAAATAAATGTGTCACAGCATTCGATTTTGTCAATTCACTGCATTTTAATGTCACAATGTTCGTAATAATGATGGTCGGACCAAGGCGCAGCGTACTTTGAGTTCCACATACTTTTAATGAATAAAAGGGAAACCTTACAAAACAAACAAAGAATAAACTAACCATGACGACAATGCAGTGCGATCAGGCAACTAAACATAAACAATATCCCATAACTCACAGGTGGAAAAATGCAACTGAAGTATGATCCCCAATTAGAGACAACGATTACCAGCTGCCTCTAATTGGGAATCATACACAAACACCAAAACAGAAAAATAGACCTAGAACCCCACATAGAAATAATAAACTAGACTAAACACCCCTAGTCACGCCCTGACCTACTCTACCATTGAAAATAGAGGCTTTCTATGGTCAGGACGTGACAGTACCCCCAAAGTTGTGGACTCCGACCGCAAAACCTGAAACAAAAAAGGGAGGGTTAGGGGGGTGTCTAGTGTCGGTGGCGTCTCTGGTGCGGGGCGAAGTACCCGCTCATCCACCAGCATCGGGGGCGGCTGTAGTGCGGGACGAAATATCCAGCCATGGACCCAGGCTGAACACTTTGTCTGGACTGGGCATCGGCGCAGGGGAAGGCTTCCGCCATGGAGCGGGACTGGACGCTGTGCCTGGACTGGGCACCAACGCAGAAGAAGACTCTGGCCTTAGAGCTGGACTGGACGCCATGCTTAGACTGGGCATCGTCGCTGGAAGCCTGGTGCATGGGGCCGGCACTGGTGGTACCAGGCTGATGACATGCACTTCAGGGCGAGTGCGGGGAGGAGGCACAGGACGTACTGGACTGGGGAGGCGCACTGGAGGCCTGATGCGTGGGGCCGGTACAGGTGGCACCGGACTAGTAACACGTACTTCAGGGCGAGTGCGGGGAGCAGGCACAGGACGTACCTGACTTGGGACACGCACTTGAGAGTACGAGAAGCAGGCACAGGACGTAGCGGACTGGGGACAGGCACTTCAGGGAGAGTGCGAGGAGCAGGCACAGTACGTACCGGGCTGTGGAGACGTACAGGAGACCTGGTGAGTATAGCCGGCATCAATTGTACCGGAACTTTAACACACTTCTCAGGACGAGTACTGGGAGCTGACTCAGGTGGCATCGGACGGCTAACACGCTCCTCAGGGCGAATGCCGTGCATACTACTCCAAACCAACAGCTCTCTCGCTTCACTCCAATTTATCCAACAACTCCTCTAAGGTCTCTAACTCTCCCCTCGGTTCACTCTCCTCAAATTGATCCAATAACTCCGGTCTCTGACTCACTCCTCAGCTCCGCTGACCACCCCATGAGCCCCCCAAAAAATGTTGTCGCTGTCCTTCCTTCATAGCTTGCGTCTCCCGCCATGGAACAGACAGACAGACAGACAAACAGACATATAAACACAGACATATAAACTCACAGACAGACATACATCTCTCTCTCTACCTCTTCTTTATCCCCTTTTCTCTCTCTTGCTCTGCTTCCATCTCTCCCTCCCTCGCCTATCTCTCTTTCTCCCTCCTTCCCTCACTCTCTACTTCTCTCTCCCTTCTCCTTACATCACTCTCTCCTATCTCTCACCCTCCCACCTTCACTCTCTCTCCCTTCTCTCTCTCACTCTCCCCCTACTCCCTCTCGCTCCCTTCTTATCTTCTCATCTCTCTCTCTTTGCCTCTCCCTCCTCTATGACACATAGAGGGGTTAGCTGACAACGTCACAAAAACAATGCACATGCTTCAATAGGGCAGAAGGCAGTGTGTTATGTGATCTATGACCAGATAGCTAGCAACAATATCAAGAAGCTGTCATGTGGGGAATCGTAGGTGGCTCGTTTCAGCTAGTTATATCATGTTATTGATACCATGTCTTGTTTTGAGGTGTTTTGACTGATGTTACAATTATGATAAAAATGTTTTTACAGAAAGACAGGCAGACAGTTACAAGTTTCAAGTCAAACATTTTTGTTTTGTTGACCAATATCCTCTTCAGAATTAATTCTAACAAGGCTCTTAGTTTCTAGAACTGCAAGACCAGTGTGTCCAATGGAGGTCAACAATTATTTTGGGTTGATTGACTTCAAATGCCATATGCAGGGTCAAATATGTACAATTTTGAAAGATTCAACCTTTGTAACCCTTTGGAAACCTCCCCTATGACCTCCAATTAAGCCACGTTCTGTAGTTGCAGGAAGCTGAAATGTACTGCTTCCTGGGGACACTCTTTAACAATGCCCTGAGTTAAGTTTTTACATTAGGAATTAACCATTCTGCAGAGGATGGAAGACAGTGTTTTTGTGTAACTGCAGGGAGAGAATAAAATACCATGTTGAGAATGAATTAGGTTTTGTTGCCACAGGAAGCTGAACCTCAACACAAGGCATCCCTACTAGATCACGATGGGTTGTGTGGAAGGATGGTTAGCTAGTTCAATTGCAGTCCATGGGGGAGTCATGGTTATGTGAGGGCTGCAGATAATGTTTCTTTATGAAAGAAAAGCCTTGTTCTCTGTGGGACCAAGTTTTTACTGTGAAAAGTTGAGGTGTAGGCTTCAGGTGTTCAGGAGTTCAGCTGCAGGCTTGCGTTCATCGGGAGCGTCTGTTGAATGATCACATGTGAATTTTGCTTCTAGCCTCAACCGTTCTGAAGATGTCACTCTAAAGCACATTAACTCTAGGTCAGGCTTCAAGTGAGGCGTACCTTCTACCATGTAGTGGGGGGAGGGGCAGATTAATTCGTTATTAATTGGATTAAGGTTAGGGTTATGTCTAAAGTTGAGACCCTAACCCTATTCCACATTCCTAACCTTAACCGTAACCCACCTTCATGTCCACTTCCGGCTCAACCCTAACACTAACAAAGCTTAACCTCAAAAAACCTAACCATGGATCATTTAGCTATTTGGTTTTGAATTTCAGGACCCCTTTAGGTATCCCCCCAAAATGTAAAGAATTTTTTGATAGAATATTGAATTTGGCCTTTACTACTATAGCCAATAGAAACGTATTTAATAACACATTATTAAATGGTTTAAAAAATGACAGTAAAAACATGTATCATAAGGAATACGGTTTTAAAGTGTGTGTCCTATATCTAGGAGATAAAAGCTCAGGAAATATTTTAACCTTTTTGTTATACATGTTTAACCCCATATTATTGAAGTCACAAATCTACAGTACCTCCATATTTCCTTTTGTTTGTATGGGTTACCTTTAGACGAGTCACTTGTGGGGGGAAAATGAAAAATGAATTTCCTTTCTGCCCCAATAGATCCACAGATGATGCAATTGCCACCACTCTACACACTGCCCTATCCAATCTGGACAAGAGGAAACCTATGTAAGAATTCTGTTTATTAACTATAGCTCAGCATTCAACACCATAGTACCCTTCAAGCTCATCATTAAGTTCGTGGCCCTGGGTCGGAACCCCGCCCTTTTAAACTGGAACCTTGACTTCCTGACGGGCCGCCCCCAGGTGGTGAAGGTAGGAAACATCACCTCCACTCCACTCCACAGATGCACAATTGAAACTTACTGCTAGATTTGGGGTAAACCTAACTGATCTTTCTGTTGCACTGCAAAGTCTGTAGAATTACTCTACACATTACGCATTACGCATCACTGGGGGCAAACTACCTGCCCTCCAGGACACCTACAGCACCCGATGTCACATGAAGGCCAAAAATATTGTCAAGGACATCAACCACACGAGCCACTGTTCACCCCGCTATCATCCAGAAGGCGAGGTCAGTACAGGTGCATCAAAGCTGGGACCGAGAGACTGAAAAACAGCTTCAATCTCAAGGCCATCAGACTGTTAAACAGCCATCACTAGCGCATTAGAGGCTGCTGCATATAGGCATAGACTAGGAATTACTGGCCACTTTAAGGAATTGAACACTAGTCACTAAATAATGTTTACATATCTGGAATTACTCATCTCATATATTGTATTCTATACTATTCTACGGTATCTTAGTCACTTAATGTTTACTTCTGACATTACTCATCTCATAAGTATATACTGTTTTCTATACTATTCTCCGATATCTCATTCACTTAATAATTCTTACATATCTTGCATTACTCATCTTGTATGTATATACTATTCTACTGTATCTTAGTCCGTTCTGCTCTGACATAACTCATTCATGTGTATATAATTCATTCCAACTTATATTCCCAATACACACATCTGTTGTGTATTTTTTTTTATATTACTTGTTAGATATTACTGCACTATCGGAGCTAGAAACACAAGCATTTCGCTATACCTGCAAAAACAACTGCTAACCACGTGTATGTGACCAATAAAATTTGATTTGATTAATAGAAAATGTATTGATATGAGCATCATTAGGTGAAGTACATCTTTTCACATTGATTGACATGAGCTTCAACCATGAGACTTTTCATTTTGCATTGAATGCAATGTGTAATAATAATATTTTCCTATAGACTGGAAAGTATTGACAATCATAATTTGGGTGAATCTCATATTTTCCAATTGAATGCAATTTATTGACATGAGCTTTGGCTCTGTGATACTCTGTGATAATCTTTTTCCCTTTACATGGAATGTATTGACATAATCACACATTGGTTGACAATCACCTTTTCCCATTGACTACAAATATATTCACATAAGTACCAACCTACTGACACTCATCTTTTCCCCATGACTTGAATTAATTGACATAAGGATACATTTGTGGACACTCATCATCTCCCATTGACTGCAAATGCATTGACATAAGCATAAACTCTGTGAAGCTCATCTTTTCCCAAACTTGAGAAAATGTATTGACGTAAGTGTCAACCCTGTGACACTCATCTTCTGCCATTGAATGTAATGTATTGACATAAGGATCAACCATGTGACACGTTTCTTGTCCTAATTTGATGACGCTCATCTTTTCCCATTGGCACCGCAAAGCCTGCTGGGAGCATGGCCAATTCGCATAAATATCAACTGTTTGAAGCTTAACTTTTAGCAAAAAAAAACGTGTCAGGGTGGTGTTTTCCTATGATATCATATTTTAGCGTTATTTTAGAGATACTGAGACTGACACAACATATGGCTGATGTGTAAGAGCTCTCCAAAAATAGAATGCTCTTAGTAAGGTATTGTTCTTATTTGGCATTTCAAATTTCACTTGCTGATAACCCGACCAATTCAATTATTTGTCAAGTATTGCTTTTTTTAAATGCAGGTTTCATTGCCTGCATGCAATGTGGCTCTTCATTATTTAATAAAGCCAAATTGATTTAATCGGTTTCAGGGCTTGCATGTTAATATGTCTCTCCTCATTCTAAGAGCTCTTGAATACTGTTGCCATGCATAAGAGATGGAGAAAGAGTATTTCTATTATGTCCTTCGTTAAAGACCTTCTAAATGGATCACTCGAGTCAATGTAACAGCAGAATCCATCTCTTTACATCTCAGGATGGATATCTTGCCTCTCCCCTCGTCATTTTAACAAAAATGTGCCTCTGAAGGTGTGAGGTGAGCTAGCTAGCAGAGAAATAAATACGATGCTAACAGGACAGCACAGAGGGCAAGGTGAACGTGCACACACTACACTGTAGGCTTTAGCCGCCCACAAAAAGAAACAGATAAGAATTGTGTGAAGGTCGTAAAGAGGATCTCACTCTCACCACAGAGATGAGCCTACTGATACTGTCCGGTCATGAGGAGATTATCTCTCTCTCTACCTATCTCTCCATCTTCCGCTCCCTCTCTGTCTCTCTCTCTCTCTCTCTTCCTCTCGCTCTCTCCGTCCGTCTGTCTCTCTATCCTTCTTCTCCCTCTCTCTCCCTTCTTCTACCTCTCTCTCCCCCCATCTCACAGGCGTGTCCCAGATTGTCGAAGAAGGGCTGTCTGTTGCTGTAAGTATGAAGGACCTTTCTTAATTGTGTAATAGGGATAAATGTCATATCCTGTGTGGAATTACTCGTAGTTAAAAATTGGAGCAGGATTAAAATAGAGAGATGTTTACCACTGCGACCATATTGTGTGGAATTAAATGCATCCTTTTTTGCTTTTGTTAGCCTCGTTCACTTCCCTGAATGTCTTTAGAAGAACAGACTTTAGAATATCTTTCTGTACGTAGGAAAACACTCACAGTCCAAACAAATCAAAGAACACTTTCTTGATTCTGCGGGCTGTTTTATTTGACCGTTGTTGCACCAGGTTAGTTCTTACTGGAATATAGAAATCTATTTTACAAGTCAGACCCTGGACCTTGCATTTTCTAACTTTTTGATTCAGTCAGAGAATATAGACAAAGGTGAACCTATAAAACACAATTTCACACCTATATCAAGCTCTGTCTATAGCTTAGAGCATGAGATCAGAACCTTAGATCATATAGATGCCTCCAGGCTCATAATAGCTTGCTAACTCTGAGTCGAAGTAAGATTTGACCTTTTCTTACCTTATATACAGAGGAAAAGATCAAACATGTGTGTCTATTGTCAGAGCGGGGGATGTTTTGATCAATACTGTGTGACAGGAGCGACTTGATGAATAAAACATTGATGGAATGAAAACTGTTATGTTCAGTTTTGTACTGTAAGGGTATATAATGGAGAGAAAAATGTGAGAAATGTCAAATATATTTATATATTTTTATATTTTTCTCTCCTACTTCAAAGGACATGGTGGCTGAGCCACTGCTGAGAAAAAATAACCGCTGAACCTTGCCCTCTTTATTTCAGCTTAAGGAAAAAGTAATATTTGGCCTAGAGGGAGATATTAGTCCTCAATGCCTCCCACTGGGCACAGATGTCATTTCAAGGTCTATTTTTTATTTACATTTGGTTGAGTTGTCAACTAATGGGAATTCAACGTGAAATCAACAAAACATTTCACCATGTCATTGGATTTATGTTAAACGTTGGTTGAAAAAAAAGACAAAATCCCCTTACTTTGATGACTTTTTTGCAAATCCAATCAGTTTTCCATGTTGTTTCAATGTCATCTCATAGGTTTCTTTGTTGTTGAAATGACATGGAAACAATGTTGATGCAACCACTTTTTGACCAGTGGGCTCTTGGGGATATATTTCAAAAGCAGCCCATTCAGGCTCTAACAGAGTTGCGGGGTTAAATGGGATAAACAGTGACAATGACTTTGGGCATTTTAGTTCCACGCAAATAAAATTGATAAATAATTATTTTTCATCTTCTAACCTTCCCAGCAACCCAGGAGCCGACCTTGAACTGTCATCGCACCTTTATTCATTTGATATAAATTAAAAACGTCAAACAAGCCTCAACCTCAACAAAAAAAATTGTTGAATTTAATAAAATATATATATATATATTCTATATCTTCTCTTCACTTTCTAACTATTCCTGATGATTAAATAAACTGAGTTTACTTAGACAACCCAAGCAAGCAGCCAGCAGGACACGCTCAGTCAAAATAGGTGGCTTTCAAAACAAGAAAAGTTGTAATCTTATACTGGCAAGTTAGGCAATGTGGAGAGGCAGGATGTCATCCTTAATAGCTTCATCCCACCTCTTCTTCAAAAGCCATATTCCTCCCAAATTATACGTACGAGGCTGACACAGCACTTTCAACGTCTGTGATGAGAGCTGAGATATAAAAATGAAAGGTCACAATTTTGACAAGTCAGTTTCCACAGGTCTCCACAGGTAGTCCCTTTCGTTTGGAGCTCAACAGAGGTGTCCATGTCTCTCTGTAGAACTGAGTGTGGGTGATGGAGACAGGAAGGGTAAGGGATGGTGAGTTTAGAGGAGGGAGGGGAAGGGTGAGGGAGTGTTGTAATGTGAACAGGGAAAGGGAATGAGATGTGGGGGACTCTTCAGCTACATCAATGACAACTCATTTCACCACGAGTATGTTGCTGTGATTTATACATTGCAGTAGTGTTCTGTTGCTGAATAATTCCACAGTGATGGAATTATGCTAAGACTCAGATTTTTCACTTTGAAATATATACCAAACCAACCCATTGATTTCAAAGTTTAACTAACCGTACAACTCTATGCACAATGACTACATTTAAAAAAATTATATACTTGAAAAACTGTGCAGATGCAAAGATGGAAATATAACTTTTTACCGAACATATGTGCAGTTCATCATATATGAAATACATTACTTACATACAGTTGAAGTCGGAAGTTTACATACACTTTGGTTGGAGTCATTAAAACTCGTTTTTCAACCACTCCACAAATTTCTTGTTAATAAACAAACTGTAGTTTAGGCTAGTTGGTTAGGACATCTACTTTGTGCATGACACAAGTCATTTTTTCCAACAATTGTTTACAGACAGATTATTTCACTTATAATTCACTGTATCACAATTCCAGTGGGTCAGAAGTTTACATACACTAAGTTGACTGTGCTTTTAAACAGCTTGGAAAATTCCAGAAAATTATGTCATGGCTTTAGAAGCTTCTGATAGGCTAATTGACATCATTTAAGTCAATTGGAGGTGTACCTGTGGATGTATTTCAAGGCCTACCTTCAAACTCAGTGTGATGTCAAACTTTGCTTGACATCTTGGGAAAATCAAATGAAATCAGCCAAGGCCTCCACAAGTCTGGTTCATCCTTGGGAGCAATTTCCTAATGCCTGAAGATACCAAATTCATCTGTACAAACAATAGTACACAAGTATAAACACCATATCGCTCAGGAAGGAGATGCGTTCTGTCTCCTAGAGATGAATGTACTTTGGTGCGAAAAGTGCAAATTAATCCCAGAACAACAGCAAAGGACCTTGTGAAGATGCTGGAGGAAACAGGCACAAAGGTTGTATATCCACAGTAAAACGAGTCCTATATCGACATAACCTGAAAGGCCGCTCAGCAAGGAAGAAGCCACTGCTCCAAATCTCCATAAAAAAGCCAGACTACGGTTTGCAACTGCACATGGGGACAAAGATCGTACTTTTTGGAAAAATTTCCTCTGGTTTGATGAAACAAAAATAGAAGAATTTGGCTATCGTTATGTTTGGAGGCTTGCAAGCCGAAGAACACCATCCCAACTGTGAAGCATGGGGGTGGCAGCACCATGTTGAGGGGGTGCTTTGCTGCAGGAGGGACTGGTGCAGTTCATAAAATAGATGGCATCATGAGGTGTGAAAATTATGTGGATATAATGAAGCAACATTATAAATCTGTATATTCCTCCAAAGCTCAGTTGTCCTGAGTCTGAACAACTCTGCCAGGACCTAGGATCAAGGGAGACACTCAAGTGTTTGGTACTATATCTCTTGACACAATGATGAAAACATTATGGCCTCTAAACCTTCAAGCTGCATACTGGTTCTTATTCCAACTAAACTACTGAAAGAGCTGCTTCCTGTGCTTGGCCCTCCTATGTTGAACATAATAAATGGCTCTCTATCCACCAGATGTGTACTAAACTCACTAAAAGTGGCAGTAATAAAGCCTCTCTTGAAAAAGCCAAACCTTGACGCAGAAAATATAAAAAACTATCGGCCTATATTGAATCTCCCATTCCTCTCAAAAATATTAGAAAAAGCTGTTGCGCAGCAACTCACTGCCTTCCTGAAGACAGACAATGTATACGAAATGCTTCAGTCTGGTTTTAGACCCCATCGTAGCACTGAGACTGCACTTGTGAAGATGGTAATTTACCTTTTAACGGCGTCAGACCGAGGCTCTGCATCTGTCCTTGTGCTCCTAGACCTGCTGCTTTTGACACCATCGATCACCACATTCTTTTGGAGAGATTGGAAACCCAAATTGGTCTACACGGACAACATCTGGCCTGGTTTAGATCTTATCTGTTGGAAAGATATCGGTTTGTCCTCTCATAAATCAACTGTAGCGCAGACTCGGTCTCAACCTTTAAGTCTTTATTGAAGACGCTACTCTTCAGTAGGTCCTATGATTGAGTGTAGTCTGGCCCAGAAATGTGAAGGGAACCGCCCTTGCTGTCTCTGCCTGGCCGGTTCCCTTCTCTCCACTGGGATTCTCTGCCTCTAACCCTATTATAGGGGCTGAGTCACTGGCTTACTGGTGCTCTTCCATGCCGTCCCTAGGAGGGGTGCGTGACTTGAGTGGGTTGAATCACTAACGTGATCTTCCTGTCTGGGTTGGCGCTCCCCCTTGGGTTGTGCCGTGGCCGAGATCGTTGTACCCAGCCTTGTCTCAGGATGGTAAGTTGGTTGTTGAAGATATATCCCTCTAATGGTGTGGGGGCTGTGCTTTGGCAAAGTGGGTGGGGTTATATCCTGCCTGTTTGGCCCTGTCTGGGGGTATTGTCGGATGGGGCCAAGGTGTCTCCCGACCCCTCCTATCTCAGCCTCCAGTATTTATGCTGCAGTAGTTTGTGTCAGTTTGTTATCTGGAGTATGTATCCTGTCTTATCCAGTGTCCTGTGTGAATGTAAGTATTTTCTCTCTCTCTCTCTCTCTCTCTCTCTCTCTCTCTCTCTCTCTCTCTCTCTAGGAGGACCTGGGCCCTAGGACCATGCCTCATGACTACCTGGCCTGATGACCTTTGCTGTCCACCTGGCCATGCTGCTGCTCCAGTTCAAACTGTTCTGCCTGCGGCTATGGAACTCTGACCTGTTCACCGGACACGCCGCCTGTCCCAGACCTGCTGTTTTCAACTCTCTAGAGACAGCAGTATGGGTAGAGATTCTCTGAACAATCGGCTATGAAAGCCAACTGACATTTACTCCTGAGGTGCTGACCTGTTGCACCCTCAACATCCACTGTGACTATTATTATTTGACCCTGCTGGTCATCTATGCACATTTGAATATCTTGGCCATGTTCTATTATAATCTCCACCCGGCACAGCCAGAAGAGGACTGGCCACCCCTCATAGCCTGGTTCCTCTCTAGGTTTCTTCCTAGGTTCTGGCCTTTCTAATGGTTGCTGTTTGGTTTCTGTACAGCACTTTGAGATATGAGCTGATGTAAGAAGGGCTTTTTAAATAAATTTGATTTGATATTCCATGCGAGAAATTGGCAAGAAACTGAAGATCTCGTACAAATCTGTGTCTTACTCCCTTCACAGAACAGAGCAAACTGTCTCTAACCAGAATAGAAAGAGGAGTGGGAAGCCCAGCTGCACAACTGAGCAAGAGGACAAGTACATTAATGTGTCAAGTTTGAGAAACAGCCGCCTCACAAGTCCTCAGCTGGCAGCTTCATTAAATGGTACCTGCAAAACACCATTCTCAAAGTCTACAGTGAAGAGGCGACTCCAGGATGCTGGTCTTCTAGGCAGTTGCAAAGATAAAGCCATACTTCAGACTGGCCAATTAAAAGAGAATATTAGGATGGGCAAAAGAACACAGGCACTGGACAGAGGATCTCTGCCTAGAAGGCCAGCATCCCGGAGTCGGGCCAGTAACCGAAAGATTGCTGGATCGAATCCCCGAGCTGACAAGGTCAGGTCTGTCGTTCTGCCCCTGTACAAGGCAGTTAACCCACTTGTACCCGGTAGGCCGTCATTGTAAATAAGAAATTGTTCTTAACTGACTTGGCTAGTTAAATAAAAGGTTAAAGAAAATGTTTTCAATGCTAACAACGTGCCATTGGAACACATGAGTGATGGTTGCTGATAATGGGCCCCTGTCCACCTATGTAGATATTCCATAGAAAAATCTGCCATTTCCAGCTACAATTGTTATTTACAACATTAACAATGTCTACACTGTATTTCTGATCAATTTGATGTTATTTTAATGGACAAAAAAATTGCTTTTCTTTCAAAAACCGGTAGTGTATACTCAGGTAATAACAGATGTATAATGCTAGCTAATACATTTTCTGCAACCTATCAGACCACTACTTATGACAGAACTTTGATTACAATATAGCTACAGTGTGTCAAGGGATGTCATTTTTTTTAAATGCTGCAGATTAACGTGTTCTTCTGCCAATTTAGCTGTTGGGAATAGCATCATACGATAAGATGATGCAAAAAATATGTTTGTAGGAAAACGCTATGAATGTTTGTGCACATGGAAGTCAGTGATTTATGTTTACTGTAGGTTAATGAGGAAACAAATTGTGATGTGACAAAAAAAATGGACTAAAATGAAAGGGCAAAATGACCCACTACTATAATGAACCCGTGTTTTTGTCATTTGTACAATAACTAGACTAAATCATTATTCGAATGAAAATAATGCGATATCGCCAAGCATTTGTATAGTATTGAGCTTTCGTCAACTTTACGTCCCACTCTGTTCACGCTTTTCGCCTCGCTAACTTTCGGCGCAAGTCGCTTCCTTCCGTTGAAAATAAATGGCCTACGTCAATGCTAGTGGACGTGCCCTGTTACTATGAAGAAGACTCACTGTTGAGGTTGAGAACGCAATGTACGGTTTGATGTGATATTTAACACAGAACCTTGGAGGGTAAGCTACTCCAAGAGACTGTCAAACATAATCATATGGGATAGGGGAAGTAATTCAACCGTGGCTGTTTTGATTATTTCTGTTTCTCCTCTGGAGACTGTTTGGGCTCGCTTATCGCACAAATAACCATTTAACCTAAAAGTTGAATACTAAATGAGACTGATCTTAGGATAAGGAGACTGCTGGGATAAAAACAAGTCTATTCCTCGACTACTCTACTTTAGGCTCAATCCCAGTTTGTCTGTGTCCAGGAATATATGCAATATTATATCATATAATACTGAGAAAAAGTCACTAGGTCAATGATAATGCATTATGCTAGCATATCAAGAACGGAAAATATATTGAGAATACATTATAAATTATAGATGTGATATGAGCCATTGAACTTGGGATGGAGATCATGCACACACAGAATGCTATTCTGAGATGGCACTTGCTTCTTTCACACTCTTATCATGCCTCCAGTGGGTGTCTAGCCCTGCTGGGAAATGACTAGATGTGTCTACAAAAGGCCCTGAATACAGAACGGATCGGATCAAAGCACAGAGGTAGTCCCGTCAAAGAATCCTGCAATTGGTCTGAGACAGAACACATAGAAGAGTGTTGTAATGGTTGTGCATGTCTATCATTTGTCAAAAGAGCTGTCCCCTGAGAGGAATACACAAACACACACACACGCACACACACACACACACACGCACACACACACACACACGCACACACACGCATGCACATGGGCAAAAGCATGCCGGTACGCACTCATACAAACACACACTCAAAAGAGACACTTTCAAAAAGAGCCTGGAATGTTTTGCACCATACCCCAGTCTTTAAAGAAGATATATTTTGTTATGCATCCCCTTTTCTCCATTTGTGACTTTTGGTTCTTTAGAGTATAGTAGATGGAGTTGCCAAATTTCAGTACGAAGGCAGCACTTCAAGGAGAAGGGAGGCAGTTGAAAATACAAAAATAAATATAAAAAGAAAATGGCAGGTTGGCAAGGTTTGGTCTCTTTCCAAAGGATTTCGATGAAATAGATGTGATCCATCACTACCTGTATAGATACCACACCATTCAAACATCCCATCCAAACGTGATCCAAAGCTTTATCGATAGGCTCTCAAAACATCAGCAGGCTTCCAGCATTCCATCAACAACCGCATGTTGCCTTAGCACACTTATGATTCCAGAGTGATGGCACAGAAAGCCCACCGCTGTCACTCTCCAATGTAACCTGTGTCACACAGCGGTGACAGACTTAATTGGTCTGATCAGCACGCTGAGGTGAGAACTGAGGTGAGAACTTTACATCTCATCTCCCATGCTCTGTAGGTTCTAATTAACATTCAGCCAATCAGTGGCCAGTGATTGTCAGCACAATATAGATGTTTTCTCATGCCACTTCAGCCATTAGTGAAGCATCCATTTATATACAGTCAGCTCCAAAGTTATTGTCACCCTTGTTAAAGATGTGCAAAAAAGACTGTATAAAATAAATAATACAAATACTGAACTATATTGTGTGATGCTCAAAGAAATTGGGAAATTATTTTATTTTATATCAATGTACACATTTTGTTTAATTAACAAGTAATAAAAAAAATCTAAAAAATATATTATTGGCACCCCTGTTTTCAATACTCCAGTACCCTCAACTTTTGAGGATAACAACATTGAGCCTTTTTCTAAAATGTTTTATGAGATTGGAGAGCACATTGGGAGGGATTGACCATTCCTACATAGCACCGCCTAGAGCTTGCTAAAGGGCATTGGCTCTTGGATTGGAACCGGTGCTATGATAAGATGACATGAAAATAGAGCTCTTTGGCCATGCACACCCGTGGTGGGTTTGGCGTCGAAAAACGGAAGCATATGTAGAAAAGTACCTCATACCTACTGTAAAATATGGTGATTGATCTTTGATGTTATTGGGCTATTTTGCTTCCACTGGTCTTGAGGCCCTTGTTAAGATGAATGGCATCATGAACTTTACCAAGTACCAGGATATTTTTGACAAAAAACAGGTTCCCTCTGCCAGGCTGAATGTGGGTTACAAATGGATCTTCCAGCAAGACAATAACCACAGGCACACGTCAAAATCCACATAGAAATGGACTTAAACCCCAATGAAAACCTGTGGTTTGAATTGAAGAGGGCAGTCTGAAGAGGACAGTCCCTTTCTTTCAGTCAAATGACCTAGTGGCATCATGGGTGGAATGTTATTCATATTTTTATCATTTCAGAATTACGCAGAAAATCTGGTGTTTTTATGTCAAACGGTTTTGTTATATTTTAGTCTTCGGTGATGTATTTGACGTGCAATATTGGGATGCAAATTCTAAGTTGAATTACATGCCAACTTTATATCTGACAAGCTACAGGTGTCTTATTTTTTAAAGCCCATAACCATGTGTGTGAGTTGTAAACTTTTGTTTCTTAGTAGATTTGTTTAAGACTACCAAGAAAAACCCTGTGTGACCCTGATTTAGCCCACTGATTTAGCTCACTGATTTAGCCCACTGCAGTAAAAGGATAAGCACAGATAAGGGATGTCAAGGATCTGGAAAGATTCCAATGTGTTCTACAATCTCATAAAACAATTTAGGAAATGCTCATTGTGTTACGGCTTTCTTCCGTCGAAAGAGAGTCGGACCAAAATGCAGCGTGGTTAATACGATACATGTTTAATGACGAATAAACACGACAATACAAAAACAACAAACGGACCGTGAAAACCTATACAGCCTATCTGGTGACAACTAACACAAAGACAGGAACAATCACCCACGAAACACTCAAAGAATATGGCTGCCTAAATATGGTTCCCAATCAGAGACAACGAGAATCACCTGCCTCTGATTGAGAACCGCCTCAGGCAGCCATAGACTCTCCTAGACACCCCTACTCAGCCACAATCCCAATACCTACTAAAACCCCAATACAAAAACACAACACAAAATAAACCCATGTCACACCCTGGCCTGACCAAATAAATATAGAAAACACAAAATACTAAGACCAGGGCGTGACACATTGTCATTATCCTAGCAAGAGGAGGATGTATTGAAAACAGGGGTGCCAATAAATTTGAACCCTGTTTAAACATTTGTAAAAAAAATATATAAAAAAATAATGTGTACTTTGTTTTTTTTCATCTCTTTCTCTGAGCAATTGTATTAATAAAAGATCATTTCCAATTTTTTTGCAAACAACATAGCTCAGTATTTGTATGATTTATTTACCTTTGTAAAGTGTGCCAATAGTTTTTGGACCTGACTGTATGTCACATATAAACGCAGACAAAGAGTAGTTGATTTATCAGTGAAGTTTAATGGATCTTTACTTATACATAATAATTATTTGAGCGTGTTTATGAGATAGTTGTGAGAAGAGCCTCATATAGATGCAGTACACTCCCTTACGTATGTTCTGTGTTTGGACAGTTTATTTGACTTTACACTCCAGCATTTTGGATTTGAGATCAAATCTTTCATATGAGGTGACAGTACAGAATGCAGTTTATAGATACATCCCCCCCCAACCCCATTTGAAGATTACATAAGTATTTGCACAAATTTCACTTATAGTGTACCAAAGTTTAGTATTTGGTCCCATATTCCTAGCACGCAACGACTACATCAATCTTGAAACTCTACAAACGCATTAGATGCTTTTTCAGTTTCTTTTGGTTGCGTTTTGGTTTGTGTTTTGCCCAATAGGAACTCAATGGTAATGATGACTGGAGCCAATTTTATTTCTGAGTACATAAGATGTTTCTGAACACGTCTAAATCAATCTTTATAACGTCCTGCTGACGGAAAATAATGAATGAATCATGAATAATGATGAGTGAGAATGTTACAGGGGCTACAACAAAGCATGCTAACCTCTCACAATGATCAAAAATGGGGAGATTAGCATTTTTTGGGGGAGGGTTGATCTTTGCCCCTCTGTAACTTTCTCACTCACCATCATTTACAATTCATTAATGATTACCCATATTCATGGTAGCATCCACATTCACGCAGTAGTGTTCAGAAACATGTTATATTGTTACTTACAATAAAAGTGACTCCAAAATGACACGTCACCGGTGAATCAATGTAAATTCCATAAAAAATAAATCCCCATCACAAACCGTCAGTTTAAGCTAGAGATAAAAAAAAAAATTTTTTTTTTTGCATTGGATGCATCTCAATCCACCGCATCTGCCTGTCGCACTTCCGCATCCTGCAGTGAAAGATGGCAGAACTAGAGCAGTGTTTGTCAGACATGAGACAACACAGAAATCGGTATTTTCACGAAAACATCTTTAGCATCTTAACAGTTTGACCTAGAAAACCAGTATGGACAGGGGAGACTCTCACTAACACGATGGTGGTCTCCTTTTTCCTCTACGACTCCCACAAGTGTCAGGGGACTTGTTTGAAGTTGGTACCGTCAATGTGCCAACATCTGTTTGTAGCCTCCGAACCATTTGGGCTACAAACTAATGTGACCCTACTGTGGGAAAAGGTAACCAGTATCGGTTTTAAAAAATGAATGGAAGTATGAAGGTAGTTTAGTGCCTATCCAAAAAAGGGGTTACATATGTGTGCTAAAATATTTATATTGTATATATATTTTATTTCTTTCTGAACTTTCTTATATCTCATAGATATAGGACAAATACTTCAAAACCTTGTTTCTTATGATTCTTTTTTTGACTGTCTTTCTTTCCATTTATGAATGTGTTATTCAATGCGTTTTTCTGGGGTATACTAGTATTCAATATTTCATAAAATAATATTTTATATATATTTTTTGATATCTAAAGGGGTCCTAAATGATAGCTAGTATGACCATCTTAAACAATTCCATATGTCAGCTTAGAACCCCCCCATGGATTGTGTATGAGTGCCATTCAGAAGGTGAACGGGAAAAACAAGATATTTAAGTGCCTTTGAACAGGGTATGGTAGTAGATGCCAGGCGCACCGGTTTGAGTGTGTCAAGAACGGCAACACTGCTGGGTTTTTACACTCAACAGTTTTCTGTGTGTATCAAGAATGGTCCACCACCCAAAGGGCATTCAGCCAACTTGATACAACTGTACAGTATCATTGGAGCATTGAAGTCAACATCCCTGTGGAACACTTTCGACATATTGTAGGGTCCATGTCCTGACGAATTGAGGCTGTTCAGAGGGCAATATTAAGAAGGTGTTTCTAATACTTTCTCCACTCAATGTGTGTGGCTCTGATTATGAGGGATTGGTGTGCTTGATGGTCAACACTCTGACAAATATCTAATGAGATGTGTGCAGTTATTCAGACTTTTAACCACTTTGGAGATGTATATGGAAAATGACAAACATATCCTTCTCAAGAATAAATCCTACTTCCCATGTGTACACAACCAGCCCTACAGTGGGCTCCCGAGTAGAACAGCAGTCTAAGGCACTGCATCTCTGTGCTAGATGTGTTACTACAGACGACCTGGTTCAATTCCAAGCTGTACCACAACCAGCCGTGATTGGGAGTCCCATAGGGTGGTGCACAATTGACCCAACGTCGTCTGGGTTTGGCCGGTGAAGGCCGTCAATGTAAATTTTGTTCTTAACTGACTTGCCTGGTTAAATAAAGGTTGCATAATAAATCAAAATATAGCTCCTATGTTGGAGGGAGAGGCAGCAGCGGTCTACCAGCACTCACTGTTGCCAGGAGTAACAGAGCAGCACCAGATCAGGGGTAGGAAGAGGATGGAACACTGTCTGACGGACTGACAGTCATCTCAACACTGTCTGACTGATAGTCATCTCAACACTGTCTGCCTGACAGACAGACAGATGCCTGGACATCACAACATTAAATGGTGAGTACATTACAGGAAATTGTTCTATGTGCATATGATGCACACAAAATACAGATTTCACCTTCCTGAACGATGGATTGTCTGTGTGTGAGTACAATCAATATCTTTTCATGAAGAGTTACGACCAACGTCATCCCATTTAACACACATTCAGGAGTCATTGGAAGGCTTGAGAGGACTGAGAGAAACAAAGGCATGAGTTTTCCATTTTCTCTCCCAACAGGAAGCCTGTAGTCAGAACTCTGTGGGGCCTTGTCAGATAAATTGGCTATTGTGTGTTTGTTGCATTGGTAAAAATCCTTTAAACGGTTTTAGTTTTCAGGCTGAACAAGTCAATAGCACTTTTCCAGCGGACGCACATGCTCAATCTTTTTACCTCTCTCCCTCTCTCTCTCTTTCTCTCTCCTCTCTCCTATCTCCCTCTTTCTCTCTCCCTCACCCACTTCCTCTCTCTCTGTCTCTCGCTCTATTTCTCCTGCTTTTGCTGAAGAGTATCAGTACCCATCCGCAGCAGAAGATTTGTTACGACAAGTGGGGAATCTAAATGCAAAGCTGACAATCAATTCACTGTGAGATTGTCTCGCCAATGCAATTTTTCTAGTCTTGATTTCAGTTTCTATTTGTGGGTGCGTCCTTCAACGCCAAGCCCAGCATCTGTCTCAATCAATGAAAGGGAGTGCCAGGGGGCTGTCGACACTCCCTCCTCCCCTAGCCCGGCCTATGCCACCACTACACACACTGCTGCCTCTCAGGGCAGAGTGGGGTTAGGAGAGGAGATAAGAGGATGGATAGGACAGGACGGGAGGCGAGAGGGAGGCCAAACCTCTGTTGTAAGATCTCTATACAGGAAGCTAAACTGTGAGCTCATTGTTATTTTCTCCAAATATATGAGGAAAGGGATTTATTTTGTACAATGATCTTTTTTCAACTTACTGTTGAGCGTTAGAACAGTAGAACACACAAGGTGCAAGTTTAAAATGTGATTGTGCGTCAGCAGTCGTTCTCTTGTTTTGTCAATCACTGACAACCACTCAATTAGACATGTCAGCTAAAAATGGTTTCATTGGTAAGTTAGTCTAGCCAGTTATCTAAACTCGTAGTAATCATGGGCGAATTCCGAACGGAAATGCAGGGCATGTGCCAATTGGCCCTGACCTCCAGGAGACACCCATTTGATTTTGTTTGTCAATCTCAGTCCGATTCAGTGCATTCGGAAAGTATTCAGACCCCTTGACCTTTTCCACATTTTGTTACGTCACAGCCTTATTCTGTCAAAGTTGACAAAGTTAAAACAGGTTTTGAAAAGTTTAGATATTTGGCTAACTAACTTACCAATTAAACAATTGTTTTATTTAATCCATTTTAGAATAAGGCTGAAATGTAACAAAATGTGGATAATATCAATTGGTCTGAACACTTTCTGTATTCACTGGAAAATTTCTATATATTATTGAATAAATGTTTTGATTGTTTGTGAGAATGCCAACACGTCCCCGTGGGGAAAGATTCTATTGGGGAAAGGTTCCCGTGGGGGTTTCCATTGAAGCCAAGAAGGGGGGGAGTGAGTGAGTGAGTGTGTGTGTGTGTGTTTGCTCAAATATACATGTATGTGGGGTCTAGGAGAGGGAGTGTGTCCATCTGATGAATAGATCTCAATTATATACACTAATTGTAGTCTCACCCATTCATTTCTAATGACCGGTCATTCCACAGGTGTACAAAAGTTAAATAAAACAGCCCTAATTTAATAAAAATCATCTACATGTATTTTGTGTGTTCAGATGCCATGAGTGGACAAAGTCATGGAACTTTATGACGATCAGATTGAATTAACTACATTTTTCAGAAAGAAATCCAATTCGACTGGAACACAGAAGGAGGGTAAAAGGAAATTTGCATTTATACTACAAACATGTAGATCCACCACATGGCCCAATGGGTAGAATTGCAGGAAATTAACTTAAAAATTTACCCAAAAAATATCTCTACCCCTTAGCAAAAATTGCAACATTTTCTCTTTGCCCGATGGTAACTATGACATAATTTATATCACTATCATGCACAAAGATGGCTCTGTTGCGGAAAGACTCATACATGTTTGATCGTGTCTTGATGGTGTATTGTTTGTCCTTCATGTTCTAATACTTGAATGTTACCCCTTCCTTGTGTTTCTTGTAATAAAGAATACAAATAAATACATTCATTAATTTTAAAAAACACATCAGTCAGGAAGTTAAAGCTTGGTCACAAATGGGTTTTCCAACTGGACAATGACCCCAAGCAAACATCCAAAGTTGTGGCAAAATGGCTTAAGGACAACAAAGTCAAGGTGTTGGAGTGGCCATCACAAAGCCTTGACCTCAATCCTATCGAAAATTTGTGGGCAGAACTGAAAAAGTGTGCGAGAGCAAGTTGACCTACAAAACCTAACTCAAGTTACACCAGCTCTGTCAGGTGGAATGGGCCAAAATTTACCCAATTTATTGTGGGAAGCTTGTAGAAGGCTACCCGAAATGTTTGACCCAAGTTAAACAATCTAAAGGCAATACTTCCAAATTCTAATTGAGTGTATGTAAACTTCTGACCCACTGGGAATTTTTACTAGGATTAAATGTCAGGAATTGTGAAAAACTGAGTTGGCTATGGTATTTACATTTCCGACTTCAACTGTATATACCCAAAAGTGTCCTAAAATTCTAAATTAAATAGCTAAATTATCCATTACATGAGCATCTTAAAACAATTCCACATGTCAGCTTATAACCCCCCAGCACCCCCACCCCCAACATCTTAAATATTTCTTTCAGAAGAAACATCGAACATCTAATAGTCAGATCATAGAGTAAAATCAGGTACTAATCTTTTTGGCCATTTTCTGGTATTTGTGGTGGAACACTGGGTGGTTCGAGGATAACACGTCACCCATGGATAGGCAGGCTAGAAACGTTTCAACAACTAAACAAATGTGTGAAGCTCGCATTCAATTGCCACTCCCTGTTTTATATAACAAGCTTCCATTCCCCCTGTCAAAAGGGGATTCATGGCTGATTTTAGAAGAAATCATCAACCCTGTTTAGGTCAATCCTGTTAATTAATTAGGCATTTAAAAGGTGCACTCTGGGATCTTTAGCACAAGAAATTGGAATCATATTGCACGAATTGGATTCCTGACATATCAAGTGAATTGCAAAATTCACAACATATCACATGAGATGGACAACATAGCACACAAAAAAACGGCGACCCGTTTTGACTCAAGAGCACCATATTCAAACTACTGGCTGAAAATATCCCAAAGGTCTTACTATAGTCATTTTATGAATACATTTGATTTAACCTCTTGAGATGGGAAAAATTATGTTTTCATGAAGTTGAACATCAGTTAAAATGAGGTGAAATCAAAAAAAAACATTTTTACCAAGTTATACTTTTCAAAAGACACCGAATTGGTTGAATGACCCCAATATATTTTTTTACAAGACGTAGCTATCACTTCAGTACCAAGTCAGTAATAACTAACCTCTTCATTTACCCAGGATGCATTGCAGCTCCATTCATCGAAGGCCCTCCTTTCTTCTTCCTGTTTTCATGTAGCGAGGTCTTTGTTCATATCAACAGATCTTTACTGAGTCTTAGACTGAATTGTAAGGGTCCTGAAGAGGTCAGGCAACAAATTGGTCCAACACCCTGTGAAAGATGAGGAGAGAGAGAGAGAGAGGACAGTTTAGCTGCTGTTTTGAAAGCCCACTGACACTCCATATTCATCATATTGTAGGTTTTCAGACGATATATGGCTTTTCAACTTAAACTCAGTGTGTTGATCAATTGCGCTCTGTGAGCTACCTAACCACCACAATAACCTGTAGGCTACAGGCTTGGACATAACAGCCAGGGACTTTTTATTTTATGTTCAGCGAGATGTTACATTTAGAGTGTACATTCACCACACTGTAGGGCTATACTGTAGTAATAGTTATAAGCATAGCTGGGTTGAATAGAAGGATAAACATCTTTGCGATGTTGTGTCTAGAACTGGCATCCAATTCATCATGTGTTCAGCCAAGGAGGCAAGGACTGTACTCATTCTAGTCAGTCAAATCAAACTTTCACACAGGCACTGTCACGCCCTGGCCTTAGTATTCTGTGTTTTCTTTATTATTTTGGTTTAGCCAGGGTGTGACAGGGGTGATTATGTCTTTGTTTTGTCTAGGGGTTGTGTAGTTTGATGGGGTTGTGTTCTGTGTAGTATTCTAGGTAAGTCTATGGTTGCCTAGAGTGGTTCTCAATCAGAGGCAGGTGTTTATTGTTGTCTCTGATTAGAAACCATATTTAGGCAGCCATATTCTTTGGGTATTTTGTGGGTGATTGTTCCTGTCTCTGTGTTTTGCACCAGTTAGGACTGTTTCGGTTTTGCCACGTTTTCTTGTTTTGTATATGTATATTGTTCACGTAATCATCTTTATTCAAGATGTTCAACCATCACCACGCTGCATTTTGGTCCTCCTCTCCTTCCCAGGAAGAAAACCGTTACAGAATCACCCACCACAACTGCACCAAGCGGCGTGGTGACAGGCAGCAGCAGCAGGAGCAGCGCAAGGAGGAATGGACATGGGAGGACGAATTGGATGGTAAAGGACCCTGGGCATAGCCAAGAGATTATCGCCACCCCAAAGAAGAGCTGGAGGCAGCGAAGGTGGAGAGGCGCTGGTATGAGGTGGCAGCACGGCGGTGCGGATGGAAGCCCGAGAGTCAGTCCCAAAAATGTCTTGGGGTGGGAGGGGGCACAGGGAGAGTGTGGCAGAGTCAGGAGTCAGACCTGAGCCAACTCCCCCTGTTTATCGTGAGGAGCCAAGGAGGAAACCAGAACCAGAGTCGGTGTTGGAGGTGAACAAAGCAGAGACCGTGAAGGAGTTAATGGGGAAATTGAAGGAGAGAGTTATGAGGGAGTTGCTGTGTTGGTGCATGAGGCACGGAATTCGCCCGACGGAGCGTGTCGGGGATTTGATGGCACCTGGGTCAGCTCTCCATACTTGTCCTGAGGTGCGTGCTAGTCGTCTGGTGAAGATTGTGCCAGCCTCACGCACCAGGCCTCCTGTGCACCTCCCTAGCCTTGCACGTCCTGTGCCAGCTAAGCGCTACAGTGCTCCTAGCAGTGTTAACCGTGGCGGGCGTGGTACTGGTCAGGCACCGTGTTATGCGGTGGAACACACGGTGTCCCCAGTACGCGTGCTTAACCTGGTACGCTACATCCCAGCTCCCCACATCTGCCGGGCTAGGGTGAAGATCCAGCCAGGGCGGTTGGTGCCAGCCCTGCTCTCAAGATCTCCAGTACGCCTTCACGGTCCGGTCCATCCAGTGCCACCTACACACACCAGCCCTCTGGTGGCAGCACCCGGCACCAGGCTTCCTGTGCGTGTCCTCGGCCCAGTACCACCAGTGCCGACACCACGTACCAGGCCTGCAGTGCGCTTCGCCTGTCCAGAGCTGCTGTAGTCTCGCATCTGTCCAGAGCTGCTAGAGTCTCCAGACAGCCAGGATCCGCCAGAGCCGCCAGACAGCCAGGATCCGCCAGAGCCGCCAGTCAGCCAGGATCCGCCAGAGCCGCCAGACAGCCAGGATCCGCCAGAGCAGCCAGTCAGCCAGGTTCCGCCAGTCAGCCAGGATCCGCCAGTCAGCCTGGATCCGCCAGTCAGCCAGGATCTGCCAGAGCCGCCAGTCAGCCAGGATCCCTCCCATATGGGTTTAGGTGTCCGGCCTGGAGTCCGCACCTTTGGGGGGGAAGGGTACTGTCACGCACTGGCCTTAATATTCTGTGTTTTCGAGTTGGTGAGTGGGTAACCCGCCTCTACTATCCGTCCTATTGGCCAACGTGCAATCATTGGAGAATAAAATGGATGAGCTCCGTTCAAGACTATCCTACCAATGGGACATTAAAAACTGTAATATATTGTGTTTCACCGAGCTCTTTTTTTAATTTTTTACTTTAGTTTAATTTGTAAATATTTTTCTTAACTGTTATTTTTCTTAAAGCTGCATTGTTGGTTAAGGGTGTGTAAGTAAGCATTTCACGGTATTTGGCGCATGTGACAAATACAATTTGGTTTGATTGTAATTTGATTTGATTGTAACGTTCCTAAAATTCCCAGATTTTCCAGAAACCCTAAATGGAAGATTCATGGAATTAGCAGGAAATACAGAATCCTCCAATAAGATTTATTGTATAAAGTCCTGCCCAGGACTACAGCAAAAACATGCTAAACATCCATAGGCCCTCAGGCTAGATTGAAACCTTCTCACTTCAACATGTTCACTTGCCCTTGGAAGCTCTCTAACTCCATGGTGTCACTTACCTGGCTAATGACTCCCATTCTCCTACAGAGAGACCTATTAGAGACCTGACACTACAACGAACCATGACTCTCAGCTTCCAGGCCTAAAAGATTGTTTCCAAAGTGGTGGGTAGGAAGGAAGGAGGGCTTTTCTCATCAATCATCATTTCAGTTGCTTTAAGTGATGGGGTCCTTCCCTATGGGGTTTGGGGGGTAACTCTTATTGGACCAGTGTTTAGCAGGTTTTTCAATGGGCTGGGACGAGGTTGGAGACCGGCAAGGGTTGTTACACCATTAATGTTCGCTAAAATCTTTACACATTCTCCAGCAATGCCCTCCAAGATTGAGATATGTAGTGAGTGGAAGTACAGACCATACTTTTTTTCAAAATGTCTAAATATACAGCACCAGTCAAAAGATTGGACACACCTACTCATTCAAGGATTTTTCTTTATTTTTTTTACAAGCATGTGCAAGGCTGTCATCAAGGCAGAGGGTGGCTACTTTGAAGAACCTCAAATATAAAATTGTTTTTGGGTGTTATTTTATAGTTTTGATGTCTTCACTATTATTCTACAATGTAGCAAATAGTCAAATAAAGAAAAACCCTTGAATGAGTAGGTGTGTCCACAAAATGTTGATTGGTACTGTAGATCACATCTTCCAATTACTTCACATGAGTTGCTTTGATCTGCTCCTAATTGACCAAATGGCTGTGTTCTATCTCAAACATCTTCAATCTGAACTCTGTCAAGTTTCAAGTTTTATTAGTCATATTTGCGGTATACGCATGGTAGACACTACATCGTCCAATGAAATGCTTCCTTGCAGGTTCCTTCTCGACAATGCAACAATAAGAAGTAATGAAAAGTAAGAATATGAACATGAATTATGCTGGCTCAGTAAAAAAAGAAATACATTTTTTTGCATTTTGCACAAGAAGGCACAATTTATAGTCCATGTATTGGGGAGGGGGGGGCAGTGTAAAAACTGAGCAGTAACAAGAGTCTGGTAGTATCAGTTGTGATGGGTGTGATGGGTGTGTAGCATGCATGCGCGTGTGTATATCCGTGTGGGTGTGTGCAAGAGTGAATGCACGTGTGCTAAGGAGTGGAAAATCAGAGCAGGTGGTCAGTCCATTTCAAGTGTTCAGCAGTCTGATGGCTTGTTTATAGAAACTATCTCTAAGCCTGGTGGTATCATATCTTATGCTCTGATACCGTCTGCCCGATGGTTAGGGAGAGAACAGCTTCTGGCTGGGGTGAGTGGGGTGCTTGATTATGCTGTGTGCCAAATGTCATTGATGGGTGGTAGCACGGTCCCGGTGATGTACTGGGCTGTCTTCACCACCCGCTGGAGGGCCTTGTGGTCAGAGACGCAGCAATTCCTGTACCAAGCCGTGATGCAACCGGTCAGGACGCTCTGAACAGTGCAGTGGTAGTATTTGGAGAGGACCTGGGGC
The DNA here is from genome assembly GCF_018296145.1 of Oncorhynchus tshawytscha. Lineage (NCBI taxonomy): Eukaryota > Metazoa > Chordata > Actinopteri > Salmoniformes > Salmonidae > Oncorhynchus > Oncorhynchus tshawytscha. Next base: position 33,271,109 of record NC_056433.1, on the reverse strand, counting down.
CTCCTTAAAATCAAATCAAATTGTTTTTGTCATGTGCCGAATACAACAGGTGTAGACTGTACAGTCAAATGCTTACCTACAAGCCATTAAAATGCAGTTTTAAGAAAAAGTGTTATGAAAGTATTTCCTAAAATAAACTGAAGTAAAAAGTACATGTTTACAAAATGAGTAAAACAAAGAAGAAAATTGAAAAATAACAAATAATTTAAGAGCAACAATAAAAAATAAAAATAACAGTAACGAGACTAAATACAGGTGGTGACGGTACAGAGTCAATGTGCAGGGGCACAGGTCAGTCTAGGTAATTTAAGTAATATGTACATGTAGGTAGAGGTAAAGTTGCTATGCATAGATAATAAACAGAGAGCAGCAGCAGCGTACAAATGGAGGGGGGGGGGGGTCAATCCAAATATTCTGGGTAGCCATTTGATTAGCAGTCCAAGAGTCTTATGGCTTAGGGGTAGAAACTGTTAAGAAGAAACTGTCATGCCTTCTTGGCAAGAGTTGTGGTGTTGTTGGTCCATGACAAGTCCTCGGTGATGCCGAGGAACATAAAACTTTGACAGAGTCTTGTTTGCTTCCTGAAGTCAACAATCAACTTCTTTGGTTTGCTGACGTTGAGGGAGAGGTTGTTGTCATGACACCACCCAAAAGGCTGAGCTTGCTGCTGAGCTTGGAGGGAACAATAGTGTTGAATGCTGAACTGTCGTCAACGAACAGCATTCTGACATAAGAGTTCCTCTTGTCCAGATGTGTTCCGGTCGTGTTTATAGAGATGGAAACGGCATCTTCCATGGATCTCTTGGAGCAGTAGGCACATCGGAGTGGGTCCAGTGTGCCTGGTGTAACAGTTGTTAAAGTACTTTGTGAATTTCACCAGGTTCATACGTATATTAATATAGCATGTTGATTTGTTATTATGCAGGCCTGCATCCTGGGAATAGGGGAGTGTGTACTTACATTTTGCCCTGCGTGCTCGTGCTCAAATCATTTTGATGCACTACGAGAGGTAGGCACCCTTTTTCTCTCGTCTTCAGAAAAGTTAGATTCCTTTAAGCACAAAGTCACACACACAGTGTTTTGTTCATGAATAATGTTGTATATTTAGAGGTTACTCATAACTGGATAGTATTGTTAAGATGCAATTGTACTTTTTTAGGATGATATTAACATTCTGAATTCAACATGTCGTTGCCAGCTAGCTACGGTATTAGCTAGCGATTGTATGTGTGAACGATGGCTAGCTCCCCAAATGATCCCAGTCCCTATTATTGGGCGTCTGTTGTAGAAAGAAGTGTTGTTTCGCAGAACATATTTGTGCTCTACAAATGTTTTGTCTTTTCTTTTGGATGCAGGTATGTGGCTTTATCTATGTCAAATGTATGTTATGTGTAATCATACATAATCAGGAGAGGCTGTACTTATTTATGTATTCTAGCAAATAATGTTGAATCACTATGAGAAAAAGAGGCGACGATTCGCAGAACATATTTGTGCTCTACAAATGTTTTGTCTTTTCTTTTGGATACAAAGAGGGGATTCTGATTCATTAAAACAATCTGATCTCCGAAGTCCACGTCTATAGTCTCAATCAACCACACACAACGCAGAGCTACAGTGGTGCAGTACAGCACAGGTTACATTGATGCCTTCTAGACCCGGATTGATCGTTGATCAGCTCAATCACTGCGGTGCTGCTGCTCTAGAGACTCTGTTCACAACATTGAGCTAATCTTGTAGCCTTGTGGCAAAAAGCGGAACTGCAGTCTACTTTCTTTCCTGTTTTTTTTCTGAAAACAATGTATTGAGAGTGTTGTTTATGGTTAACTAACATAGAAGTGTGTCCATCAACAGGAATTTTAACATAACATTAGTGTTTTAGTGACATGGCATCTTATAATGGTGATGATGAACCCAAATTCACTGCTGGGAGGGGGAGGTTTTTCTCATATCCTGATCAAACCCTTGTAAAGAGTGTAGGTTCCCCTCATGATTTGTTCCACTAAAAATTCTGATATAAGCATTTCATCTAGTGTTAATCCAAATGCTCATGTAGATGGGTTAGCTGAGCCGGTCACTCAGCTAGCCCAGGAAATAGGGAGCTCCATTAGGGAAGAACTACAGAGTGGCGGATTCAGCACTCATGAGCCACCAGTAAGTACAGAGAAGAAAAGTGATCATCACTCAGAGTCAGCGGGATATGTAGACCTCAGTAAAATGAAGTTCATCATGCAATCAGACGAGAAGGAACCTCCTACACATAGAGGAGATGGCACAGACAAACGCTCCATTCATGAATGGAGAGGAATTGATGAGAATATACTTGAAGAGGAAGGGATGTCCTGTTGGGGAACAATTGGATGAGATGATATGTTGATTATCTGGCAAAGCAAGACACATGGTAAAGATACATTTATGCAATGAGACAACTTCTGATCCTACAGAGAAGCCAGAGATTATATTTGACATCCTGAAACAGAATTTCAGCGAATTGGCCTACTCATACATGCCTTTGGCTGATTTTTACAATACTTAACCTATACCTGGAGAGGCTGTAGATGTCGCTGAAGAGAGCCATAAGAGACAAGGTAAGAAGATTCACCACTCCAACTCTGATGTCGTTAGAATGTTTGTAACATACTGCCCTGACCCCAAACTGGCAGCAGTATTCCAATACAATTTTGCTGAGAAATGGACTGCGAGTGAAGTACAGGAGCGAATCTATGAACATGAACCATGTGTCATTCTACCGCTGTATCCTCAAAGCAAGTAACAGTACATCCCCAGACTACTCGGTTTGAAGGCGGGGCCAATGCTGGTGCGTGCAGTATCACTTCTCTCACATCAAGCGCCAAACAAGATGGACAGAGTACAAGTATTGAGAGGCTCATTCACCTGCTTGAACGTACCTTAGAGAAGAGCATTCCACCTGTTATGGTTTCACAGACACAGCCCAAGGCACCATATTTCCCTGCCTAGCCCTTCAGCCACAGGGAATGCAGGGTTTGTGGCTCAACAGATCACTCCACTGTGATGCACTGTATACATGAGGACCTGTGCCTCTGGTGCTTTTCCCCCGATCATTGGAAGTCAAATTGTCCAGAACAGGGGGAATGCTACTCCACCACAGCAGCAGAGAATCCCACCACAGCAGCAACCGTTAAACTGACATGCCAACAGGTGAACGGGGGAAATGTGGGTGTTCAACTGTCTGCCCCCAAGAAAGAATCTGAGGATCTCAAGAAAACATATGAGATGTGCTCTGATGCGAAAGAAGAAGATAAATTTGTTATGTTAGGTTAATAAGAGATTGAGACTATTTCAGATGTGTTTTACACCTCTGTGTCTGTACATGGGAAAGTGCAGTTTAAGGGCATGCTTGACACTGGATCTACTGCCTGTACGTTGAGTGAACATGCTGAGCAGAGAATTTTGGAAGCAGATGCCATTCCTCAGCATTATCAGCCTCCTACAGAGTTAGTGTTAGTGGGGTGTGGGGGGAGGAAGGCCTGTTTTTATGACTTGGGATTGATGTTAAAGTGCCCACCCTAGTTATTCATGGACAGCGTGATGATCTCATCCTGGGATCGAATGTCATTAAGCATCTATTGCATGAGCCGAAGGGCACTGACGAATACTGGAAGCTCGTCAACAACATGGATGGCCAGACCCACTCACCAGAGGGTGAGCAGTTTCTGCAGATGATGAAAAGTGTCACAAGATGGAAGGGACAGCAAGTTGATGGCAAGATCCTGAGTGTGAAGCTCACTCAAGCTGTGACTCTGTTTCCCAAGAGTGAACATTTAGTTTGGGGTAAACTTCCTAAAAATGTGGCTTTGTCTCCAGGCAGCACTGCAATAGTTGAGCCAAAGATCATGCCCAGAAACATACTTGTGGGTAGACATATTATGCCCAAGTGGGGAGATGGCTGGGTCCCTATAAACATCTCACTCTAAGACGTAACATGAAGCTGGCCGATGTGTCTACCATTGAAGTCGGAAGTTTACATATACCTTTGCCAAATACATTTAAACTCAGTTTTTCACAATTCCTGACATTTAATCCTCGTAAAAATTCCCTGTCTTGGATCACCACTTTATTTGAAGAATGTGAAATGTCAGAATAGTAGTAGAGAGAATGATTGATTTATTTCAGCTTTTATTTCTTTCAGCACATTCCCAGTGGATCAGAAGTTTACATACACTCAATTAGTATTTGGTAGCATTGCCTTTAAATGGTTTGACTTGGGTTAAAAGTTTTGGGTAGCCTTCCACAACATACCCATAATAAGTTGGGTGAATTGTGGCCCATTCCTCCTGACAGAGCTGGTGTAACTGAGTCAGGTTTGTAGGCCTCCTTGCTTGCACACACTTCTTCCATTCTACCCACAAATGTTCTAGAAGATTGAGGTCAGGGCTTGTGATGGCCACTCCAATACCTTGACTTTGATGTCCTTAAGCCATTTTGCCACAACTTTGGAAGTATGCTTGGGGTCATTGTCCATTTGGAAGACCCATTTGCGACCAAGCTTTAACTTCCTGACTGATGTCTTGAGATGTTGCTTCAATATATCCACGTAACTTTCCTCCTCATAAAGCCATCAATTTTGTGAAGTGCACCAGTCCCTCCTTCAGCAAAGCACCCCCACAACATGATGCTGTCACCCCAGTGATTCAGGTTTGGGATGGTGTTTTTCGGCTTGCAAGCCTCCCCCTTTTTCATCCAAACATAATGATGGTCATTATGGCCAAACAGTTCTATTTTTGTTTCATCAGACCAGAGGTAATTTCTCCAAAAAGTATGATCTTTGTCCCCATGTGCAGTTGCGAACCGTAGTCTGGCTTTTTTATGGAGATTTGGAGCAGTGGCTTCTTCCTTGCTGAGCGGCCTTTCAGGTTATGTCGATATAGGACTCGTTTTACTGTGGATATACAACCTTTGTGCCTGTTTCCTCCAGCATCTTCACAAAGTCCTTTGCTGTTGTTCTGGGATTAATTTGCACTTTTCGCACCAAAGTACGTTCATCTCTAGGAGACAGAAAGCATCTCCTTCCTGAGCGGTATGGTGTTTATACTTGTGTACTATTGTTTGTACAGATGAATTTGGTAACTTCAGGCATTAGAAAATTGCTCCCAAGGATGAACCAGACTTGTGTAGGTCTACCATTTTTTTTCTGAGTTCTTGGCTGATTTCATTTGATTTTCCATGATGTCAAGCAAAGTTTGACATCACACTGAGTTTGAAGGTAGGCCTTGAAATACATCCACAGGTACACCTCCAATTGACTCAAATGATGTCAATTAGCCAATCAGAAGCTTCTAAAGCCATGACATCATTTTCTGTAATTTTCAAAGCTGTTTAAAAGCACAGTCAACTTAGTGTATGTAAACTTCTGACTCACTGGAATTGTGATACAGTGATTTATAAATGAAATAATCTGTCTGTTAACAATTGTTGGAAAAATGGCTTGTGTCATACACAAAGTAGATGTCCTAAACGACTTGACAAAACTATAGTTTGTTAACATGAAATGTGTGGAGTGGTTGAAAAATTAGTTTTAAATGTCCCACCTAAGTGTATGTAAACTTCTGACTTCAACTGTACATGCTTGGCTGTTGAGGATGCAAAAATCTTTCAGGGCCTTCATGAAGTGAGGAAAACCCCAATGGAACAGAAGCAAGGTGATAATGGCTACCACAACCTGAAATAAAAGCTGTCAGATCTAGGTTTTGGAGACTTTGACAATGGATGCGAGGTGACTGACCAGTGGAAGGAGAAGCTTGTGAATAGCATCACAATTTATGAAGACATCTTCTGAAGACATAATCTGGACTGCATAGAAGCCATGGCTTATGTTCACCATTTCCACCTGGTTGATGACAGACCCTTCCGCCTACCATACAGAAGACTTCCGCCTGCTCATTACCTAAAGGTGAGGAAGGTATTGACTTATATGGAGGAATTAGGTCTCATGCACAAGTCAGTTAGTGAGTATGCCTCCCCTTTAGTCATGGTATGGAAGAAAGACGGGAGTCTGAGGTTATGCACAGACTTCAGGTGGATGAATGTGCGAACGGTGAAGGACGCTCATCCCCTTCCTCATCAAGCAGATTGCCTAGCAGCCCTTGGTGGCAGTGCATTTTTCAGCACCATGGACTTGACCTCAGGATTTTATAAAATTCCAGTTCATTACGAGGACATGAAGTACACAGCCTTACCACACCGATGGGACTTTATGAGTACAATCGCATGCCACAAGGTCTGTGTAACAGCCCGGCCTCTTTCATGAGAATGATGGTAAGTATATTTGGGGACCTACATTTCTCAAATCTCCTTTGTTACCTAGATGACTTGTTGGTCTTTGCACCCACCGAGGAACTGGCTCTGCAGTGACTCGAAGTTGTGTTTAGCCGTCAAAGTGCCAACAATCTCAAACTAGCACCCAAGAAATGCCACTTCCTATGACGAACAGTGAAATTCCTCAGACATATCATTAAAGAGGACAGTATGTCAGTGGATGCTGAGAAGGTGGAGGCCAATGCTGAGATGAGCCAAGCTCAGCTGATGGAGGCAGACGGATGCACACCCTCTGCCTGGAGGCTGAAATCCTTCTTGGGTATGGTATTATATTACCGGCACTTCATTTCTGACTATTCCACTATAGACAAGCCTTTGTTTACACTCACTGTGGGATTTTCGGAAGCTGACGCTATCTGTTGGCACTCCAATATGTCCATTAAACATCACAAATCGTCCTTTTGTTCGATAAAATTCTGTCGTTATATATCCAAAATGTCCATCCAAAATGTTTATTTGGCACGTATGATTCAGAAAATACACCGGTTCCAACTCGTGCAACATGACTACACATTATCTAATTAGTTACCGGTAAACTTGATCCAAACATTTCAAACAACTTTCCTAATCCAACTTTAGGTTTTTTAAACGTAATTAATTGATACAATTTATGACAGAATAAACTGTGTTCAATACCGGAGGAAAACAAAGTGGAGCATGCTTTCAGGACACGCGCCTCTAACAAACAGTACACTTCACTTGACCCTCGTTCTGAACAGGGCTACTTCTTCATTTCTCAAAGGAAAAACATCAACCAATTTCTAAAGACGGTTGACATCTAGTGGAAGCGATAGGAACTGCAAGCAACTGCCTTAGAATTCTAGATTCCCATTGAAACCTCATTGAAAAGAGAGTGACCTCGAAAAAAAAATCCTGGATGGTTTGTCCTCGGGGTTTTACCTGCCAAATAAGTTCTGTTATACTCACAGACATCATTCAAACAGTTGTAGAAACTGCAGAGTATTTTCTATCCGAATCTACCAATAATATGCATATCCCAGCTTCTGGGCCTGAGTAGCAGGCAGTTTACTTTGGGCACACTTTTCATCCGGGCATGAAAATAGTGCCCCCTAGCCTTAAAACCTCTTGGAACTCTTGGGGCAGTATTGTCATTTTTGGAAAAAAAACGTTCCCGTTTTAAACGGGATATTGTGTCAGGAAAAGATGCTAGAATATGCATATAATTGACATCTTTCGATAGAAAACACTCTAACGTTTCCAAAACTGTAAAGATATTGTCTGTGAGTATAACAGAACTGATGTTGCAAGGTTTTGAAAGCGCTGCGTTCCAATGACTCCCTATTTGGCTGTGAATGTACCATCAACAAGCTTACACTTTCTACCTATTCCCCAAGGTGTCTACAGCATTGTGACATAGTTTTACGCATTTCTGTTGAAGAATAGCCGTATGGGGGCACATTGCGTAAGTGGTCACATGGTGGCTCCGAGAGAGATTCTCGCGTAAAGTACAGAGGTAGCCATTACTCCAATTGGTCCTAGAGAAAAAGGAATTGTCCCAACGGATATATTATCGAATAGATATTAGAAAAACACATTGAGGATGGATTCTAAATAATGACAAAACACCAGCCGTCAGTAACAGCCTGAACAATAAAACAAACACGTACACCAACATGGGGGAAACCAGAGGGTTAAATAATGAACATGTAATGGGGGAATTGAAACCAGGTGTGTCTTAAACAAAGACAAAACAAATGGAAAATGAAAAGTGGATCGGCGATGGCTAGAAGGCCGGTGACGTCGACCGCCGAACGTCGCTTGAACAATGAGAGGGACCGACTCTCGTCGTGACATTGTCTATGGATTTGCTGCTCTCTGGTGTCCAAAAGTCAAGAACCACAGCATATCACCCTATGGGGAATGGAGAGACTGAACGCCTCAACAGGAATTTAGGCAGCATGCTCAGGAGTCTGACCCTGAAAACCAAAGAACATTGGTCTGAACAAATCCAATCATTCACATTCACCTACAATGCCACTGTTCACAAGACTAAGGGCTATGCTCCATTCTTTCTCATGTTTGGTAGGGTCCCTTGGCTACCTGTGGATGTGATGTTCCACAATGTCTTGGACGACTCCGGCATTTTGGATTGCAACAAGTATGTCGAGACTCTGATCACCAGGCTGAAGGAAGCTATGAGTGTTGCCCAAAGGCACACTGTCAAGCAACAGAGATGACAAGGTCAGGAGTATGACAACCGGGTTAAGGGCATCAGTTTGTCCATGGGGGATTGTGCCCTCATCTCCAAGAAGGGTGAAAGTGGCCACAGCAAGTTGGCTGACAAGTGGAATCCCGAGATTTGAACAGTGAATTTTTACAATCAATCCACAAACTCACATGTACATAATCCAAGAACATTACAGCAGGCAGAAGGTGGTTCAGAGGAATCTACTGCTGCCAGTGAATTTCCTGCCATTTGAAATTGATGATTCAGAGCACCTCAATGACAGTGATGCTGCAGGACCTTCAGTCAATGTAGATGCAGGAGAGGCCACTCACTCCTGCAATGGACTGAACAGTAAAGACATGGAGGACTCTGGCGAGGAAAGTGCATCTTGGATGGTGAAGGATTCAAGTGATTACTCCAAGCTCTGGAAATCATGTAAAGACAGAACCAGAAGAACCTTGCCTGCCTGAGGAAAATGACCTGGGAAGCACCTCTGAGATCCTGGATCTGATTCTTCAAACCCTCCTCTGATCAATTAACTAAGACCGGAACCACTGTTAGTCGCCATGGTCCCTAGCCCAGTCCACTGTAGTGCACCTGTAATGCACCTGATAAAAGCTGCCAAGTCGAAGGTTGCACAAGGGCGGGGAGGGTAGTTAAACCAGTCAAGAGACTAATTGAGTCAATCCCCCAGAAGCTGCAAATTTAGCATAGTACAGAGATATAGTACAAAATGACTGTTTTTTTAAGGCTAAGAGGGTAGATATAGTGTAAGAGGCACTATGCATCTCGGGGCAGTCGAAGGCCTGACACACTTTCACTTGCTCTGACCCCTATGGGTAGCTTTGACCTGAATTATGCCTTGAGCTTGGTAGATTATTTTGTTTTGTTTTACAAGGTTGGTGAAATTCATATATTCATATATTAATATAGCATGTTGATTTGTTATTATGCAGGCCTGCATCCTGGGAATAGGGGAGTGTGTACTTACGTTTTGCCCTGCGTGCTCATGCTCAAATAATTTTGATGCACTACGAGAGGTAGGCACCCTTTTTCTGTCGTCTTCAGAAAAGTTAGATTCCTTTAAGCACAAAGTCACACACACAGTGTTTTGTTCATGAATAATGTTGTATATTTAGAGGTTACTCATAAGTGGATGGTATTGGTAAGATGTAATTGTACTTTTTAGGATGATATTAACATTCTGAATTCAACGTGGTTACTAGCTAGCTAAGTTATTAGCTAGCTATTGTATGTGTGAATGATGGCTAGCTCCTCGAATGATCCCAATCCCTTGTATAGTGCGTCTGTTGTAGGAAGAGGTGACGATTCGCAGAACATATTTGTGCTCTGCAAATGTTTTGTCTTTTGGATACAGAGAGTGAATTCATTAAAACAATCTGATCTCCTACGTCTATAGTCTCAATCAACCACACACAACGCACAATGCAGAGCTACAGCGGTGCAGCACAGCGTCAGTTACACTGGCATGCTGTCCTTGATGTGGGCCATGACCAGCCTCTCGAAGCACTTCATAATGACAGAGGTTAGCACGACGGGGCGATAGTCATTTGGGCATGTCACCTTGTGTTTCTTTGGCACTGGGATGATGGTTTTCTATTTAAAGCAGGTTAGGACTACAGCCTGAGAAAAGGACAGGTTGAAGAAGTCAGAGAAGACGCCCGCCAGCTGATCAGCACACACTCTGAGGACGCGACCAGGGATGCCATCTGGGCCGGCGGCTTTGTAAGTATTCACTCTTTTGAGAGTTTTACTCACGTCAGCCTTGGAGAGCGAAAACATCTGGTTACCCAGACCAGTGACAGTCTTCCTGGATGGCTCGTTATTGTCTACCTCAAAGCAAGCATAGAATGTTTTAAGCTAATTTTGGATGGAGGCTTCGGTGGGCAACGCAGGGCTGGATTTGCCTTTGTAGTCTATGATGGGCTGTAGTCCTTCCCACATGCGACGTGAGTCTGAGTTGTCGAACATCAATTCAGTTTGAGTCGGTATTGTCTTTTTGCATCCCTAATTGATTTGGGGAGCTCATACCTGCTTGCCCTGTACGCGCCACCGAGTCATCATGGGTCATTCTGCTGACATTGAAGGCTGCAGTGTGGGCTCTCAGCATTGTATGGATATCTCCATTCATCCAGGGTTTTTGGTTGTGGTATTTCCGGATTGTTATCGTGGGTACACCATCATCAACACACGTACGTGTCACGGATGTTTGTGCATACTTGGTCAAGCACGTTGGATCCTCTTGTGGGGCAGGACACATGTTTGTGAAATTTTGGGAAGATGTGTTTTAGACAGGCTTGTTAAAAGTCAGCCGTGACAATTAAAAACTGCTTCCTGGTGAGACGAGTCTTGCTGGCCAATTCACAAAGAACGCCATCTCTCTCTCTCTTTGAACATTACTTTTGGTTGAGGCCCTAATTGTTTGAATGGCTCTTTAATCAGACCAGGATATGGGAAAAGAGCAGTCTTTTAAAGGGTTGAAGTGGACTATTGAAGTAAAAAGGAGCGGCTTGCTTCTGAATGCTGTCCCCAATGCCTGGTTAGCTCTAATGTACTGTGTGTTGGAGGGCATTATCTCTGCTCCCGACCAACCAGGCCTGCTCAACAGCAACTTGAAGGGTTCCGAATAGAAATAGGACAAACACAATTGCATGAACAGGCCCTTTAGATTTGACTGTTCAACTCTGCACATGCAACATTTCTCTTCTCTAACTCTCTCCATCTCTTTCTCTGTCTCTCTCATACAACACAATGACAAATGCAAAAGGACACATTTTCACAGAGTTGTTTAATGGGCAAATGGGAAAGCGCATTTAGATGTGTGTAGATGAGTTAGGAGTGTCCAGCACACTGCACATCCCCACAGTGCTGTGTCCGTACTGTCTTATGAACACGTTGTTTATCACCCCCAGGGATGATTGAGTAATAAAATACATTTGTTCATCTCCATAGGAAGCTGTTGCATACTTTGCCCTATCTGGTAGTCTTTATCTTTATGTTTCTCTCTCCTCTTTTCTCATCTCTGACCAACATCAGAATTAAACTTAATTTAAGGGAGAGAGACTAAAAAAAATCTTAAGGACAATTTTAGGGCAATTTTTGTGTTGAAGGCAGCAGACACATTAACCTTGCAATCTTTCTCTCATTCACTAAATTCTGGGGTCAGGCGTTCTTTTACCCTTGTAATCTATTGCATTGAAATGTATAAATTTGTCACCCCAATATGTCTTAATAAAAGGCTAAAGCTATTCAAATTCTCATTTTAATTGGAGGACTTAACTGATTAATTCCATATCTCAGTTGAAGGGCTTTATACATCCATTGGATTACCAGAAGCCAATGCCAAGGTGACAATCCACAGCAATGCCAGAGCAAAATATGACAGCTAACCATAGAAATATGGTTAATTCTATGCTACCAATGAGTTGTCTTGACAACTGACAGCTTGTACACATTTGAATCTCTGTTGGTTATTTTAGTGATAATGCCGATTTAGGATATATTGGCACGGATGTTGTAAACTGTGCCAATCTATCTTCCAAACATCAGCTTCGAGGTCATTATCACTTTTATGATTTACATATTTACATTAAAAAAATGATTTTGATTAATTTATTCATAGTATTTCATCCTTCCACAAGAATTAGTACCGACAGAAGTCTAGGGCTGCTACCCAAGGCGGCTGGTCGTTTTTTTGTATTGGTTAGTTTGCCAGAGACCCAGTCGTTAAGTTTTTTTGTTCTGTACCTATGGACTTGGCCCAGTCGTTCAATGTAAATATTCTATTGCCATACTGGCTGGCAACATTCTTATCCCTTGCTTGTTAGCTAGCCAACTACAGCTTACTTACAGTCACATCAAATAGTGCAGCCAGAATAACAACAACATAGGGCATTTGTATTTGTTTAAGCTGGTTTCTTGAGACATTTATTTGGATACATCCATAACAATGAGCAAATGAGGCCATTTTCTGTTGATATTTCTTTGTATATATCCATAGAAAAGATGCTGATTCATGATTTCGACTGGCTAAGGAAAGATACCTGCCTGTCTGTCTCATCCCGACTCCAGACACATTCACTACTATGCAACATCTGGAGATCGAATTTGAATATTGAAACAATGTAGAAAATGTCGGAGACAGACAGCAAGGTTTATGCAAATCTCCACTGTTGAAAACTTAATATTAGTCGAAAAGAAATGTGAGATAATCTCTAAATGCTTTTTATAGTGGAGATCAAGTTTATAAATAGGCTGGTTGGGCAGATGAGACAGTATTTTGCCCAGTCAGATGGAACAGAGTAAATAGGCATTTTAACTTCATAGATTTAACCAGTGGTAACTTGTGTAATAGACACCGGTTGGAATGCGGTTTTAACCAATCAGAATTCAGGATGAGACCCACATTCAGGATGTGACTAGGGTGGGCATTCTAGTTTCTTTATTTCTATATTTTCTATTTCTTTGATTTTTGCCGAGTGTGGTTCTCAATCATAGGCAGCTGTCTTTCGTTGTCTCTGATTGGGAATCATACTTAGGCAGCCTTTTTTCCCACCTGTGTTTTGTGGGTAGTTGTTTTCTGTATAGTTTATTTGCCTTACGGAACTGTTCGTTCTTTCACTTTGTTATTTTGTTTGAGTCTTTTGCTAAATAAAAATCATGAACACTTACCACGCTGCACTGCGCTTCGGTCCGATCCTCATTCTGCCGAGAGACGTTACACCCACCTGTTGTATAATGGTTAATAAAGAGAGGTACTTGAGGAAACCATACAACCTCTGTTCTCCGTTTCACCATTATGCCCAACGATGCATGCCACTTAATCATACCCTCTCAAAAAGCTTTATATTTTAACGTTTATTTTGTATTTCTAAGAAAGTACATTATGATTCGTACGTTACAATGTATCTTGGCAACAGTGGTTTTATGGTAGAGAGGTTTCTTTTTAAGTAGCTCGGTGAACAATAATCTTCATATTTCAAATGAATCGTCCACCCTCACCAAATATTATAAGTCCAGTGAATGTGTACCAAATAAAATACTGTATGTATTGTCACAGACAACTGCAGGTTTAAATTGTGGTATAAAATGTGTATATTAACCCTAAAAACACCAACGCATTTTAATCTGAAAAGCTCCAGCACCAACGGGGGTATTTTTTTTAACCTCAAATTGGTAATGATTGCAAAGAGACACTGTCTGTCAAGGAGTAAGACTTTTTCAAAAACAAGTTGTTGGTTTTAATTACCAAGAATAACCATATATTTTACATTTATTAAATATTTACAGTCACATTTGATGTTTGAAATGCATGTTTTTGTATGTTTTGAACAGATATTTAAATAAATGTCATACATAGCAACTCATTAAAATGTTGTTGTTTTTTAATTCAAAGTGATGTGTTTCTGTGATACTCAGAGGCTGAGAAATTGGATATTGAGCTAATCTGACATACTGGTATGACTGACGATAGCCACCAATATAGGCATTATACAGTAGGCAACATGGGCTCCGGAACAATCAGACTTTTAGCTCTAACTTTGGAACGCTATGGGCTATCAACTCAGTTCCAATTGTATCTGAAAGATGAAACTCTTAATTTGGTATGGAGACATTGACTGGAATTTAAATATGCATTTAAAAAATTGTTTTATTATAGTTGCTGCCACGCCGCCCAGGGGCCAAATCTCGGGTGGCTCCATATCTACACTACGTAACCATAAGTATATGATACCTACTCGGCAAACATCTCATTCCCAAATCATGGGCATTAATATGGACTTGGTCCCTTTGCAATAACAGCCTCCACTCTTCTGGGAAGGCTTTCCACTAAATGTTGGATCATTGCTGCGGGGACTTGCTTCCATTCAGCCACAAGAGCATTAGTGAGGTCGGGCACTGAACCCAGATTTGTCCATCAGACTGCCAGATGGTGAAGTGTGATTCATCACTCCAGAGAACATTTCCACTGATCCAGAGTCCAATTGCAGCGAGCTTTACACCCCTCCAGCCCACGCTTGGCATTGTGCATGGTGATCTTAGGCTTGTGTGCGGCTTCTTGGCCATGGAAACTCATTTCATAAAGCTCCCAACGATCCATTCTTGTGCTGATGTTGCTTCCAGAGGCAGTTTGGTACTTGGTCGTGAGTGTTGCAACCAAGGACAGGCGATTTTACGCGCTGTGCGCTTCCGTGCTCAGCAGTCCGATTTTTTTAGCTTGTGTGGCCTACTACTTCATGGCTGGGCTGTTGTTGCTCCTAGATGTTTCCACTTCACAACAACATCACTTACAGTTGATATTTTACAAACTGACTTGTTGGAAAGGTGACATCCTATGACGGTGCCACATTGAAAGTCAATGAGCTCTTCATTAAGGCCATTCTACTGCCAATGTTTGCCTATGAATGCATGGCTGTGTGCTCAATTTTATACACCTGTCAGCAACAGGCGTGGCTGAAATAGCCTAATCTACTCATTTGAAGGGGTCTCTACATACTTTTGTATATATAGTGTATATCTTGTCAGGATCCCCTTGAGAGGATAACAACACTAAGGTTGTTAGTGTTGGCAGTTTCAGAGGTGGAGCTGCGTTAGGTCTGTCAAATCCACAAGCAGCTCCTTGTAGTAGCTTACAGCGAACATTGCCATTGACATGGTAATTGTAAATAAATAGTTCAAACTGGTCAACAACTCAAGTTATCCCCTCCAGGAGAATGAGTCTTGGTCAGCAACCTTACTGCCCAGAATAGGCTGAGCTCTCTTCAAGAAGAATTCCTCATTCCCTTTCTAGCACAGCCATCTGACCACAAGTGAAGGGTTTAAACAAACACAGTATCTGGCACACACAGTACTTGAGATCTTTATATGGATATTTATTGGATTATAATGATTAAGGATATATTTATTTAAATCTTTATCTTCACTGCCAATGCAATCTGATTGAATCCAGGCCTGAGCCCCTTTTCTAAATGCTTAATGAGATGTGGAGAACACATTGGGAGGGATCTTCGACCATTCCTCCATACATAATCTTTCTAGATCCTTGATATCCTTTCTCTACATTTATGGACAATTCAAACCACATGTTTTCAGTGGGGTTCAAGTCCAGAACTGAGACTTGATTTTGTGGAAAATTAGCCTTTTAAATTGTGTATGGGGTTATTGCCTTGGTGGAAGATCCACTTGCGGACAAGTGTGAGCCTCCTGGCAGAGGCAACCAGGTTTTTGGCAAAAATGTCCAGGTAATTATGGAAGTTAAGAAATCATGACGTTTTTTTAACCCTTAGGGTCAAGATCAAATCAAATCCAATGTTATTTGTCACATACACATGGCTAGCAGATGTTAATGTGAGTGTAGGGAAATGCTTGTGCTTCTAGTTCCGACAATGCAGTAATATCTAACAAGTAATCTTACAAATTCACAACAACTACCTTATACACACAATGTAAGGGGATGGAACATGTACATATACATATATGGATGAGCGACTGCCGTGTGGCATTGGCAAGATGCAATAGATGGTATAAAATACATTATACACATATGAGTTGAGTAATGTAGGATATGTAAACATTATTAAAGTAGTATTATTTAAAGTGACTAGTGATCCATTATTAAATCCATGTATTAAAGCGGAGAGTCTGTATGTTGGCAGCAGCCTCTCTATGTTAGTGATGGCTGTTTAACAGTCTGATGGCCTTGAGATAGAAGCTGTTTTTCAGTCTCTCGGTCACTGCTTTGATGCACCTGTACTGACCTCGCCTTCTGGATGATAGCGGGGTGAACAGGCAGAGGCTCGGGTGGTTGTTGTCCTTGATGATCTTTTTGGCCTTCCTGTGACATCGGGTGATGTAGTTGTCCTGGAGGGCAGGTAGTTTGCCCTCAGTGATGCGTTGTACAGACTGCCCTACCCTCTGGAGAGCCTTGCTGTTGGGGTTGGTGCAGTTGCCATACCAGGAGGTGATATAGCCAGACGGGATGCTCTCGATTGTGCATCTCTAGAAGTTTGTGAGGGTTTAGGGTGAAAAGACAAATGTCTTCATTCTCCTGAGGTTGAAGAGGCACTGTTGCTCCTTCTTCACCATGCTGTCTGTGTGGGTGGACCATTTCAGTTTGTCTGTGATGTGTACGCAGAGGAACTTAAAACCTTCCACCTTCTCCTGTCGATGTAGATAGAGGGGTGCTCCCCGGCTGTTTCCTGAAGTCCAGGATCATCTCCTTTGTTTTGAAGATGTTGAGTGAGAGGATATTTTCCTGACACCACACTCCGAGGGCACTCATCTCCTCCCTGAAGTCTGTCTCATCATTGTTGGTAATCAAGCCTTCCACATACAGTTGGAGTTTACGTACACCTTAGCCAAATACATTTAAACTCTGTTTTTCACAATTCCTGACATTTAATCCTAGTAAGTAAAGTCCCTGTCTCGGATCACCACTTTACTTTAAGAATGTGAAATGTCAGAATAATAGTAGAGAGAATGATTTATTTCAGATTTGTATTCTTTCATCACATTCACAGTGGGTCAGAAGTTAACATACACTCAATTAGTATTTGTTAGCGTTGCCTTTATATTGTTTAACCTGGGTCAAACGTTTCAGGTAGCCTTCAACAAGCTTCCCACGATAAGTTGGGTGAATTTTGGCCCAATCCTCCTGACAGAGCTGGTGTATCTGAGTCGCACATGCTTTTTCAGTTCTGCCCATTCATTTCTGTAGGCTTGAGGTCATGGCTTTGTGATGGCCACTCCAATACCTTGAATTTGGAAGTATGTTTGGGGTCTTTGTCCATTTGGAAGACCCATTTGCAACCAAACTGTAACCTGACTGATGTCTTGAGATGTGACTTCAATACATCCACAGTTTTCTTTCCTCATGATGCCATCTATTTTGTGAAGTGCACCAGTCCTTCCTGCAGCAAAGCACCATCTCAACATGATGCTGCCACCTCCCTCGGTTGGGATGGTGTTCTTTGGGTTGCAAGCATCCCCCTTTGTCCTCCAGACATAACGATGGTCATTATGGACTAACAGTTCTATTTTTGTTTAATCAGATGAGAGAACATTTCTCCAAAAACAATCTTTGTCCCCATGTGCAGTTGCAAACTGTAGTCTGGCTTTTTTATGGAGGTTTTGGAGCAGTGGCTTCATCCTTGCTGAGCGGCCTTTCAGGGTATGTCTATATAGAACTCATTTTACTGTGGATATCGATACTTTTTTACCTGTTTCCTCCAGCATCTTCACAAGGTCCTTTGCTGTTGTTCTGGGATTGATTTGCACTTTTCGTACCAAAGTATGTTCATCTCTAGGAGACAGAACACGTCTCTTTCCTGAGCGGTTTTACGGCTCTGCGATCCCATGGTGTTTATACTTGTGTACTATTGGTTGTACAGATGAACGTGCAACCTTCAGGCGTTTGAAAATTGCTCCCAAGGATGAACCAGACCTGTGGAGGTCTACAATTTTTTTTCTGAGGTCTTGGCTGATTTCTTTTGATTTTCCCATGATATCAAGCAAAGAGGCACTGAGTCCACAGGTACACCTCCAATTTCCTCAAATTATGTGAATTAGCCTATCAGAAGCTTCTAAAGCCATGATATAATTTTCTTGGAATTTTCCAAGTTGGCACAGTCAACTTAGTGTATGTACATTTCTGACCCACTGGAATTGTGATACAGTGGATTATAGTGCAATAATCTCTCTGTAAGCAATTGTTGGAAAAATTACAAAGTAGATGTCCTAACCGACTTGCCAAAACTATAGTTTGTTAACAAGACATTTGTGGAGTGGTTGAAAAACGAGTTTTAATGACGCCAACCTAATTGTATGTTAACTTCCGACTTCAACTGTATTCATAGGTATTCCTCTTGTCACAGAACAGCGCAAACTGGCACTAACCAAAATAGAAAGAGGAGTGGGATGCCCGGTGCACAACTGAGCAAGAGGACAAGGACAGAGTATCTACTTTGAGAAACAAATGTGCAGTGACAATGAAAACCACCCCATGCATTACAAAATTCTCCCAAAATATTTATTGAGCACAGTTTATAGAAGTAAATGTATGCCCACTGTCTAAGTGAAATAAGCAGGTGTTATGTGTTGTTGAAAAAACAATGGGAATTTAGGAAACCCAACAGGACACACACACACACACTCACACACAAACACAGTTTAACCAGACATTTCCACCCTAACGTGCGTCCTTGCATTCTCCCCCAGCAGAGTGAATCAGACAGCCAGTAATAACCTCTCTCTGATGTATTATAACTGTGGGGGCCATCGCTGGCCAGGCTGTTTTAGTGTGCTGACCCGGGGCCTGTATGCTCTGCCTGTGGAGCTCCTTTTGTTCCCCCTCTCCCTCTGTCGAGGTGCCCTGTGTCCTCCATCCCTTTTCACCAGAGATCTGCGCTGCCTTCAGGAACTAGACTGTGAATAAGAGGAGGAAAGGGGGGGGGGACTTTGCCTGCACGCCAGTGCTGTTATTTTCTTCATCGCAGAACCTGCCTTGACACAAATAATAGAATGCATTTGGTGCCTTTCAAAAAAGCACAGAGAGAGAAAGACGGCCAACCCTAGGCTATGCAAATCTTTCGCCGCCGAGATTAGAAATCTAGTGATCTGACTGAACTGAAACACTTCATTCCTCTTTTTTTCCTCTCTCCCTCTTTCTCCCTCTCATTCCCTGTCTACCTCCCCGCCGCTCTCTCCTCCCTCCCTCTGCTTTCTTTTTCTGTACGTAGTGACTGGCACCGCCATCTGCTTCCAGTGCCCAGGAGATGGACAGAGCTGTAGTTTATGGCCGCAGGGTAGTGAATGGTAGACTGGCACCCTGGCTCATTTTAGAACAATTCACAACGGGCTGCCACACGATTTTCTTCTTTGAAATTCCGAGGGCCACGATTCACTGCTTTGTAATTCAGAAGGCCCTGTGATTACTCAAGCGTGTGCCTTCAATTAAGCTGCACTGCGTTAAGTAAAACGTGCAATTTGCAAGGCAAGCATGAGCAAGCTCTCCAAATGCAACAGGCCAACCAGTGGACGAAGGAAGAAAAGTATTGATGAAGAAAATCATTAAAATCGATCAATTTTCTCAGCTGGCTACAATTAAAAGCATTTGATTTTTGTGGGGATATTTGAACCAAAGCTAAATGTAGCAATACCACAATAATTGATTTGCTGAGTAAATAGTTGAAGAGTAATATCATCAAAACTTTGCAAGGTTGAACAACAAAGCAAGGTAATCAACCATTTGAATGTAGTATTTTATCGACTGCAAGTTCACAATGAGTTCAGTCCTGGGTTAATGTTTACGCTGTCCTACATACCGCACAGCAATCCTTCTCAGTTGTTTATTATCATAGTCTCAAGCTTCCACCACTTCCACCGCATTTGACAGATACAGAGATGAAGAAATATTACATTATTGTTGCCTTACCTCAGCCTCATGGGCTTTGATTGTCTCTCAAACTGCTGTCACTGTCAGGGATCCCCCTTACTGCTGCTCAGTCCGTTCACCAGCTCCGGTGGTCTACGTCACCGGGATTCTAGGAGTCACTGAACTGCATCGTTACCATCAACCCCGGACTGTCTTGGTTCATTACGCACACCTGGTTCCCATTTCCCTTGATTATTATGTGTATATGTGTGCCCTCTGTTCCCCTTTCTCCTTGTCGGTTATTGTTCCATGTCCGTTGGTCTTGTGCTCTGTGGTTTCGGCTTTCATACCACACGTTACTGTGCTCTTGTTATTACCGGTCTCGTCCCGTGTATTGTTTACGGGTCTCGTGTATTTATTAGAGATGTACACCTTGCTCGCTGTTTTGGTTACAGCTTGCTGTTAAATATTACGTGTTTGTTTTTGGCTTCATCCCCGTCATGTTCATGATGTACACTATCTTGGGTGAAGTAATAAAAAAAACTATTTCGTATTCCTGCGCCTGTCTCCTATCATTTATACAATGTCACAGAATATCCGTCCCGAGCTGGCGACCATCGTAGAGACAGTCTCTCCATGTCAACATGGGCAGCATGCTGACAACCATCCTGCTTTTGGAGGGGAATGTGCAGTCCCTCCAGCACTGGTTCCGGCACCAGCCCTCACATCACCACTACCTGCCTCCGTCCCATCTGAGCCGGTCCGCGGAGTACCCCTGTCCCTCCCGGGGGGCTTTGATGGCGCACCAGCGAGATGGAAAGGATTCCTTCTACCATGCAACCTGTACCTCGCTCGCTATGACGAGGCTGTCTCCGGGAGAGAGCACTGACCGGAAGGACCCAGGACTGGGGGGCCGTGGTCTAGGAAACAGGCGGGCCCGAGGTTGAATCCTACGAGCGCTTCACCCTCCTCTTTCTCTCTGTGTTCGATCATCCTGTGGAGGGCCGGGAGGGGGGTGAGAGCCTACTCCTCCTACGCCAGGGATCTAGGACCTCCTCGTAGTTCGCCCTGGAGTTCCGGTGCATCGCGGACTCCACCGGTTGGAAAAGTCGGCTCTGGTCACTGTGTTTCGCAGCGGACTGCGGTAGGTGGTACAGATGGAGTAAGCGTGCAGTGATGACAACCTGTCACTCAACCAGCTCATCAGCATGGCGACCCAGCTGGACAACCTCCTGCGGTCCCGATGAAGACCTGTGCGGAATACGGAGCCCAGGGCTAAACCTGCTCTGTGGCCGGAGCCAGTGGAGGTGGGCTCTGCATGTTTGCCCGAGGCAGAGCGTAGAAGGAGGAGGAATCTGTGCCTCTGATTCTATGGTGGAGAAAAGTGTAATTTCTCTCTGACCTGCCCTCTCTCCACTAATAGGGGAGGAGGTGACAAGCCAGGGAATTCCCCTGCTCCAGGATGCAAGATCTCCCCTCCTTTTCTGTCTACTCAACCAGTGTGTTTTCCCATCAAATTCCCTGAGTACCCTAGCCCCTCACCCCCGTTAGCTCTGATTGATTCCGGAGCTGCACTGGCTACTGCATTACACATCCATTTGGTTCCCCTACAGTCACCCATTCCAGTTTGTTCCAATAGGGACAGGGCTTGTAGGTCACATCACGGTTCCTGTTTCTCTGATGATCTTTGACAATCATGTAGAACAGATCACCTTTTTGATTACAGACACCACCACGCACCCTGTCTCACCTGGTTGTGTAGGCATAACCCTGTTATTTCCTGGTCTGAGAGGAAACTGCTGGGTTGGTCATAGGAGGTGTTTCGCGGTGTCTGTCAACACCACTACAGTTATAGTCCGGACCACGCCACACAAGTAGATTTCCTGGAGGAGTACCCGGATCTGCGCTGGGTTTTCTTGAAGACCTCGGCTACACGCCTGCCTCCTCATCGCGCCTGCAGTCTGATGCAGCCTTCCGGAGAGGACAGTCTATCCCCTCTCCTATGCGGAGACTGAGGCCATGGAGACCTACATACAGGAGAGCCGCCAGCAGGGTTTTATCCGACCCTCTATGTCACCAGCCTCCTCAAGCTTATTTTTTTGTGAAGAAGAAAGATGGGGGACTGCACCCCCGCATTGATTATTTAACACTGAACAAAGCCACCGTTAAGTTCAGCGATCTTTTACCCCTCATCCCAACCATCATCAAACAAATGCACAGGGCACAGTACTTTGTGAAACTAGACTTGAGCAGCGCCTACAATTTGGTGCTATATGCTAAACAAGAGAAACGTTTGTTTTTCCAGCGGTCAGTGTCCTTTTTGGGCGACCTCATACAATTGAAGTCGGAAGTTTACATACACCTTAGCCAAATACATTTAAACTCTGTTTTTCACAATTCCTGACATTTAATCCTAGTACAAATTCCCTGTCTTAGGTCAGTTAGGATCACCACTTTATTTTAAGAATATGAAATGTCAGAATAATAGTAGAGTGATTTTTTTTTAGCTATTATTTCTTTCATCAGATTCCCAGTGAGTCAGAAGTTTACATACTTCCACTCAAATGGCGCCAGAAGAAATGGCAGCAGTTTTACAGGCGTTCAACCAATTGTGCTATTATGTGGTTTCTCACGTCATTTGTAACTAATTTTGTACATAATGATTCTGCAACCATATCTTACGGCAAAAAAAGACCTTCTGGATATCAGGACAGCGATCACGCACCTCGGATTAGATGAAGATTTATTCTTTAACAAATAAGACGCACAAGACATTCTCCAAACACCCGGCAGGGCCGACATCCAAGTTATTTGCAAGAGGAAGCGACGCAGGTACAGAGGACAAAGAGCCGGATGCCTGGTCAGGACCCGAAAAAGGCGAGTGGGAAAGCTGCCATTACCGTCAATACTACTCGCTAATGTGCAATCGTTGGACAATAAACTAGACATCAAACACTGTAATATCCTATGTTTCACAGAATCGTCGCTGAATGATGACATGGATATTCAGCTAGCGGGATACACTCTGCACCGGCAAGATAGAACAGCCCACTCCGGTAAGACAAGAGGGGGCAGTCTGTGCATATTTGTAAACAACAGTTGATGCACGAAATCTAAGGAAGTCTCTAGATTTTGCTTGCCTGAAGTAGAGTATATTGTGATAATTTACAGGCCACACTACTTGCCTAGAGAGTTTTCAGCTATACTTTTCGTGGCTGTTTATTTACCACCACAGACAGATGCTGGCACTAAGACCGCACTCAGTCAGTTGTATAAGGAAATAAGCAAACAAGAAACCACTCACCCAGAGACGGTGCTCCTAGTGGCCGGAGACTTTAATGCAGGGAAACTTAAATCAGTTCTACCAAATTTCCATCAACATGTTAAATGTGCTACCAGAGGTAAAAAAATTCTAGGTCACCTGTACACCACACACAGAGACACGTACAAAGCTCTCCCTCGCCCTCCATTTGGTAAATCTGACCACAAATTTATCTTCTTGATTCCTGCTTACAAGCAAAAATTAAAGCAGGAAGCACCAGTGACTCGGTCTATAAAAAAGTGGTCAGATGAAGCAGATGCTAAACTACAGGACTGTTTTGCTATCACAGACTGGAACATGTTCCGGTATTCTTCCGATGGCATTGAGGGGTACACCACATCAGTCACTGGCTTTATCAATAAGTGCTAATAACTCCAACCTAAGTGTATGTAAACTTCCTACTTCAACTGTATCTACGGAAGGAGTGGAGATGGAGGAGCAACGCATCAATACAGTCAGGTCATGGCCCATCCTCAAATCTGAAAGCAGTCCAGCGTTTCCTGGGGTTCGCCAAATATTTCCGGAGGTTCATCCGAGGCTTCAGCACAGTGGTCGCACCTCTTAGCTGCCTGCTGAGAGGAGGTCCGCAGCGGCTTTGTTTGACTGCGAAGGTGGAGAGGGCGTATGAGACACTGAAGTCGTAACTGCTCCCATGCTGGCACATCCCGACACCTCTCTCCCTTTCATCGTCGAGGTTGTATGCTTTTGAAGTAGGAGTCGGGCAGCTCCAAGGAGCTGAGCCTCACCCATAGGAACTACGATATAGGGAACCAGGGACTCTTGGTGGTCAAGAAGGCTCTGAAGGCGTAGAGGCATTGGCTGGAGACGTCCAAACACCCTTTCCTGGTGTGGAGGGGCAGTGAAGAGGCTAAACCCGATACAGGCCTGGTGGGCTCTATTCTTTACCAGGTTCCAATTCACGCTTTCCTATAGGCCAGGCTCAAAGAATGTGAAGGCAGACTCCCTGTAACGCCTCTATGACGCAGAGGAGAGGCGGAGAAAGGAGATCCCCATCATCCCTCCGTCTAGTATCATCGCGTCAGCAGTGTGTGATGTGGACGCTGACATAAGGCAGGTCCTGCACACGGAATCCACACCTGCACAGTGCCCGGAAAAGCGCTCCTACGTGCCCACGGGTCTGTGGGGCACACACGGCGCCTGTGTCGGGTCATCCTGGAATAAGTCGTATTATCACTTGCCTGACAGAGAAGTACTAGTGGCCCTCCTTAGCTAGGAACGCCCGGGTTTACATCTCTTCCTGCTCCATCTGTGCCCAGTCAAAGACACCCAGACACCTCCCTTATGGAAAGATCCTTCCCCTGCCAGTTCCACAATGATCCTGGTCTCACCTCTCGGTGGAATTTGTCACTGACCTTGAACTCCTCCCAGGGGAACACCACCGTTCTCGTTGTTGTGGACCGGTTTTCCAAAGCTTGTCGCATCCTTCCTCTGCCTGTGCTCCCGTCAGCCATGCAAACCATGGAGGCTCTTGTTGCGCACATCTTCTGGCACTACAGGATCCCAGAGAACATTGTGTCATACCGTTGTCCTCAGTTTACCTCACGCATATGGAAAGCATTCATGGAACGCCTGGCGGTCACAGTCAATCTCACCTCCGGGTACCGTCCTCAAGCTAATGGGCAGGTGGAGTGGGTCAATCAGAAAGTGGGCAGGTTCCTGAGGTGTTACTTTTAGGACCGGCCGGGGGAGTGGGTGGATTTTCTACCTTGCGCTGAGTACGTGCTGAATTCCCTCCTTTCCAGTGAGTGTTGGGGTATCAGACGGCCCTGGCACCTTGACATTCGAACCATACCGAGGCCCCTGCGGTGGACGAGTGTTTTTTTCACGTGCCTAGGAGACCTGGAACGCTCCGCACACTCGTCTCCAGTACGCTGTGTGTTGGCACAAGGAACAGGCCAACCGTCACCGCAGTGAGGCGCCTGTTATCCTTCCATGCAACCGGGTCTGGCTCTCCACCTGGAACTTGTCCCTCCGGCTGCCCTGCCAGAAGCTTAGCCAGCAGTTTGTGGGGCTGTTTAAAGTCCTGAGGAGGGTTAATCAGGTAACGTACCATTTGAAACTCCCTGCTGATTACCGCATTAACCTGCTGTTCATGTGTCTCTCCTCAGGCCAGTCATGCCTGGTCCCACATCGAGGGAGGTCCAGCATACTTGGTCTGTGAATTCCTGGATTCGAGGCATCGGGCCTCCAGTACCTCATCGACTGGGAGGGGTACGGCCCAGAGTAGCGGTGCTGGGATCCTGTGGTGGACATCCTGGACGCTTCGCTGACCAGGGATTTTCACTATTGGCACCATGATCGACCCGCACCGCATCTCTGTGGTTGTACCCGAGGCCGGTGTCATCCTGCTGCTTGTGCATCATGTCATGGGGGTACTGTCACGGATACCCCCCAAATCAAATCAAATCAAATTTTATTTGTCACATACACATGGTTAGCAGATGTTAATGCGAGTGTAGCGAAATGCTTGTGCTTCTAGTTCCGACAATGCAGTAATAACGAACAAGTAATCTAACTAACAATTCCAAAAAAACTACTGTCTTATACACAGTGTAAGGGGATAAGGAATATGTACATAAGGATATTTGAATGAGTGATGGTACAGAGCAGCATAGGCAAGATACAGTAGATGATATCGAGTACAGTATATACATATGAGATGAGTATGTAAACCAAGTGGCATAGTTAAAGTGGCTAGTGATACATGTATTACATAAGGATGCAGTCGATGATATAGAGTACAGTATCTACGTATGCATATGAGATGAATAATGTAGGGTAAGTAACATTATATAAGGTAGCATTGTTAAAGTGGCTAGTGATATATTTACATCATTTCCCATCAATTCCCATTATTAAAGTGGCTGGAGTAGAGTCAGTGTCATTGACAGTGTGTTGGCAGTAGCCACTCAATGTTAGTGGTGAATGTTTAACAGTCTGATGGCCTTGAGATATAAGCTGTTTTTCAGTCTCTCGGTCCCAGCTTTGATGCACCTGTACTGACCTCGCCTTCTGGATGACAGCGGGGTGAACAGGCAGTGGCTCGGGTGTTTGATGTCCTTGATGATCTTTATGGCCTTCCTGTAGAATCGGGTGGTGTAGGTGTCCTGGAGGGCAGGTAGTTTGCCCCCGGTGATGCGTTGTGCAGACCTCACTACCCTCTGGAGAGCCTTACTGTTGAGGGCGGTGCAGTTGCCATACCAGGCGGTGATACAGCCCGCCAGGATGCTCTCGATTGTGCATCTGTAGAAGTTTGTGAGTGCTTTTGGTGACAAGCCGAATTTCTTCAGCCTCCTGAGGTTGAAGAGGCGCTGCTGCGCCTTCCTCACGATGCTGTCTGTGTGAGTGGACCAATTCAGTTTGTCTGTGATGTGTATGCCGAGGAACTTAAAACTTGCTACCCTCTCCACTACTGTTCCATCGATGTGGATGGGGGGGTGTTCACTCTGCTGTTTCCTGAAGTCCACAATCATCTCCTTAGTTTTGTTGACGTTGAGTGTGAGGTTATTTTCCTGACACCACACTCCGAGGGCCCTCACCTCCTCCCTGTAGGCCGTCTCGTCGTTGTTGGTAATCAAGCCTACCACTGTTGTGTACTCAGTCCGTTCACCAGCCCCAGAGGTCTACATCACCGGCCTTCTAGGAGTCACTGAGCTGGATCGTTACCACCAACAAATGACTGTCTTGTCTCATTACGCATACCTGTTTCTCATTTCCCCTAATTAGTATGTGTATACGTGTGCCCTCTGTTCCCGTTTTTTCCATGTCCGTTGATCTTGTAAGTACCTGTGCTCTGTTGTTTAGGCTTTCGTACTACGAGTTATAGTGCTCTTGTTATTACCGGTGTAGTCCCGTGTATTGTTTACGGGTCTCATCCCGTGTATTTATTAGAGGTTTACACCTCGCTCTTTGTTTGGGTTACACCCCGGTGTTATATATTACATATTTGTTTTGGGCTTCGTCCCCGTCATGTTCATGATGTACACTATCTTGGGTGAATTAATACAAACCCCTATTTTGTATTACTGCGCCTGTCTCCTGTCATTTATACAACGTGACAGTCACAACAGTGTTAATGAACTGCAATGAGCAAAAACATATTTAGGCATCTGCTTTATCGGTTTTAACTGTGACTGACGTTTTGGGAGTTTAGCGTGAAGGAGCTCCAGCTATTTTTACCATCGCTGTAAGGCATGCTTACTGTAAAAATCACAGCTTGCTGCCAGGAACGAAGGAAAATCCAATTTTGGGAACACCTCTGTTTATTTATTTTTGAAGAAGTTGAAGAATGTTGTGTGTGTGTGTGTGTGTGTGTGTGTGTGTGTGTGTGTGTGTGTGTGTGTGTGTGTGTGTGTGTGTGTGTGTGTGTGTGTGTGGTAAGCATGAAAGTGCGATGCGCTAATTAGGTCAAAAGGGATGTGTTAGCATGTGACAAAGTTAGTCCTGAGAATGCTATGAAAAATAAAGCTGGAAAAGCTTATCTTTAACCACTTTGGGTTCTTAACGTGTGTACCGTATGTTACGTAACGCAGAGCTTAATTACGTTCCCTCCAGTTCAAACGTAATTGCATTTCTAACAAACAACTTCTTATCTTTCAGTGATATGCCATCACATGCGCTGTGACATTTCACAAAATTTAATTGCAGACGTAAAGAATTAAAACGTAAAGATGATGAGTCAGAACAATTGTGTTGTTCAGCTTTTAATGTCAGGCAAAAACACTTAATTAAAAATAATCTATTCTTCTTGCCTGGTTTTTGGACAATATGCATTTTTCAGAGATTGGGTTTTTATGGCTTCATCCTGCTCAGTCTGTGACTAAAATAATCCATTAGGTCTGTTTCCTTTTCTCTGCTGTGTGTTTGTACAGCTTAATACTTCCATGCTACTGTATTCCATGGTTACATCCTTTCAACATAGACAGGTAGGGAAATGACGAGGAGAGGACCTTACAGAGGATGCCCATCACTGATAATGCCCTGCTAGTCATTTCTATACTATGATCTGTGATACATAACCCCCATATGGCATTAATTATCTTTCGGTCGGGGGGGGCTCTGAGAGATGTGATTCCTGTTATCTTAGCCAAATCTATTGTGCTGTTTGGGCCTCAGACCAGCCAGTCAGTCATGCTGTGCAGGGATTGTACTACTCTTTTCCCGTGCCAAGCCCTTGTTAAGCTGGTATGAGGTGAGAGAAGTCAGTTATGAGAGAGAGGCAGGCACCAGAACCTGCTGTGTTGGGTGTGTTGGTGTCAGTGGATGGGCTTTCTGTTATCATGGACACCTACTAGAATCATATCAGAGTATCAGAGCCTGATCACTATTAGGGAGGTACGGAGTATGGTCATTTTACAAGTTGCCAATGAAACCATTTAAGTTCAGTATTTGGCACACAGTTGAATGACAAGCACACAATTGCAAAGCAACTGTTTAAGACAAAGGTCTGTAAATCAGGAGGTTATCTTTATCTAATGTGGCAGAACATCAGAACATCGGCAACATTTTACATGAAGTTGATCTCTCTTGTACCTGTGTAGCAACACTGTAGTTATTATATAGTACTTAAGTTTACATTTTTAGTTTACATTTACATTCCATTACTATGTCTATTTATTTGTTGATCTTTACACCGATTCTTAAAGGGATAGTTCACCCAAATGATATAGTGACATATTGGTTTCCTTACCCTGTAAGAAATTTATTACAAGGTATTGCAGCAAACCATGCTTTGGTTTTGTTTACCTAGCCACTATTTAAAATGCTAAGCTTTGCTGACATATGGAATTGTTTTAACATGATCATACTTTGGATCGTTTAGCTCTTTTTGAATTTTGAATTTGATTTACAATTTTAGGACCCATTTAGGTATTGAATTAATTGATCAAAAACTGCTTTTGGCCTACTACTAAAGCCTGTATAAATACATGGAATAACACATTCATAAATGGCAAAAAGCACAGTTAAAAAATAAATGATAAGAAATGCCTATCCCAAATCTAGGAGATATTTTTTTTTAAACTCAGGTAATATATGTATATATATATATATATATATATGTACACTACCGGTCAAATGTTTTTTAGAACACCGACTCATTCAAGGGTTTTTCTGAATTTTGTACTATTTTCTACATTGTAGAATAATAGTGAAGACATCAAAGCCCCCCTTTGCCTTTATGACAGCTTTGCACACTCTTGGCATTCTCTCAACCAGCTTCATGATGTAGTCACCTGGAATGCGTTTAAATTAACAGGTGTGCCTTTTAAAAGTACATTTGTGGAATTTCTTTCCTTATTAAAAAATTAACTAATAGTAAGACATTTCTGTCCTGCTAGTGTCTGTGTTTTCATGGGCTCCACTCTAGTTCCCTGCAGCTAATCTGGTCGTATGGTCACCAGAGATGGCAAATTAGTTAAAAACTACATTACATAGACAAGAATAGAACAATCCCTCATCGTCTCAAAATCATCCTTGTATCTGGGAAACTATGCCAGGGTAGGATTAAGACAACAACCCACATGCAGATAACGACAGGATGAACCCAGAGTGGCTTATGATGCCCCAATCTGCATGGGATGGGTGGAACCAATCAATGCTAAGCATTTTTTGAGTGAGTTGTATATATATATATATATATATATATATATATATATATATATATATATATATATATATATATATATATATATATATATATATAGTACTCTGCATTTGTGTAAAGGATAGGTTACTCGGTCCAACCCTCAAGGGTGGGGGTCGACCAGCCTCATTATTGCAAAATGAATCGATATTAAATAAAGATGATTGTTTTAAGAAATGACCAAGTCTCTCTCAGTACTGAATTTCTACAACAGTGTCCATCATTACTTTAAGACACGAAAGTCAGTCAATCCGGAAAATTTCAAGAACTTTGAATGTTACTTCAAGTGCAGTTGCAAAACCATCAAGCTCTTTGTTGAACTGGCTCTCATGAGGACCGCCACAGACCCAGAGTTACCTCTGCTGTGGAGGATAAGTTCATTAAAGTTACCAGCCTCAGAAATTGCAGCCCAAATAAATGCTTCACAGAGTTCAAGTAACAGACACATCTCAACATCAACTGTTAAGAGAAGACTGTTTGAATCAGGCCTTCATGGTCAAATTGCTGCAAAGGAACCACAACTACATGACACAAATAATAAGAAGAAACACTAGCAATGGACATTAGACTGGTGGAAATGTGTCCTTTGTCCTTTTTGGTTCCAACCGCAGTGTCTTTGTGAGACACGGTGTGGGTGAACAGATGATCTCTGCATGTTTATTTCATCACAGTAAAGCATGGAGGAGGAGGTGTTATGGTGTGGGGGTGTTTTGTTGGTGACACTGGATTTGATTTAACCAGCATGGCTACCACAGCATTCTGCAGCGTTACGCCATCCCATCGGGTTTGGGCTATCATTTGTTTTCTCAACTGGACAATGACCAAACACACCACCAGGCTGTTTAACGGCTATTCTACCAAGAAGGAGAGTGATGGAGTGCTGCAAAATGTATTTTGATTTGTTGAACACTTTTTTGGTTACTACGTGATTCCATATGTGTTGTTTCATAGTTTTGATGTCTTCACTATTATTCTACAATGTAGAAAATAGTTTTTTTTTAAAATAATTGAATAAGTAGGTGTCCTAAAACTTGTGATCGGTAGCATTTCGAATTTCGAACTCATGACATGTAGCATTTTTGACTGTTTCCACATTTTGTTACTTAATCAGACTTATTCTAAAATGGATTAAAAACAAGGATACTCAGAAATCTACACACAATAAACCATAATGACAAAGCGAAAGCAGGCGTTAGTAATGTTTGCAACTGCATCTTGTTTCCATTGATCATCCTTGAATGAAGATGGCTCTGGAAGAAATGCCAGACGTTTTACGGGCGCCTGACGAATTGTGTTATTATGAGGGGGGTTTTCGCATGATTTGCAACTTATTTTGTAGAAAATGTTTCTGCCTATGTATCGTACAGCAAAAACACAGTAGATTTTAAGAAATCCTGCTATGCTACGCACAATCAAACAGGCAAAGCACCAATACAGGACTAAAGGCTCTGACGCTCGTTGGATGTGGCAGGGCCTGCAAACTATTACAGACTACAAAGGGAAGCACAGCCGCGAGCTATCCAGTGACACGGGCCTTCCAGATGAGCTAAAATCACCTCTATGCTAACTTCGTGGTAAGCAACACTGAGGCATGAATGAGAGCATCAGCGGTTCTGGACGACTGTGTGATCACGCTCTTCGTAGCCGACTTGAGTAAGACCTTTAAACGGGTCAACATTAACAAGGCCGCTGGGCCAGATGGATTACCAGGAAGTGTGCTCCAGGCATGTGCTGACAGATGTCTTCACTGACATTTTCAACATGTCCCCGATTGAGTCTGTAATACCAACATGTTTCAAGCAGAACACCATTGTCCCTGTGCCATAGAACACTAAGGTAACCTGCATAAATGACTACAGATCCGTGCACTCACGTCCGTAGCCACAAAGTGCTTTGAATGGCTGGTAATGGCTCACATTAGCATCATTAGATGATACAATC
The DNA here is from genome assembly GCF_018296145.1 of Oncorhynchus tshawytscha. NCBI lineage: Eukaryota > Metazoa > Chordata > Actinopteri > Salmoniformes > Salmonidae > Oncorhynchus > Oncorhynchus tshawytscha. Next base: position 33,239,245 of record NC_056433.1, on the reverse strand, counting down.
TCTATTGCACTCCACACCGCCCTTTCCCACGTGGACAAAAAGAACACCTACGTGAGAATGTTATTAATTGACTACTGCTCAGCATTCAACACCACAGTGACCTCAAAGCTCAACACTAAGCTAAGGATCCTGGGACTAAACACCTCCCTCTGCAACTGGATCCTGGACTTCCTGACAGGCCGCCCCCAAGTGGTGAGGGTAGGTAGTAACACATCTGCCAAGCTGATCCTCAAACACTGGAGCTCAGTCCCCTCATGTACTCCCTGTTCACACACGACTCCAACACTCTCATTAAGTTTGCAGACGACACAACAGTGGTAGGCCTGATCACCGACAACGACGAGACAGCCTATAGGGAGTGGTTAGAGCGTTGGACTAGTAACTGGAAGGTTGCAAGTTCAAACCCCCGAGCTGACAAGGTACAAATCTGTCGTTCTGCCCCTGAACAGGCAGTTAACCCATTGTTCCTAGGCCGTCATTGAAAATAAGAATTTGTTCTTAACTGACTTGCCTAGTTAAACAAAGGTAAAAATATATATTTTTTTTAAAAGGTCGAGAGCCATGAGTCCTTCAAAGCACAACCCTGCCAAGCTGCACTGCTTCTTTACACACTGCTCGCATAATCCGGAAGCCAGCTGCACCAATGTGCCGGAGGAAACACTGTCTAGCTGTCGACCGCAGTCAGATTTCAGGGGCCTAGCCCACCATAAGGAGTCGCTAGAGCGCGATGGGACAAGGAAATCACGGCTGGCTAAACCCTCCCCTAACCTGGACAACGCTGGACCGATTGTACGCCACCTCATGCGTCTCACGGTCATTCTTAAATTGAATATGTTTGGAATGGCCAAACTGAGGAATCGGGGGAGAAGGGCCTTGGTCAGGGAGGTGACCAAGAACCTGATCGTCACTCTAACAGAGCTCTGGAGTTCCCCCGCGGAGATGGGTGAACCTTCCAGAAGGACAACCATCTCTGCAGCACTCCGCAAATCAAGCCTTTGTGGTAGAGTGGCCAGGTGGAAGCCACTCCTCAGTAAAAAGCACATGACAGTCTGCTTGGAGTTAGCCAAATGCATCTAAAGAATCTCAGACCATGAGAAAAAAGATTCTCTTGTCTGATGAAACCGAGATTGAACTCAGTGTTCTGAATGTCAAGCGTCATGTTAGGAGGAAACCTGGCACCATCCCTATGGTGAAGCATGGTGGTGGTAGCATCATGTTGTGGGGATGTTTTTCCGTGGCAGGGACTGGAAGACTAGTCAGGATGGAGGGAAAGATGAAAGAAGCAAAGCACAGAGATATCCTTGATGAAACCTGCTCCAGAGTGCTCAGGACCTAAGACTGAGTTGAAAGTTCACCTTCCAACAGGACAACGACCCTAAGCACACAGCCAAGACAATGCAGGAGTGGCTTTGGGACAAGTCTCTGAATGTCCTTGAGTTGCTCAACCAGAGCCTGGACTTAAACCCAATCGAACAGACCTGAAAATAGCTGTGCAGCAACACTCCCCATCTAACCGGACAGAGCTTGAGAGGTTCTACAGAGAGAAATTGGAGAAGCTCCACAGAGACAGGTGTGCCAAGCTTGTAGCATCATACTCAAGAAGACTCAATGCTGTAATCACTGCCAAAAGTGTTTTAACAAAGTACTGAGTAAATGGTCTGAATGCTTATGCAAATATTACATTTTTTAGCTACAATTAAATAAAATGCTCTCTTTTTCCTTATGGGGTGTTGTGTGAAGATTGATGAGGGAAAAAAATAATTGAATTGTAGCGTAAGAAAATATGCAAAAAGTCAAGGGGTCTGAATTCTTTCCCAGGGCAATGTAAAATGTGACCCCCTGAAACTAGGTGTATGTCACGTGTCACTACTTCACAGGAGAGCCGTTTGAAAGTAAATGTGTTTTTTTGGCAGAAATAGCTTCTCGAACATGTGAACGTTCATGTGCCTTAATAACAAACTTGTATGCCATCTGTAAATACAAATACAGTTGTTAAATTACGTAATTTTAATTTTACAGTTGTTAAATTATGAGCCTAGTTGGTTTAGCCACAGAAAAAGTGAGCAACCTTCCCGCTTGCCATGATTGGCTAAAATAATGAGTGGGTTGGACATGCCGAGAGATGAGGTTGGATTGTTCTGCCATACAACACGCTTCTGTCTATTTGAGCTGGTCAGTATGGCTAGGTAATCCTGTCTAACGCGGCGTATTCTTAAATGTATCACGTAGTAAAACTGAATAAACCTAATGTCAAGTTAAAGTGTACTGTTAGCTAGCTAATGTTAGCCGGCTGGCTGATTCGCTAGCTAAAGTTACGTGTAAGCTTTCTACTTTCTGGAGGATCGCGTTTTGAAATCAATGGAATTCGAGTATGATAGGTATATAAGGGCAACCATGGCATCCGACAGGAGATGCATCCAACCATGTTGTAAATGGGTAAGATAGTCTAGCTAGCTATATTTTTGGATATTACACGTTTTAAATTTAACAGAAATTGGTTTCATTTCAAGTTAAAAGTGTACTGTTAGCTAGCTAACATTAGCTGGCTGACTCACTAGCTAACGTTATGTGTATGATCTTATTATTTGTATCTCAGACACATTTGCTTGATTTGTTGTTAGCTAGCTAACATTGAACCTGGTTGGTTCATGCAGAGTAGTAACGTCATGAACTGGGATTATGGTTCATTGTTTAGCTAGCTAGCTACATGTCTTAACAAAAGACTCCACTATGCAAGTATCCATTTCAATAGAATGTCACTGCCACAACTGTTGATAGACATACTAGCTGTTAAATCCGCTCTCGTTATCGACTTCATTTTCAGACCACGAGTAAGATAGTTCAGCTAGCACACATTTCTAATTTTGACAAAGTATTTTCATTTTAAAGTGTACTGTTAGCTAGCTAGCTAACATTAGCTGGCGGGCTCAATAACTATCGTTACATGTATGATCTTATAATCTGTATTTCAGCTAACATTGAGCCTGGTTGATTAGCTATCTGCAGATTCATGAGTTGGGATTATTTTTCATTGTTTACCTAGCTACATGTCTTAACAAAATACTATCGTCTTAGTGTGCCAGAGCTCAGAATAACTGATACATTTATGAATGCTCGACACCCATTGAATATGGCCGTTGTCAGTAAACGTCGGAAAAAAAGCGCAATAAAATTTTTGCCAGCAGCACAGTTACAGTCACCAATGGTATGGATAACATGAAACCAGCTCTGCTAGTGCAAGTAAAATGGTCATAGTGGGGTGTTCTCTCATTATGTGTCTGGAAGTAACTAGCAAGCTAGCCAATGTTAGCCAGTTAGCTTAGCTGCTTGACTGCCGGAGTGAGGTCAGAACGTTCAGATCAAACCTACTCATCAGCCAGAACTTCCAGTGTGAGCTCTGAATACAAAACGCTCTGAATTTACAGACGGACAATCTGACAGCACAGTTGCAGTCACCAATACTCTGGATAACATAACAGCCTAACCAGCTCTGGTTGGGCGAGTAATGTTCAGTGAGCTGTTCTCTCTCACTTAGATGTCTGGAAGTAGCTAGCAAGTTAGCTTGTGTGCTTGACTGCTGTTGTTCGTACAGAATGCTCAGATCAACTCTTAAAGAGATGGGTGGGGCTAAAGCTTAAGAGGGTGTGAATGATGCTGAGTGGGTGTAGACAAAGAAGAACTCTACAATAGTAGTACCAAAACATTCAAAGGCCATTTTCTCAAAAGTGAGTTTAAAAGTTTAACAACTTTCAAAGCAAAATGACTTTCCCATTGTGCCTCAATTGTAGTGTATGATATACACTTTTGTAGCTCTGAGTCTCTACTTTGATCCAATGTAAAAAACACAATTTCAAATTTTGCTATATAAGACCGATTTGAGCTGGTCGGTCACATTTTAACCCCTTTCTTTTGGGTAGGCACAAAACTACCTTCATACTTCCACTCATTTTGTAAAAAAAAAAACGGTACCAGTTACCTTCAGACGAGTCCCTTGGCACTTGTAGGAAAATACAAACAAAATAGAGAACACCATCGTGCTCGTGAGAATCTCCCAGATTCACAGTGGGGTCCCATTAGTTGGTAGCCCAAATGGTTTGGACGCCAAGTTGGCCCATTGGCGGTACCGACTTCAGACGAGTCTCGTGGAGGTTGTAGAGCAGAATATAGACCACCGTCTTCCCTTTCCATCGAGTGGTAATAGTTTGTAGTCATTCAAACTGTTCGGAACGCTAATGACCTTTTAGTGAGAAGACCGATTTTCAGGATGTCTCATGGTCTGACAAACATCACTCTAGCTCTGCCATCTTTCACCGCAGGTGCGGAAGTGCGACAGGCGAATGTGGTATATTGAGACGCTTCCCATGCAAAAAAAACAGATATCTCTAGCTTAAACTGACATATTTTGATGGGGAATTTTTTTGTTATGTAACAATCAACTCTAAAGGATGAACTAATTTACCGCATGGTGATGTCACCATGGAAAGGCCTAAACTCCATCCCACCAAAACAGGAAGAATTTCAGGTTGTCTTTTCAAACAGCTCTTAGACAATAAGGGCATTATCATAATTTTCACAATTTTCAGAATATTATTCCAGCCTCATAGTGTGGAAATATATTTTTAAAAACAGAAAATCACATTTTAGACTGCAGTGGGAGACGAATAAGTCCTTTTGTAATTTGGGTGAACTATCCCTTTAAGAGTACTGTGACAGTAGACTAACAGTGAGCTATTTTGAATTCTGCATGCACTACAGAATGTAGGTGCTGCTGGCAATTTCCTTCACAATCAGTGTTCAAACTCAGGCAATTTGACACATCTCCTTGTCTGCACAGCACATCATCTTGATGAATGAAGGGGATCTGAGAGACAATAGGAGATACTTCACTTACTATTCAGATTATTAGGACCAGCGTCAATCAGATTTACGACTGTAATTTTGTCAGGACATGCTTGTGTTTTTTCCCCCATTTACATATGGTTTATAGAGCCGTGAAGGCATTTGCATAATGGAAGCTCAAAGTGATGTGCTGATGAAAGCAGAAGGGAGGGTGCCTACTAAACCTTTATGTACGACGGTAAAAGGTGAAAGCAAATACTCACTCTCACTCACACACAAATACACACTCATACTAATGGATCTAGCAAAGGGAAATGCAAGGAGCTGTCTTTTCTTGCTGCCCACTTAAATAAGCAGGGAAGTCAATATACTGTAGATAATAAAGAAAAACAACCTAAAGTCAATGGGGCAATCCATGCACAGAGATGCAACTAAACCAACGCAACATGATTGGGTACTCCCAATGACAATAAAATAAACAACCTATTGATTAACAAATGTTAACTGTACGAAACACATTTATGCTGTCACGACCCATTGCAACACATTTCATTCTGTACCTTTTACGATCATGCATTTCTCATGAAAAGTATTTTTTCAAGATACTATCCCAAAAGGCATCCTTTTTCCTACATATAGTGCCCTATTTGGGAGACACCCTATCACACAAACAATAATACAAAGAGTAGCATGTTTCTCATGACAGTACTAAGAGCAGCACATTGAACAGGAGGCGTCCACAAGTCACAACTGACATCCCATCCCCTTTACTTTTGTCCAGGACCCGCAGAGCTTTGGTGAAAATAGGTTCACTATGTAGGGAATAGGGTACCAACGGGACACATCCTAACTTCCTTAGGCCACAGCTAAATGCTGGTTGTTCTCATTCCTGGCAGTTAAACACCACCTATGGTTCAGCTAGCGACTGGCTCGCCCTTCTTCTGCATCTTCTGCCTTTATAATTAGCTACCAGAAAGGACTGGAGGAGGACTTAAAAGGTCATGGGTTAGAGACACCATGTTGTATACATGCACCCCCATTCTGCTCCACAGGCCCTCAGGGTCTCTCACACATACAATGACACACACAGACATGCACACTAACATGTAAGCACACATGTACAGCACACACATCTTGCCAAGCACCTACACTCTTTTTCACAGGCCCTCATAGTCTCCTTACAAGCACTTAGGAGTGGACCGAGGGAGAGACTGCACACTACTGTGAAAGAGTATGGGTTAGTAGGGTTCACGCTGAAGACAAGCCGTCTACAGGGAGAAGCTAGAGGAGGTTGTAGTTCTACAACTCTGAGGAGCTTAAAACAGTGTTCTGGGGTTGGTCTGTGGGGAGCAAGAGTGGTCGAGAGTCACACCACTCGAGTACCGAGGCCACATTTGTGTTGGTTTCTTAAAGACTAAACTGAAGTCTCTTTGCCTCCTTCTGAGAGGAAAGAGGAGTTGCACTGAGAGAATCAGACACTTTTTGCTCATCGCTGTCCCCTCCCTTCCCTGTGTCGCCCTTCTCCTGTTGACCGTCCATCTGCATCACTGGTCATGTGTTGTACTGACAGCTCTGACAGGCCGGTATGGTAGACCTGACGTGTGTGTATGTGTGGGGACAGGGAGAGATATTATCGCTACATGTTTTTCTCACCAGGGGCTCTAATATGCGAGCCCAGACTGTGAGCCCAGCTGCTCAGGCATGTTAGCTAGCAGTCTGCTGACCGCTAGCTGGATAAGGTCATGCTATTTGACCTTTTCTAAGACCGTCTGATTGGTTGTGACAAGCTACGTCCCACATGATGCCTTTTTCAGCGCTATCAAAATAAAGGCTAATTTACTAATATCAGCATCAAAAGAAGATCTGTTTACCAGTGACAAGGTTAGCCCTCAATAATGAGGTGAGATGTTTCATTCAATGTCACATCTGTAAATTATTCATACACTCGCTAGTATGAAAAAGTATATCATTTGTTTCATTTGATGCCACATAGTATGTTTAAACAATACTCACTGGTAGGTTCTCCCGAGTGGCGCAGCAGTCTAAGGCACTGCATCTCAGTGCTAGAGGTGTCACTACAGACCCTGGTTTGATTCCAGGCTGTATCACAACCGGCCATGATTGGGAGTCCCATAGGGTGGGTCACAATTGGTCCAGCGTCATCCGGGTTTGGCCTGGGGTAGGCCGTCATTGTAAATAAGAATTTGTTCATAACTGACTTGCCTAGTTAAAAATAACGATAACTAAGTATGTGGTTTGTACTCTAAAAACAAAATGTTCTCATTTGTTTGCTCATTACTGGCTGATTTTTAACTTGTTCGTTATTGGCTTGAAGTAAACATGTTTTTTTACCACACACAACCCGTATAATTCACAATCCATGCGTTATCACAACAATCTGTTTTCAGGACATTCACCAAAGATGCAAACAACAACAACAGGAAAGCCGCGATAAAAATAAACCCTTCAATCTGACAGTTCCTTGGTGAGCTACATCATATAGGGAGAGGGTGATGGGTGAGGAACGTGAGGCCTTCTGCCTGCTCACCTCCTATGTGTGTAAATCTGTCCCGAGTGTGTGTGTGTGTGTGTGTGTGTGTCTGTGTGTCTGTGTGTGTGGCAGACAGATGGCAGGGTTGGGTGCCAACCAGGGCTGGCCTGCTACGGCTACAAGGTGGGCCTGTGTGAGAGACAAATACCACACAGCCAAGCTGGAGAACGATCAAACCAACGGCTTTCTCAGAGGGTAATAATTACTGAGGCAGGTACTGTTGAGCGAGAGAGAGCCCTGGCTTTGAAAATAGAATGAAATGAGCTTTTACGGGTAATGATCATTACGGAATTGCAAACATAAGCATTTTTTAAGTTATATTTCAAAGACGTTGCATGTGAGTTTCCTTATTCACGTTTTACTCTGGACATAAATACAGATGAATACAGACAGATGGATTGAAATTCTGAAATGAAATTGGAAAAAGTGTCAGTTGCAACCGGATGTGAAAACCAGACAAATCTGGCCAACTCAATGGGCAGAATAAAACTGTGTAAAAAAAACGTGCAGTTTCAGTACAAATGCAGCTTAGAAAAAGCACACAAAGCGGTGCTCTATGAGTCACTTGCTGCCAATCCCCCTCTCGTCCTCTCCTCTCCAGGGCGAGGCTCTTGGAGTGTCTCTGTTCTCCTCTTAGCTGGTGATCAATACCATACTGTCCTGGTCAGACTACCACAGGGTCTATAGGAAGATGAAGTGGATGGCACTGCTGTGTAGCAGACCCGGGTTTAAGTAGTCCTGGTTTTCTTTCAAATACTTTTCTGGATTTGATTGAGCCTGGCCTGAAGTGCCAGATACAGGTGTGGGTTGCACTTTTGGGACTATTCCATTGGTTTTATTATGCCAGGATAGCTAAATCAAAGCACAGCTAAAGTTTTTGGGGGAGTATTTGAACCCAGGTCTGTTGTTTAGAACAGCTGACTGGCATGCAAAGGCTGTAGTCTAACGTGTCGCCCACCCTACCCTTCTGCCTGGTGGACTGAGTCACAGCCCGGCGGAGTGAGCAGGGGAGGAGTGGGATGGAGTGGAGAGAAGTAAAGAGAGGCCCATGGCAGTAATGCTTTCTGAGGCCCGGTAGGATAGTTTCAAGGACATATCTGGCAATGTGTCCACTCTAAAAGCATTGGAACAGGTGCACTGCTCGGTCAAGCCACAGGTTTTTGTACTACTTCCTCCATCACAGCCAGAGCTATTGTGTTGTAAACTATGGGTGACTTCTGCTGACTGTCAAACTATGGAGAGAGACCAAGAGAGAGCGAGAGAAAGAGAGAGCGAGAGAAAGAGAGAGCGAGAGAGTGCGAAACCACACTGTTTTCCTTCCATCCTGATTTATAAATAAAATCAAGTTAAGGTGTAAGGGTAGTTTTATACACTAACATTTATTTATGCACATACTGTATATTCTTATTGGGTTATTCATTGTATTGCATTTAGCCCGAGCTGTAGCTTCCTTTTATAATGACTGTAGCGCTCTTCTGACAGCTGTGCTATTGACAGACTTGTATGGATTTTATTTTTATCCACAGGACAGTGCCTGTGTGTGTTTTCTGTGTGTGCCTGTTGTCTGTGTGTATGCGCACATGCATGCCTGTGTGTGTGGGAATGTGCGTACATATGCACGCCGTTCTCATCGACAGGGCTGTAGTGGAGCAGGTTGAGAGCTCCAAGTTCCTTGGTGTCCACATCACCAGCAAACTATCATGGTCCAAACAAACCAAGACAGTCGTGAAGAGGCCACAACAACACCTATAACCCCTGAGGAGACTGAAAAGATTTGTCATGGGTCCTCAGATCCTCAAAACGTTCTACAGCTACACCATTGTCCACTGGCTGCATCACCGCCTGGTATGGCAACTGCTCTGCATCCGACCGTAAGGCACTTACAGAGGGTAGTGCGTGCGGCCCAGTACATCAATGGGGCCAAGCATTCCTGTCACCTTAGTCATACATAGACTTTTCTCTCTGCTACCGCACGGCAAGCAGTATCGGAGTGCCAAGTCAAGGTCCAAAATACTTCTTAACAGCTTCTACCCCCTAACCGTAAGACTCCTGAACAGCTAATCAAATGGCTCCCCAGACTATGTGCATTCCCACCCCCATTTTACGTTGCTGCTACTCTCTGTTTATTATCTATGCATTGTCACTTTACCTCTACCTACATGTATATTACCTCAATTACCTTGACTAAACCCATTGACTCTTTACCGGTAACCCCTGTATATAGCCGAGCTGTTACTTTACTTGTTTTTTTTTTTTAATTATTCAGTTTATTTTAGTAAATACTTTCTTAGCACTTATTTTTCTTAAAACTGCAGTGTTGGTTAAGGACTTGTAAGTAAAAATTTCACTACACCGGTTGCATTCGGCTCATTTGATTTGACTTTGTGTGTGTGTTGTGTAAAGTCTACCATGTCAATTCCATCTTTTTATTTTTCAGGGGGGGGTGGATTGTGTTTAAGACAGTAGTCCGTTCTATTCGTCACCATCGTTCTTAACAAGGTCTCAGCCATAGGTGTTGCTATACATCAACGTGGCGGTGATCAATAGTGATTGATCCCCCTCATCTTTGGGGAATATCAGTAGCGTGTCTCTGCCTCTCGCTTGTGATGCATCTCGGTAATTGATATGGAAGACAAGAGGTAACTGTAGCATAACTTTTTAACCTTGTGAGAATCCCCGATACATCTAAATGAGATACTGCAGCTTCACAGAGGCATCCTATCAGGACCTATACCTTTACCATGTTGCTCTTTTTTTACATAACAAGCCATTACAACGGAGGGCCAAGGGGTCACGAAGAGAGCTTTCAGACTGCTGTCACGGCCTGGGGAATTCTGCAGTTGCTACATCCATTTTTTGGGACTTATAAATGAATGATAATATACCCTTTGATTCATGAAGAATATAACTTAGAAATGCCTCGTCGGCTTAGTTGAACTTTCGTACCCCATCAGAACCCAAAATATAAGCTTGGTTTACGCCAATGTTTGTAAACAATGTAAATGCAAACAAACACTGTACAGTCTCAAGACATGGTTAAAGCTATCCATCTGATATCATGGCTGGTCAAGTTTTTTATCCATAGAGCTCTCTTTGAATTTCAGAGTAGTTACATTTTTCCAGCCCCATCCCACTGCTTTCTACCAAAGTAGTGGTTGGGAGAGACTTTGTTATTTTTTTAACTGCGGATTTACTCTATAAGTACCTAACAGTCATTGCTGCATTGTAAAAGAGGCAGGAGTTTAAATTCTAACCCAAATCACATTTGTCTCACAGTCAAGATAGTCTGGTCTTGATCTAATTGTCAATATCCTTGCTACAAAAAACACTGATTCTAGCATTTGTGTTAACTATTTCATAGCAAATGGAATACCTAGAATCCTTCAAATCCAACTCTTACTTATAAGCAATTGATTCCATTATCTATTGCTGTATCCCTTTTGTAAAAGGTATCATCTATTGGGGATTTCGTCGAGAGCTTGATGATTGCTCTTTCAATTTCAACCTCGTTCTGTTATGAATTGTACTTCAACTGGCTGGGAGGAGGAGGGAGAAATGACATTGATACTGTCCACATCACCAGTGAAACATGACAAGCAATGAAGCCTCTACTGGAACAAGCAAAACAATATAAAGACATCACCATCTGCAGGGAATCAATGTACAGCCCGTTCAACCAACCAACCGTGCGCTAAGCGATGAGCTCGGCTAGTTCCCCAGTCTCTGATGAAAACGCATCCAAAACATCAGTTGTATGTATGGATTTATGGCTTGTGTATCTGAGCATGTTCCTGGGGAAATGGCTTTCTTTCTATTCATAGTCCCTCCCATCCATAGTCAAATTGGATGATACTGAGGAAGAAGCCTACAGATCCCTGATCCCAGCCCCTCTCGTGTTCTGAAGACTTCCTGGAAGCTGGGTGGGTTGTCACCAGGGGGTAGAGGGGCTAAGCAGACAGGCAAGGAGGTAGGGAGGAAGGGTGGCAGACAAACAGGTACACTCTTAGAAAAAGAAGGTGCTTTGTGAAAGTGTTTTTCAGCTGTCCCCATATGAGAATCCTTTGAAGAACCCTTTTTGGTTCCAGGTTGAACCCAGGCTTCTACATGGAACCCAAAAAGTTTCTACCTGGAAACAAAACGGGTTCAACCTGGAACCAAAAAGGGTTCGGCCTATGGGGACAACCGAAGAACCCTTGATTAACTATTTTTTCTAAGAGTGTAGGCAGACAGGTATGGAGGCAATAGGGAGGGAGTCAGGCAGGCAAGGAGTCAGGCAGATTGGGAAGGAGGGAGGGAGGGATATTTCCTGGTAGCTGGGTTGGATTCGGGGACAAGGGCCACGGAGACACGGAGACGGGCAACAGGCAAGTAGAGATGGAGAATGGAGACCTATATACAATTAACATTACAGTAAAAGGTTCTAAGGATGGCTAAAACCATCAAATCAAACCAAGCTTTATTTATACAACACATTGTGCGTCACAGGAAGAAAACGAATGAAAACAATGATCACCCCTCTAATGATGCTTTAGCCAAAGGCCATGCATGATGACTGTACAGTCAGATCCGACCAATACATGTGGAAAAAAAGACGAGGTTGAGACAATAATCTGCATCCCAAATGGCACCCTCTTCCCTACTTAGCGCACTTTAGGTTATAGGCTGCCGTTTGGGATGCAATCATGGCATCACAGAGTCACAGAGTTCAGCCTCGGGGACTGAATAAATGCTGCTTATCTCAATCATAATAGATGGGTTGTTCTAGATCCACACAATTCTAAGAACACATAATGATTCAATTTCTGCGGACGATGCACATCTGAATCGATCACAAGAGCCTCCTGATGCCAATGGTTCATGGACACGTGAGTACATAGTGAGCTCTCATTACCCACATGTGCAGCTACTGTGGGGCTGTAATTTCATGCAATCATACCTTCCTCTGACGGTGACTCTGAACTGCTGGGCATCAGCTATCTTGCCTAAATGGTGTCAGGCTCTAATTTCCCACAGAATTGTGGCAACATTCAAAACATACAGTACCATACAAATTGTGGCTTTGCTTCCTTATGTGGGGTTGAGAGTTGCTTCTGAGTGCGTGTGTGTGTGCGTGTGTGTGTGTGTGTGTGTGTGTGTGTGTGTGTGTGATGCTCAAACTGGGCCTGTCTAGTGAACAGCAAATGCCTATCACTCTTTGCCTGCCATCGCTAGAGTCACTGTGATGCCTTGGCGTATTGGCATCTGTGGCGGCAGGTCGATAAGGATTTTAACCGCATCTTAAAATGGGTAATGGTGGCCTTTATGTGCGTCATTGTCACTTACCTAAAAGTCATGGCTCCTAACCACTGCAATCCATCACTGGCTGCCACCATGCAGCCTTTCCCCTTAACTGATCCAGTTTATAAGTGTGTGAGTGTGTGTTTGTGCGTGCGAGTGTGTGTGTTTGCTCTCAAAGTCACTTTAGTTTATGATGAAACATAATGGCTCGATGGGAGACTGACACTGCTACACAGACAAGGGTGGAAAGCTTGCTTTGGAAGCACCCACCTACACGGACACCTACTATTTCCTCTCCATCATGTAAAAATATCTTTGTTTTCCAGATGTCCCTGAAAACCCACAGTTTGCACGTCACTTTAAATGGGGAGATTGCTGTTCTCACGGTCTGAAGTTGAAGACTTTTCCCTTTAGATGGCTGTTATTCTGCAGAAAAGCTCTCCATATGCACCAGACTTTCAAGGCACCCCTTCAACCAAGTGCTCTCAGTCGGTAAACAGCTCTAACATCCAAAACCTCATCATACTGAAAGGTGAAAATCAGGCAAAGTCTGGGAGAAAGTCTGCTTTATTGCTTCTGGACTTTTAATGCACTTTAGGTTGTTGAGATTCTTTCCACTTCAGGAAAGTGGAGAGAGAGACTGTTCTCAATTAAAATGGTTAATTTCGAAAGGTGCATCCTTTTTCATTTAAGCTTACGTGTCGGCCTTTTTCGTTAAAGCAATCGCATAATCCCCACCCACCTGCAGCTTAATAACTCAGATTTGCAAGTGCTTTTTTTACTCTATCTTTTAAATGGTATCTATCCTTGAAGAAAGTTTGTTTCCATCTGATTTGCTGTCAGCCCTTGTGTATAAACCCCGGAGCATATTGTCTGTCCTACATTTTCGGTACTTGAAACAGCCCTGTTCATCTTTCAGAGCTGAAATCATTATTCTTACAAATGTCTCCACCTATTCATTCCCTGCTGGTTTAAAGTCCCTTGACTCACTCCTAAACCGAACCGATGCTCACTTTCAAATTAACTTTTAGTTAACCCTTTATCCAAAATGTTTGTTTTTTTACCACAAAAACCCACCCCAAGGCCTTCCGAGTGGTGCAGTGGTCGAAGACACCGCATCGCAGTGCTAGCTATGCCTCCAGAGATGCTGGTACAAGTCCAGGCTCTGTCGCAGGCGGCTGCAACTGGGAGACCCATGGGGTGGCGCACAATTGACCCAGAGTCGTCCGGGTTAGGGGAGGGTTTGGCTGGCAGGGATGTTCTTGTCCCATCGTGTACTAGCGACTCCTGTGGCGGGCCGGGCGCAATGCACGCAGACACAGTCGCCAGGTGTACCGTGTTTCCTCCGACACGTTGGTGTGGCTAGCTTATGGGTTAAGTGGGCATTATGTCAAGAAGCAGTGCGGCTTGGCTGAGTTGTGTTTTGGCTCCCGACCTTCGCCTCTCCCGAGTCCATACCGGAGTTGCAGCGATAGGACCAATTACATACCACGAAAAAGGGGTAAAAAAAATAACAAATAAAAATAAACTCAGGGTAAAATTGTTGTTAACAAGCGACCATCTCACAAACCTGTAACTTCATAGATCTGCACTTCAGTTTGTACATGGAAACTATCAGGAGAGAGAGAACAAATTAAATACAAATTAAACACAAGGCCAGTTATATAAAAAACAATTGTTTACATGGAATATTCTTTTGAAACCCTTGGTGTGCACCAGGAGGTCTGTTGGCAAAGGAGTGACTTCATTTTTATGTATGTTTGTTTACTAGGCTCTGGCAACCGCTGTAACCTCACTTAAAATGTTGTGGCTGACTGATGAAGATGTTTAGTTGCCCTGAGCAACAGTGAGAAGCCACAGAGACTGAAGCCTGGCAGGCAGGCCAGTTTAAGCCTGGCAGAAATGCTCGTTAGCCCAAGCCATGTTGTCATGGTTAATTAAATACCTAACCCTGATTTTGTTTTCTTGAGTGCTCTCTTGTTTGACCCTTTCCATAAAAACCATGGGAATGGAAGAGCTGATATTGCATCAGTCTCTCTCTTGTCTCCCTGTTGACGTCAAACAAGGTTTGGTGTAAATATGTTGTCTTTGGTCTAACTACAATGACGTTGGTCTATTTCCCCCACATGAGGCTTTTAAGACAAGTGAAAGGTTGACAGGTAAAACATTGCTCTCTGTCGGGACTGATAGGTTGAGCAGAACACAAGCCTGCTCTGAATAATATCTCCCATCCTTACAACGTCCTCCTTTGCAGCTCTCACGGCCCGCCGAACGATTTTCAGGGCATTACGAACTCAGCACAAGCCATTCGTTTCGACCCAATTCCCCAGGAAAAGTAACGAAAGGAAGGAGGACAGGACGGGACGGGGGGGGGAAAGGGGGCAAAACAACAAGATATGGGTAGTCTGAATGGTGTACGTAAACGCACGCAGTCAACTGGCGTCCTGTAAAGGAACACAGCGGAAGAAGAAACTTCATTTAGTATTTTGTTTCCATCTAGCTAAAGTGTCAGTACTGCCGAATCAGCTGCTGTGTGCTGTGCTTGTTACCCGGCACTCTCATTTACATATAGAGCACCCAGCCTTAAAGGTAAGTGGACTTTAACAGTGTGATAGCTCTCCTGTTTATTGCTTTTCATGCTGCAGTGAATACCTGAGAGGTGCAACTTTTCAAACGTGACAGTGAAATCCATAGACAAATGACCGTCGGACACCACGGCTTTTGGAAGAGTCACTCTAAAGAGAGTGGTGAATGACGGCTATTATACAACCAACTTGGCAAACGATATACTGTGGTACTATAGGTCGTCTTAGTATTGTGATGTTGGTTTATTGGCCATTGTGATATGATGAAGATGACAATGTGACAGATACACAAACATGAGTGATAACGGATTAGGCTACAGCCAATGGCAACATGTCATCCAGTGCCCAAGCACCCGCCCCTTTGCCCAATGAGAAAGGGCTGTCGATGCTCTGTGCTGATTTTTTTTTTTTTACTACTTAGTAATTCAATCTTTTGTAACTTTTCTCCTTTTTAATTTTAAAATGCTCTAATTTGCCCATCAAACTAGATTTTTTTTCATTTTGTTCACCTGCCCCCACAAAGATCTGTGCACGTCCCTGCAACAAGTGGATCTGCTTTTCAAAAACGTTCTATGAAATTTTGCAAATAATCCATTAGGATGAATTTCCATTTCCAATATTAACTTGACAAGTCGGACCATGCTATAAAAGACACACAACTGTCATGGCGTCAGAAAAGCATCCGTTTGCATTTCCCCAAAAATGATGCAATCCATCAACGTCAACTAATCTGAATGAAAATGATATTACGAACCCAGAAACAACTTTTGTTGTCTCGTCCAGCCAGTGCACCGTGATATATTACTCTGGCATTATGCTAAACATCATCTCTGCTGCAGGACTTTCCAAGTGATTTATAGACATTCTATTTGCTTGTAAACCATTGAAAGGAAAGGACAAACAGAAAAGGACAGGGAAATGTGTCAACTGTTGTTCTCAATGATAATAAAACACAGTGGGAGATATATCAACACTTTGACCAACAGTAAAAAATATCAACAGTCGTCTCAGACACCAGGTGCACGCTTGTGGGTGACATTCAATTGAATTAAATAACAAATAAAAATCTGGTCATTTAGCCGATGCGTAGCCTAACGTTATTTTATCCAAAGCAACTTACAGCAATTGACACACACAATGTGTCATACATGCGGGGGAATCAAACCCATATCTCTTTGTTACGAGCACAATCCCAGCAGTCAAAGTTGGTTGACATGTCGTCATTGGGGTGAACCAACCAACCAATTGATCTATTGAACCAACTGATTCACACATGCAAAGGGAAGCATGCGATCCAATCCCACGGAGACAGAGGAGGCAATCATCACTCAAATAAAGACCCCAGTGATCCCGGTGCCCCTGGTCCTACAGAGGCTCTATCCTTATTAACTTTCCTTATTAACCACCACGGACGAGAGAGAGAGACACGGTCGACAGAGGTGATTGACTAAGACTGAGGCATGCTTTCAGCCAGATTACCCTTTAGCCTTGGGAGAAGATGCACTGTGACTTTGACTACTTATTGCTTCCCACCCAAACGGATCATACATCTATGGTATTGATCGGCCCCAGTGCTTCAGAGCTCTAATTGCGGCATGGCTTTGCATTTTCTCCGACAGTAATAGGTTACACAGAAGAATAAAGATGCAGTCGCAGGATATTGATCAGCAGGAATCCACACCTCAAGGCAAAATTAATGAGACAATGCATGAGGGTCGATACAATTTTCCCTCACTCTGCAGACGGAAGGTTTTTCTATTCCCTTTCCCTCCCTCTATCTCTTGTATGCTGATTTGGTCTCCCTTTTCAAATGGCTGGTCTCAGACTGTTTAGAGTTCATCATACAGTATCAATTGTAAAACAGCTAGATATCGCAATATGGATTAGTGGAGAGGGATGCTCCAAATTGTTTAACTTTAACTTAGACATGTCATTGTGGCAATGTTCAACTGTGAATGAATAGCCAAGGCTGTGTCATCGGATTAATTATGTTACAGCAAATCTGATTTTCCAATATGTAGAAGAGTTCATTGGTACCATATCCCCTATCCTCAGATGTCAGCACATCGATAACAACAAGACGGGAGACATTCTAAATTAAGATTACATGTGGGACAGGTTGGAAACACACCACATTGATCACACAGCCATAAACACACGGTGTTATCATGAGAAGCATTGCACCACAAAGAACTCATCCCATCTGGCACTCCATGTAGACTCAATCCAATGTAACTGAAGCAAAATTAAACCATTTAGAATAGGCCTCCCGAGTGGCGCAGCGGTCTAAGGCACTGCATCACAGTCCTATCGGTGTCACTACAGACCTGGGTTCGATCACAGGCTGTATCACGTGATTGGGAGTCCCATAGGGTGGTATAAAATTGGTCCAGCGTCGTCCGAGTTAGGGGAGGGTTTGACCGGGGGGGGGCATTATTTGGCTCAGTGCGCTCTAGCGACTCCTTGTGGCGAGCTGGACGCCTGCAGGCTGACATCAGTGGTCAGTTGAACGGTGTTTCCTCCGACACATTGGCGGGTGTTAAGAAGCGTGGTTTGGCGGGTCATGTTTCGGAGGACGCATGACTTGACCTTCACCTCTTGAGTCTGTTGGGGAGTTACAGCGATGAGACAAGATCAAAATTGTGGAGAAAAAAAATATATATATATATATATGATTTAGAATAATATTTGAGGTCTGGAATGTTGGATCTGTGGAAGTACAGTATGTGCCTGGACTGTGTTTGTGGAGATCATTAAGAGAGGGGTCTCTCACAGGTGGATAGTGATCAGCACTCATACATGTAATTACCCCAGTTGAGGTTCCCTGGATGGAGGAGTCTCCTATGGTTGTTAACCGCAACGGTGCAACGGCAACAATGCAAACTGAACGCTTTCTGTTTTCTCCCAGCACGCTTAGCAACAGGAAGCCAGAGTTTCATCAGCGCCCGGTCCACCTCGCCTAATTAACAGTTTTACACCCCTTTTCACTTTTAGGCACAGTATATTAGTGTACACATCTCACTGCATCTGCTCATTACCAACACAAGCACACCTGATTCAACTAGAGCTTGATCCTGGAGCATGGGCCACTGACAACAATGTGCTCGTAGTGGAGTGGATCAAACAAGTGGAACTGGCTGGGGGTACTCTAGGATAGGCTTCTAACTGCTTGCTGAATCACAAACCTGCCAGTCGGGTTGCCTACTTGCCTCTGAGTTTGATAGGCGACTTCCTACACCGTAACAGGACTCTGTAAAAAGATTTAATGGAAAGACAGGGGACTGAAGCATCTCCACCCCGAAGTTCTCTAGGTTTTGTAACACACAAGGTCGTCAATCATCTATAGGACCCAATAACCCTCCTGAGAATGGTCCACATTAAAATTATAGCTATTTTACTGAGTCGGCAGGCACTATGTCCAATCCCTCCCCTGTTAACGGCTTTAACGTCCTCTGGGAATGATCATCTGATCACAGGTGGCAATGACCAACACCAACAACAGGAAATGATGACGTCATCAAACCACATCAGCATTCACAGCAGGGAGCGCCTATCGGGCACTCCCACTCCTGTTGCTCCCACTCCTCCGTCTCTCACACTGAAGGGGGGTATAGACTCAGCCAGCCTCTCTCCCTGAACCGACCATCATTATTTACCTTTCTTACAGCCTCTTGATGTATGTCTATAGTCTGTAGGGGAGAGGGCTAACCCATTAATTCAGATTACGCTGTGTTGTAAGGGCTCCGGTGGGAGGAGTGACTGGTGTGCGTGTGTGTGTGTGTCAAAATCAAATTTTATTTTTGTGTATGTGTGTGTGTGTGTGTGTGTGTGTGTGTGTGTGTGTGTGTGTGTGTGTGTGTGTGTGTGTGTGTGTGTGTGTGTGTGTGTGTGTGTGTGTGTGTGTGTGTGTGTATTTTCGTCCTCCCCAAGTAGTACATTGATTAATGAGGTGGCCATATCAGAGAGGCCCTTATCAAGTAACGGGACGCTCCTCGCTCACAGAAGCAGGAGCAGCAGACAAAGCCAGGGTTAGATGACTGGATGGCTGGGTGTTTAGCTGGTAAAGTGGGACCCTGTGGCAGCTAGGGGAACTAGCAGTGCCTGCATAGCCATGCATGTTAATGACACCGCTGTCGATCATTAGGCAAGCGCCTCCGAGAACATTAACCATTCACCCTCCCTCGTAAATTGTAACAGAGACGAGATGAGATTCTATGCTCTTGGGGTTTTCTCTCTTAGTCTCTTTATGATTTAATGGACAGTGGCATGTGCTAGTAGCATGTGATTGGCATGTAGGATTTTTATGACAGCGTGCAATTGGCCAACATTTTTATGTGGCAGTTTGAATGAAGGTTTTGAACAGATCTGATAAAACCTGCAGGAGAAATCAGTACATCAGTCTCTTCCAACCAACCCGGCAGCGTCATAAATGATCTTCCTCCACATCTCCTCAGATACTTTGCATCCAACGTTATCAACTTAACGCATCAGATTCCTTAAGAAAAGCTGAGTTAGCCAAAGGCCCGAACGAACACAAGATACAGTATCATCATCATTATCGTTCCTGAGCTCCTCGAGAGGCAGATTGAATCGTCTATCTGATGATCTGCAGCGTTATATCACTACTGTCCCCTGATCAGTATCACTAATGGACTAGGAATAGAATACAAGATAACAGCTTCACAGTCTTATCAAGCGTAACCTTAAACGACGCATAAAGTTTTAAATACAAATAATGAGGAGCTTGTGTAAAAAAAAAAAAAACATTTTGTATATAGTGCAACATATACAGTACCAGTCAAAAGTTGGGACACACCTGCTCATTCCAGGGTTTTTCTTTGTTTTTTAAAACTAGTTTCTACATTGTAGAATATTAGTGAAGACATCAAAACTATGAAATTACACACATGAAATCATGTAGTAACCAAAGAAAAGTGTTAAACAAATCAAAGTATATTTTTTATTTGAGATTCTTCAAAGTAGCCACCCTTTGCCCTTATGACAGCTTTGCACACTCTTGGCATTCTCTTAACCAGCTCCATGAGGTGGTCACCTGGAATGCATTTCAATTAACAGATGTGCCTTGTTAAAAGTGAATTTGTGGAATTTCTTTCCTTAATGTGTTGTGAGCCAATCAGTTGTGCTGTGACAAGGCAGGCAGGGTATACAGAAAATATCTCTGTTTGGTAAAAGACCAAGTCCATGTTATTACTTTAAGACATGAAGGTCAGTCAATCCAGAAAATGTCAATAAACTTGAACGTTTCTTCAAGTGCAGTCACAAAAACCATCAAGTTCAATGATACGTAAAATACATTTGTATTTTTGTAACACTTTTTTGGTCACAACGTGATTCCGTATGTGTTTTCAACGTCTTCACTGTTATTCTAAAATATGGAAAGGTGTGTCCAAACTCTTGAATATGAAAGACCAAAACTTTTAAGTATCCATAGAGGATTTGTTTCATTACATAAAACAAGAAAAATTGTTCATTTTCCAAATATGTGGGCGAGGCAAACGCAGCACAATTGTTTCAAGTAAATATAACTGAAAACCATTCCTGAAATCAAACTTCAAACAAATAAGCCTATGCATGGAAAGTCTTTGAAGACTCTCCTCGGAGTATAGAATGTAAACAACACCTAATAGAACATTTTAGCACATAAGCACCTGCGCATTACACATAAAACCAAACATTGAATCTAAGAATCACCAATAGTTTTGCTTACTTTGTATTAAATGACTGCACTTTCTTGACTCTAAGAAAATGTTGAAGGATCAGAATGAAAAAAAAGCTAAATTAATACTTAATGACCATGGCAGTATTATCATTACCTCCGGTCTCTGGGTTAGTAACTATGGGTATTTGTGGTGAGAGTGAAACCACAAAACAATTTGAAAACCTTGTTTAAAGGGAGGAGGGATAGCTCTGCAACAAGAGTGTGTGTGTGTGTGTGTGTCCTTTTGTGTGCATTCTGTTTTAATTGTTGACCAATTGTCTTTCCTGTCTGATTTAGTGTGTAAAGTTCCTAATTGTTAGTTATGTGCCTGCCATGTGGTCTCTGCATTGTGTGTTTTCCAATTTGGAGTGTGACACTGTTGGCTGCAGAGTGGAGTGGCAATGGGACCATTCAATCTAATGAATGGCCTTTTATTCTTTCCTCACTTTACCGCGAAATTAAAAGCGTGCGACACACAAATGTATCCTCTCCACAGAGTGAGGCCTTTCCTTTTTTCTTTTTGTCCTCTTGTCTCTTCCCTCTCCTCCCTCTCTCATTCCTCCTGAGTGTTGGAGAGGTCCGCTAGTCACATTAGCTCTGCCTGTGCTTTTTCATGTTGTCTTTCCCAAGTGGCACCACTACCACCATTAGCCCAGGCAGCACTGTAAATTCAGACTGCCTGCCTGGGCAGACCGAAGAATGGCATCCAAACCAAAAGCAAAAGCACCTCTCCCTTTCTTTAATTAGCATTTTACCAACATCAAAATATTTCCCACGTCCTCCCAGGACCAAGCTCCTCCTGAATTAATTATTAACAGTCTTGCCTCCTTCCTCCTTTTTCTTTCCTTTGAAAGCAGTCACGCTTTTCTCTCCCTATCCTCTCTCTGTCTTCCTTCCTATTTTTGTTCTCTTTCTTCTTCCTCTCCTCTCGCTCTCTCTTTCCTCTACCTCTGTCTCTTTTATCCCCCTCCCCCCCTCTCTCACCCCATCTCTCTCTTGCTCACACTCTTTCTCTCTCTCTCTCTCTCTCTCTCTCTCTCCCTCTGGGATGAACTCTCAGGACAACACTTCCTTTAGGTGTGCATTACTTATTTAGGACATGTTTTGTGTGTAAAATCGTGAATTTGGGCTTGATTCAAGACTGCTTGGTTATTCATGATTGCTGGAGTGCAGCAATAGATGGTGCCGGACCAGAGTTTGCAGCCATTACAGCAACACAAGTACACTACAGTTTTTTTCCAAATATGTGTGCTTAAAAAAAATGATTGTTACGGCTCTCTTCTATCTCCTCCTCTGACGAAGAGGTAGAACAAGGATCGGACCAAAATGCAGCGTGATGATGATTCATGATATATTTTAATGAAGGAAAACCTATACATACAGAAACTACAAAACTAACGAAATGAAATAATGAAAACCGAAACAGCCCTATCTGGTGCAAACACAAAGACAGGAGCAATCACCCACCAACACACAGTGAAACCCAGGCTACCTAAATATGGTTCCCAATCAGAGACAACGAGAATCACCTGACTCTGATTGAGAACCTCAGGCAGCCATAGACTATGCTAGACACCCCTACTCAGCCACAATCCCAATACCTACTAAAACCCCCAATACCACAACACAAAATAACCCCATGTCACACCCTGGCCTGACCAAATAAATATATAAACACAAAATACTAAGACCAGGGCGTGACAATGATAATGTTATTAATGTTCCTTCCTTGTAATATAGTTAATCTCAAAGCAATGATTAAACTCGGAAATAGCGTCAGACTTCACACTTAAGTCTGCCTTTCTGGACTATATTCAGAATCAGAATTACTCTCTGAAACAGAGTTTTGCAGACGATAATCTGCCCAGATAGAATATAAATGATTGCAGACAGAGCTGCAGCAAGACTTGGACACATAAACTTTATTTAATCTACAGGGAGTAACATCTTCTTTCGATCGTTCATTTAACCGTGAGGCCAGACCCTGAAAGGAGAGGTGAGGTTTGAATTCCAGCCACAGTTACCCCAGAGATTATGTTGAAAAGAGGGGAGATAACCCTTATCCTTGCTCTGGTCCACTGACTGAATGGTGTGTGTGTGTGTGTGTGTGTGTGTGTGTGTGTGTGTGTGTGTGTGTGTGTGTGTGTGTGTGTGTGTGTGTGTGTGTGTGTGCGCCTGTATGAGCGGCAGTGTGTGTTTGGCCCAAGAAACCTCTCTCAGGATGCTGCTCTCATCTCACCTCATTCCAAAAATCATCCTGTTCTCATTTCATGAAATGACTAATGGGATAGGGGAGGCTGCTGTAAGAGAGGGACAGTGACATAGATTACACACAGTACTGGTTAAGTCTGAGCTTAACCTGAAAATGCATCCAGCCTAAAACCAAAAAGGCCCTATTCACAGGTGTTGTTTTGTACTCTTTTTTTTGCTAATTTACATTAAGATACACTGAGTCTTTGTAAGAAATAAGTAGCATGGTTTACCATGCTGTGTATGAATGTTTGAATCACAGCTATGTTATGTATGTTATTACTGTGTTATAGCATAAGATACATATTTGTATAGGTATTCACAATTTGCTGTATAGAGCTAGTCAGAAAACTTGCATAAAATCTCTAAAGCTTACAAAAGCCCAAACCCAGTCACTTTTTACATTTCTTAAAAGGGCTCCCTTTCACTGCAACTGCAGAGTCCTTGACTCTTTCTCATATTGAGCTAACAAGTCATCGCCTCACGGTTTGTGAGGCAATTTAATGCCTACACTCGGGGAGAGTGGCAATACTCTGCTAGCCAAATTACAGTTGTTATCGCACTTGTTCAAAAGTCTCCCAAGAGGAAATATCACGCACTGTACCCCCACACTTACTTACAAGTTGCAAATGACTGTAGAAAAGTAAGCTGCATTATGGGTAATACACTTACTAGTATTGCTAAAGCAGTGAGTTTTTGATTTGTCATCAATGTCCTAAACTGCCGAAGTGTATTTGTCAGGCAAGTGCATGAACATACATTTGAAATAAACCAGACTATGGCAAACAATATAACGGAACAATATTTCCCATTGCTATTTAATCCCTTTGTGTGTTTCCATTCTCTTACACATGCACCATAAAGGGATTTGGGCTGAATTGGAAAGTGCTAAATGTTTTGGGACAAATGTCAACTCTATATAACATACTTTATTTTCTGTCTGTAAAAATGCAGAGTTTGCATTCTCTTTCAACACCACAGCCATACTACACTCTTAGGAGGAAAAAATGCTATCTGGGACCTAAAGTGGTTATTCGGCTGTCCCCATAGGATAACCCTTTGCAGAACTCTTTATGGCTCCAGGTAGAACCCTTTTGGGTTCCATCTAGGACCCTTTCAACAGATCTTGCTACATGGAACCTAAAGGGTTTGGAACTGGGACCAAAATTGGTTCTCCTATGGAGACAACTGAAGAACCCTTTTGAAACCCTTTTTTCAAACAGTGTAGTTAACTTTCTGCCACATGACAAAATCCAATGTAAAGCAGCATTATGTTGGCAACAAAGAAAGTAATTTGATAACCCTAATCTTAGTTTTTTTTCCAACAGAAATGTGCTGCCGTTATGTTTAATATTTCCCAAACACCAAATAACACTCTCACTCTGGCGTTGGAAGCCTAATGTATTCAGCATGGTGGAACTGAGTAGAACACAGCCATAAAGTCCCCGAAGCTCATCCAATCCAATCATTGTCTCCTATTAGTGCAGACCTCTGCGGAAAATTGGAGTACAGGAAAACAAAGGAGGGTGGGAAAAAGGGAAGATGCCTTAGACAGAATTCTGTCAGCCTTTCTCCCACCTGACCACACACACGCACACAAACACACACCCACACGCATTGTGAGGTCACTTTTACAGTGAATCAGCTGAATGACGTTCACAGTAGGATGAAGATGATGCATGAAAGAGCAGGAACTCCCCCCTCAAAAGAAAAAAGCTTCCGGTTGAAACAACCTATGTGGCATTGATAGTAGTCATAAGAATCAAGTGTAGTTCAAAAAATGTACTGAAAAGTAGAAGTAGGATAACTTTGGTCATAATGTAAATATTTTCCTTTATTAACAGATTTTTGTGAGATTTAATTAGAGTCTATGGGCCCGAGACTGGGTTTCCACTAAGCTAACATGTGGAAGTGTTTTAGGATGGTCATATCAAGGATCATTTAGCTATTTGATTTGGAATTGTAGGACCCCTTTAGGTATAAAAATATATATCTAAAGACAATATTTGATGAAACATTGAATTTGTCCTTAATGCTCTTCGTCGATAGGAACATAATTGAATAACATTCATACCTGGCAGAAAAATGAACAATCAAAAAAGAAGTACGCTTTGAAGTGCCTTTCCTACATCTGAGAGATATACGGTGCCTTCACAAAGTGTTCACACCCCCTGACTTTTTCCACATGTTGTTGTGTTACAGACAAAATTTTACATGGATAAAATTTTGATTTTTTTTCTGTCACTGGCCTACACAAAATACCCCATCATGTCAAAGTGGAATTATGTTTTTACAAATCTTTGCAAATTAATACAAAATGAAAAGCTGAAATATCTTGAGTCAATAAGTATTCCCTTTGTTATGGCAAGCATAAATACGTTCAGGAGTTATTATTTTCGTAACAAGTCACATAGTGTTCAACATGATTTTTCAATGGCTACATCTTCTCTGCACCCCACACATGAAATCATTTGTAAGGTCCCTCAGTTGAGCAGTGAATTTCAAAAACAGATAAAAATACAAAGACCAGGGAGGTTTTCCAATACCACAAACAGTTACTAGCCTACAGTATTAGTAGATGGGTAAAAATATTGAATATTCCTTTGAACATTAATTACACTTTGAATGGTGTATCAATAGACCCAGTACATACAAAGATGCAGGCTTCCTTCGTAACTTGACAGACTTGCAGTTGCCGGAGAGGAAGGAAACTTGGCAGTAAATTCCTGGGCGTCGTGGAGCAAAACACGTACGTGTTCGTGAGAGTCTCTGCTTTCGATGGTGGGGTCATATTAGTTTGTAGCCCAAACGGTACAGACCTTTCCATGAGAAGACCGATTTCCGGGATGTCTATTGGTCTGACAAACACCGCTGTAGCTCATCCACCTTCCGCCGTCGAAGCAGAAAGCCGACATCAGTGGACGCGGTAGATTGAGATGCAGCCCATGCAAAAAATACACTAAACAAAAATATAAATGCAACATGCTTCAATTTCAAAGATTTTACTGAGTAAAAGTTCATATGAGGAAATCGGTCAATTTAAAGAGATTCATTAAGACCTAATCTATGAATTTTCCATGACTGAGAATACAAATATGCATATGTTGGTCAAAGATACCTTAAAAAAAGGGGTGTGGATCAGAAAACCACTATTTGTGTAACGGCGTGAAATGTCTCCTTCACATAGAGTTGATCAGGCTGTTGTGGCCAGTGAAATCTTGTCCCACTCCTCTTCAATGGCTGTGTGAAGTTGCTGGATATTGGCGGGAACGGGAACACGCTGTTGTAAACATTGATCCAGAGCATCCCAAAAAATGCTCAATCGATGACATGTATGGTGAGTATGCAGGCCATGGAAAAACTGGGACATTTTCAGCTTCAAGGAATTGTGTACAGATCCTTGCGACATGGGGCTGTGCATTAATATGCTGAAACATGAGGTGATGGCGGCAGATGAATGGCATGACAATGGGGCATCAGGATTTCGTCACAGTGTCTCTGTGCATTCAAATTGCCATCGATAAAATGCAATTGTGCTCATTGTCAGTAGCTTATTCCTTCCCATACAATAACCCCAATGCACCATGGGGCACTCTGTTCACAACGTTGACATCAGCAAACCGCTTGACCAAACAATGCCATACACACTGTCTTCCATCTGCCCGGGTACAATTGAAACCGGCATTCATCCGTGAAGAGCATACTTCTCCAGCGTGCCAGTGGCCATAGAAGGAGAGCATTTTCTCACTGAAGTCGGTTACGACATCGAACTGCAGTCAGGTCAAGACCCTGGTGGTGACGAAGAGCACACAGATGAGCTTCCCTGAGACGGTTTCTGACAGTTTGTACAGATATTTTGTAGTTGTGCAAACCCACAATTTCCTCAGCTGTCCAGGTGGCTGGTCTCAGACGATCTCGCAGATGAAGATCCGGATGTGGTGGTCCTGGGCTGGCGTAGAAACATGTGGTCTATTCTTGTGAGTCCGGTTGGACGTACGGCCACATTCTCTAAAATGACATTGGAGGCAGCTTATGGTAGAGCATTGAACATTAAATTATCTGACAACAGCTCTGGTGGACATTCCTGCAGTCAGTTTGCCAATTGCACGCTCCCTAAAAACATGAAAGGCCTTGTCCATCTTGCGCATGGACTACCCTACAGCCTATGTTCTGTTCAGTTTGAGAAGGAGAGCACGAAGAGGAGATGGAGATCAACTTTGATAGGTCACCTTTGATAGCTTGCTCATACTATAATTGATTTTTATTAAAAACAATATGTTTCTCGCCATGATTAACCTCACAATAAGACAGATTCGAGTAACTGACATTGTGGTTCTGAAACTTCAAGCAGCAGTTGCGGCACAATCAATCATAAATGAACAACTCATGGTGCCTCATGGTTCTGTGTCAGTGAAGCGCTGTTAAGTTAAAACCAAGACTCGAATTGAGGGGATATGAGAGGGTAGGATATACCACAGGCCTGCTTTTTTTAAAGAACATTACAAAAAGCACAGGCTTGTATAGAAAGTGAAAAGCTTTCAGTACAATAGAAGATGTTAAAACCCAGACAGCTGAACATTTTTAAGAAAATAAAGTGGATCCGATTATATAAAATGATCTAAACAGCGCTTTGTCCGCAATGCTTTATGCTAGAAACAAGCTGTAAAATACCAAAGAACGATGTGAACTCCGATGCAAATTAGGATATCAGTTTTGTTTCTTTGACATTCAGAGGCAAAGCTACAAACTTCTATAGCCGAGGAGATAAAATGTTTTACTTTGCTTGGGAAATAATCTAATACTGCCACTATCAATTGATTAAGCTTTTCACTTTCTGTACAATAGAAGATGTTGAAACCCAGACAGCTTTAAGGGAAACACTTGTGACCTTCTCTCGTTGGGTTAAGCCATGGAAGAAGAGTAACCAGTAGTTAAAGCTTACACTTTTCTGCGTCTCTATCTGGGCCTACTCTGTCTAGCGTGGAAAGGTAGGCCTAACTTTTGAATGTACCATGCTCAGATTTCTAATGACGTCTCAGAATATTTGCTCTGTTTATTATCACTTTAACTCTACCGACTGTACATATTACCTCAATTACCTCGACTAACCGATGCCCCCGCACATTGATTCTGTACTGGTACCCCCTGTATATAGGCTCACTATTGTTATTTTACTGCTGCTCTAGAGCTAGGCTCCTTTTTTTCAAATTCAGCCTGACTGAAGTGCCCAAGGTAAACTGCCTGTTCCACAGACCCTGAAGCCAGGATATGCATATAATTCGTACAATTTGAAAGAAAACACTTTGAAGTTTGTAGAAAAGTTAAAATAATGTAGCAGACTATAACACAATAGATATAGTAGGAGAAAATTCAAAGAAAAACCAACCAGGAATTATTTTCTTTTGAGAGACCATGCTCTTACAAATGAAAGTATAGGGGCATTCTGAATTCTAGCTCCCAGGATGCAATTCCTATGGCTTCCACAGGGTGTCAGCAGTCTATGTTCAAGGTTTCAGGCTTGTAACTTCCAAAACTAATAAGAAATATTTTCGTACAAGAACACAGTCTTGGAAATTCGTGTTTGGGCGTGCAATGAAGACAAGACGCACCTGCTAGAAATGATTTCCTATTGAACATGCTTCTTTCCGTAAGAAATATTATATTTTAATTACAGGTATCTCAGGAGTAAATAGAAATGTATTTTGACTTGTTGAAACAAAGTTTAGCGATAGATTTTCGGATTCATTTCTCTCCATGTTGAACGAATGGTCTACTCAAATTGATGGCGCCAACTAAACAGACTTTTTGGGATATAAAGAAGGATTTTATCTAACAAAACAACACTACATGCTGGGACCATTTTGGATGACAAATCAGAGGAAGATTTTCAAAAAGTAAGTGAATATTCAATCGCTATTAGTGCATTTATAAAACCTGTGCCGGTGGAAAAATATTTTGATGTGGGGCGCCGTCCTCAAACAATCGCATGGCATGCTTTCGCTGTAATGGCTAGTGTAAACCGAACAGTGCAGTTAGATTAACAAGAATTTAAGCCTTCAAGCGATATAAAACCGGTTTATACCTAAATGTTTAATATCCATCATGAGAATAATAATTTATTTGAATTGAACGCCCTCCAGTTTCACCGGAAGTTGTCCTGCTAGCGGGACGTCAAGCCCATACAGGGTTTTTAATTACTTGTTACTGTCACGGAATTCTTCCTGGGAAGGAGAGGCGGACCAAAATGCAGCGTGGTTATTTTTATACATCTTTAATAAAGATGATAACTTGAACAATGTATAATACAAAATAAGAAACGTGAAAAACCGAAACAGCCCTATCTGGTGCAACAAACACAAAGACAGGAACAATCACCCACGAAACACTCAAAGAATATGGCTGCCTAAATATGGTTCCCAATCAGAGACAACGATAAACACCTGCCTCTGATTGAGAACCACTCTAGGCAACCATAGACTTACCTAGACTACTTCACTAAACTACAATCCCATAGCCTACAAAAAAAACCTAGACAAAACACACCACATAAATACCCATGTCACTCCCTGGCCTGACCAAAATAATAAAGAAAACACAAAATACTAAGGCCAGGGCGTGACAGTTACTTTTAGTTTTTTACACATCACTTATTTTTCTTAACTACATTGTTGGTTAAGGGCTTGTAAGTAATCATTTCACTGTAAGGTCTACACCTGTTGTACTCAGCGCATGTGACAAATACAATTTGATTTGATTATTTACAAACAGGGACAGTGTTGTTGCAAACAAGACACACTGATTTGGCATTGGAGAAATATGATAAGATGAATACATAGGCCTATGTCTCTGTCCATTCGTAGCATGTCATTTCTGTAATTTGTATGGTATTAAAAAATATTCTATTCATGTGTTTAATGATGTAGAACTGCATGAAATGTTAATAAAAAGGAAAATATTTCCCGGACCTGCAAATACAATGATAGATTCATGCAATGCTTTTACCATAAAGGAGATCTTTCCAACCCTACTCTTGTCCACGGTGGTCTGTGAGCCCACAACCTTCTGTTCAGCAGCCCTGAGCGCTATCAAAAGTCCTGTGTTGCCATGTAATACTTACAGGACAAAGAACATTTTGTAAGACTGCATATTTAAAGCTCTGGTCTGTACAAGAAGAGAGGGTAAATGGTAGACATGTTCTCTGCGATCCCCTTTATGTTTGAATTATTATTTGGGTATAGGGGAGGGTCACTCTTTATTTTCAAGTGTTCAGGGAGGGTTGAGGTAAATATATATTTTGCTGAAGGGAGGACCAACCATTTTCATTTCAGAGAGGTCCAATTTTCTCAAATTTTCTCAATTACAAAGAAATATCCCTTACGTTAGCTAACTTTCTCGTCACTTTCCCTTCCCCTATTGTGTTGAACTATTGGGTTTGGTGTTACTAGCTAAAATTAGAGGATAAGTTGTTCAACTCTAACGGTAAACAACTTGATCAAGCCTATAAATATGCAAAACAGTTAACAAAACGATTGCACAGTAATAATGGTAGTTGTGGCTTCAGCAACTTGAACCAGAACTGAAATTTGAGCAGTGAGGTTAATTTCCCCCCTCCTTGTCTGTGCAGGACATCCCACCCATCCCACCCTGACATCCAGATGTAAATAACTTGGGAGCCTCCCAGGCACCATGTTAATCACCATATCCCAGGATTTTATTCAGGAGTGTGCAACATCACAGTGTTAGACACATACTGCACTGTTAAACCTAGAAACATAAGCATTTCGCTGCACCTGCTATGACTATCTGCTAATAATCGTTGATTTGATTTGAGATGGAAATAGATTCACCCATGTTATTGCTAATCGTGCAGATTTGTCAGCTCATTGTCATTTATGAAGCTCATTCCGAAACACAGACGTGATTTCTGTCCCAGGGGATTGCACCGTGTGCAAGTCTTTAATTTAGAGTTTGATGGGGCATTAGTGAAGGGCTGGAATAAAAACCTGCAAACTCCAGTACTGTGTATAGAAAAAAACCATACTGAACAAGCTTATGTTGAAAGTGAATTTAATTGAGATGTCCCTCACTTTGGAATGCCTTGTTTTGTACAGTGGACTGTGTTTTAATAAGAACTCATGCACAGACACAGGAAAACCAATACAAATGTTCACATTTGTTCTGAAATTAAGTGTTGATGCCTGTACATGTTTCTGGTATTGAGGCTTGGGCATCTAGTGGATACAGTTCTGTCTAATCCCTTACAAAAAGATTGGAAGGCAGCAATACAATACTATTATAATGCTGTATTCATTTTACCGAATAGATACTCCTCCTGTCTGATATGCACTTGTAATATTATATTGGACATGTTATCCTTTGTCGCGTGCCAGTGTTTGTTGTGTAATGCAGTGCATTCTACCTTACATTAAGGATGAAGAAGATTAGACCTTCAAATCTAGTTAGATTTGCATCATATCACTGTAGTGATCAATTAATATCAAAGTATGTTATCTTGAACATCAGTGTCATTTATCAATATGCACAGGTGTGATAGTTATATGAGTTAATCACAATGCAAAACCTAGTTGTTAGAAGAAAAAACATGAGCTATTCTGGCTATTAATAATTCATAAACATTCAGTATAATAGCTTTTTGTCCTCAAAAGAATTGTAGCTCGTATCTTGCATGCAAGCATACCTGTCATTTTTCCAGCAGAAGATCAAGCAATATGTGAAAGGAGGCTCTACACCGTTGAATAATTGTACTAGTCGGTGTCAATTTAATTCATTAACAGGCACTGAGGAGATCGATTCTGCTACTTGGTTACTTGTTATTCGTGTCAGACATTTCCATTTTGGGATAGCTGCTCAGTGAATTGCTAGCACTAGTTGCTCACTCTGCTACAGTGGCTACAAAGTAAACAAACAAACGTCTTGTAAACAAACAAACGTCACTCACTCAGGGGAACACAGTTTCATGTGAAGCTGCCAGGTAGGCAGCAGGCAGCTGCATTTGGATTGGGATACAGCCAAAGTCATTTGCATATCCCTCCCTGGCAAGGGTGGAGCCACTGGGCAGCAGCATGCAATGCACCCTGGACTGAAGACTCAGAAAAATAGGAAAAATGTGATGTACCCTCTTAAAACACACATTTCTCAAGGTAGGAATATCCCAAAAATATGGTCAATGGCTCATTCGAGAGAACACGACCTCCCGTGTTATGACCTTGACCAGTATTGAAATCTGACATGTATGGTAGACATTTTCTGAATCTAAAAGTCATCTTCCTATTAACTTCTAGAGTAGTGAGAGCGCCTTTCTCACAATGCTAAGTCTTACCGGCTGTATTTCTGCCTGTGTGAAGGGCAAGAGCTCATGATACACATGAAAACATTAAATGACCCTGGGAATCGATAGAGCATCGCTCAGAGATGCCCAAAAACGATATAACATTCCAAATGTGTTAATCTTTCCTTTAATCTCAGAGGGCTAATGCAGTGGGCTTTAGATCAATGGGCTAACATGGTCTTGAGCCAACAAGCAAGCCGGCCACCAGGTACAGTACAAGTCACTCCTCTGACTCTAGCATATTGGAGCTGGCAGAATACAATATGCTTTTCATACACAGTGGAGCATCTTGAAAAACCACACAAAGGCAGTAGACAGTGGGGGCATTTTGCAATAAAACAAAAGGTAATGTATTCTGCTTCAAAGCTTTTATTCACCTCTGACTCTCAGGTCTGTCATTGCAGTTTAACCCTCGCTAATCTTCCTTCAGTCCTCCGTCAACTCCTGTTATAAACACATATCAACATAATTATACCATAGATGTCTGGTGATTCACGACTATGCATTTATTCACTTTGATATGCAAATGAATATCACATTTCCTTGAAAAGAGGAAACAGACTCAAGTAAATCGTTTTGACTTGCCTTCTGAACTTCTCCTTTGTTTCTATTTCACTCAACAACTCTCATGATATTCTCCCCTTTTTTCCACTTCCCAATAGCATTTCCCATCTGTTTGTCCTGAAAGGAAATGTAAAGCCCCCCTGAGGTGTCTTTGAGGTACACACGTATAACACTAATTGGTCTTTTGACTGCATTTGCTCTCTATAATGACACTATCTCGGTGTGTCTGTCTGTGTCAAGTGTACAGTCCCTGTAAGACAGCTCTTATAGTCAAAGCTGAGCATTAATGGTCTGAAATAACAGTCAATTTGATCAGGTCAGGATTGGAATGGACGGGCTGTCTTTGTTCTCTGTCTGATGCCTTCAAGCAACCCCAAAGCACTGGCTGAAATATTGGCCCATTAAAGGAATCGAAATATACATTTTTTTTTAGCTTTGTCATTTAAATCATCTCTTGGTGAAAAGCTCTGAAAAGAAAAGAGGGGGAAATAAAAGAGCAAAAACTAATTTATGTCTCGAGGAGTCAGAGATGACCTTTTTGTAAAAGAGTTGCCACTGAGGAGAATATTTCATATTATGGAGAATTGGAGCTTAGTGAAACATCCCACTCAGTCAAGTTTAATTTCAGACTGTGTAAGCGTAACTATTGTCTCATTTGAAATGCAAAAGGGACAGCACAGTTTTGTTGCAGTTTGTTTCTCATAAACCCAATGTTATGCAATGACGCTCATTTAATTTATACGTTTTTCATAGTCAATTCCGGGCTGCATGTGGCAGAAGGTTTAAGGCCATATCATCTCTTTGCCCCTTCTCACAGAAGTTGTATGGTTGTGTTTGCATAGTATGTATGTTCTTGACCCTACAAGCTTTCACGGTCTCATTGCGGAACGTTTGGAAATGTTCATCCACATTTCCAAACGTCAAATTTTGAAGTTGTTCCTATCTTCAAATTTAGGACTGTTTTTTTTGCTGCTCCTGCTGCTCTGTATCATTCCATTGAGTAACACAGTTTGAGTCATAATACCTGGAAATGATTACATTAATACTTCCATCTTGGATTTTAGAACTACTTCATATAAGGTCTGTGTTTCATGTGGGTTTACCCCGGCGAGACGTTTTAATAACCGCCCAAAATTAGTCTCGGACAAGGTAACTTTTATCAATAATTTAAGTCAATTGAGGTGAATATATTGATCAAACTCAGCTCCTTTGAGAGAGGATAACACAGCTATCAAATCGTCAAGCCAAGGTAAGTCTACACCAAACACACGATTAATGTGAAAAATGAATTGCAGATTATGGGTAATTATGACGTGTCTACTGTGGCGGACTATTTCTCGAAGCATCGAATTTTGAAGTTAGCGGTTACATTTAGGCACTCATTCTGAATGATTTAAAAACTTTTGCAGGATTGGTGGGTCTCCTGCGGGACGGTTGAGCTAATGTAGGCTAATGCGATTAGCAAGGAGGTTGTAAGTAACAAGAACATTTTCCAGGACATCGAGATATCTGATATTGGCAGAAAACTTAAATTCTTGTTAATCTAACTGCACTGCCCAATTTACAGTAGCTATTACAGTGAAATAATACCATGCTATTGTTTGAGGAGAGTGCACAGTTTTGAACATGAAAAATGATTAATAAACAAATTAGGCACATTTGGGCAGTCTTGATACAACGTTTTGAACTGAAATGCAATGGTTCCTTGGATCATTCTAAAACTTTGCACATACACATACAAAATCGAAGTTGTACCTGGGCTGGAATAATACATAATGGCCTTTCTCTTGCATTTCAAATATGTTTTTTTGTCTTTGCATTATCTTTCAACAGATCTAATGTGTTATATTCTCCTACATTCTTTTAATATCCCCACAAACTTCAAAGTGTTTCCTTTCAAATGGTACCAAGAATATGCATATCCTTGCTTCAGGGCCTGAGCTACAGTCAGTTAGATTTGTGTATGTCATTTTAGGTGAAAATCTAAAAGAAATGGGCCAATCCTTAAGAGGTTTTAAGGTTAGGATTAAGTTTAGGATAGGGTTAAAACCAAAAAGAAATAACCTGTGTCCACGACTGGGATTAAATACACAACCTTTTGATCCACAGTCATGGGATTATGTCATGGGATTATGCCCATCCACCACCCCGGTCCAGCCTACTCGATAGTAATGGCGCTCACTGTTGCCCCCTAGTGGCCGGTTTGAAGGCATTTCCCAATGTCCTCAGGACATAGATAGTGTAGATGTCCAATTTCAATCAATCTTGATGTGCATGACCTTCACAGAGCATATTCTTTATGGACTCATTGCATGTAGGCTATCCACCTTGAAGGAACAATATGATGTCACATGACTTGACTAGGAATGGAAAGGGCTTTCTCAGATTGAACATTCCCTTGACTTGAACATTCTCTTGACTTGAACATTCCCTTAGAGATTCGTATACCACATATCGATTTCATGACTTGCTGATCTTTCCACAAACACTACATCCACGAGAATTCAAAGTTCAAGTTCTACATTGTTTACGAGTTGGATAAATCAGTAACAGTAAAAGTTAAGACAACAACACATTTGACAACTCAATCAAATGCAAAACTAGATGTTGAAATGACATCTGTGCCCAGTGGGTAGGATCTGTCTCCTATATAGTGTACTGTATGTCTCACTGTCAACCATCTCTGTCAATTAGAAGACATTCCGAAAGAAGCCCATGTTCATGTATAATTTCAACCAATGAACCGTGATATTGCACTCATCTACTGTAATTCAATCTACTCATACTTGAATACAATACAGGATATCTGCAATAGAGCCTGTGCATGGTCAGAACGCATGATAGCTGATAGTTCAAGTCAGTCACGCATCAGTGGGACTCCCTCGTGGTAACTGTTCAAACTCATGTGGAAGACTACTTATTTCTCACATACAGTGCTTATCATGAGTACTCACCTCTCTTGGATTTTCTTCAAATGTTATGTTATAAAGTGGATTTACATGGATTTCATTGTCATTTTTGTCAATACTCTTTAATGTCAAAGTGGAAGAACAATTCCATTTTTTTAAGATTCATGAAAAATAAAACACTAATATATATTGATTAGATTAGTATTCAAATCCTTGAATCAATACTTGTGAAAAACACCTTTGGCAGCAATTAAAGCTGTGAATCTTCTTGGGTAAGTCTCTAAGAACATTGCACACCTGGATTGTGCAATATTTGCCAATTATTCTTTTAAAAATTCTTCAATCTCTGTCAAGGTGTTAGGGAGCATAGCTAGACAGCCATTTTCAAGTGTTGCAATAGATTTTCAAGCTGATTTGAGTCAAAACTGTAACTTGGTCACTGAAGAACATTCACTGTGTTCTTGGTAAGCAACTCCAGTGTATATTTGGCCTTGTGTTGTAGGTTATTGTCCTGCTAGAAAGGTGAATTCCTCTCCCAGTGTCTGGTGTAAAGCAGACTGAAGCAGGTTTTCGCCTGTGCTTAGCTTCATCCTGTTTCTTTTTATCCTGAAAAACCCCCAAGTCTTTTTTCGATGTTAACCATACACATACCATGATGCAGCCACCACCATGCTTGAAAATAAGAAGGCAGTTAAACAGTGGCTTGTTTTGCAGCATTACTTCAGTGGCTTGTTGCATACAGGATGCATGTTTAGGAATATTTTTTTAGGTCATTGTTGTGGAGTCACTACAATGTTGTTGATCCATCCTCATCTTTCTCCCATGTCAGCCATTGAACTCTGTAGCGGTGTTAAAATCACCAATGGACTCATGGTGACATCGCTGAGCAGTTTCCTTCCTGTCCTGCAGCCAGGTAAAGAAGGATAACTGTATATTTGACGTGTCTGGGTGGTTTAATACATCAATATATCATATTATAAATTAAATACATTTTTTATTTTCACATGATTTGTAAACAACAGGTGTAGACTAACAGTGAAATGCTTACTTACAGGTAATTCTCCACCAATGCAGAGTGAAAGATAAAGATTTTTTTTTAAATAAAAAATGAAAGTGAAACGAGGAATAAATACACAGTGAATAAGGAATAACAATAATTAGTGAAAAATAACATGGCTTTATACAGGGAGCAACAGTACCGAGCCGTTGCGCAGGGGTATGAGGTAATTGAGGCAGCTATGCACACAGGGGTAAAGGGGTAAAGTGACCAGGCAACAGAATAGATAATAGACTGCAGCAGCAGCGTGGTGAGTGTGAACGTGTGTGTGTGTGTGTGTGTGTGTGTGTGTGTGTGTGTGTGTGTGTGTGTGTGTGTGTGTGTGTGTGTGTGTGTGTGTGTGTGTGTGTGTGTGTGTGTGTGTGTGTGTGTGTGTGTGTGTGTGTGTGTGTGTGCGTTTCAAGTTTTAATGTCGCATGCACAAGTACAGTGAAATGCCTTTCTTGCAAGCTCTAACCCCAACCCCAATGCAGTAATCAATAACAATGTAGTAATCAATAACAATGTAATACCAACAATAACAGGGTAGAACAAAAACACAGAAGATATCAAATAAAACATGACAAAGTAAATAAACATAATATAGAAAGTTCAGTTCCAGTACCATTTTTACAATGTGCAGGAACACTGGATCGATAGAGGTAGATATGTGTAGGGGTAAGGTGACTAGGCATCAGGATGATTGTGTGTAGTGTGTGGGTGTCTGTAGTGTGTGTGTATGTGTTGGGGTGTTAGTGTAAGTATGTATGAGTGTGTGGGTAGTGTCCAGTGTGTGTACATAGAATCAGTACAAGAGAATTAGTCCAAAAAAAGCGTCTATGCAAGTAGTCCGGGTAGCATTCTTGGGGCTAGAAGCTGTTCAGGGTCCTGTTTGGTTCCATACGTGGTTCACTGGTACCGCTAGGGTGGCTGGAGTCTTTGACAATTTTCTTGGGCCTTCATCTGCTTTGCAGTTGCCGTACCAAGCGGTGATGCAGCCAGTCTAGATCAAATCAAATCAAATGTATTTACTGTATATAGCCCTTCGTACATCAGCTGATATCTCAAAGTGCTGTACAGAAACCCAGCCTAAAACCCCAAACAGCAAGCAATGCAGGTGTTCAAGCACGTTGGATAGGAAAAACTCTCTAGAAAGGCCAAAACCTAGGAAGAAACCTAGAGAGGAACCAGGCTATGAGGGGTGGCCAGTCCTCTTCTGGATGTGCCGGGTGAAGAGTATAACAGAACATGGCCAATATGTTCAAATGTTCATAAATGACCATCATGGTCAAATAATAGGTCTGGGACAAGTAGCACGTCCGGTGAACAGGTCAGGATTCCATAGCCGCAGGCAGAACAGTTGAAACTGGAGCAGCAGCACGGCCAGGTGGACTGGGGACAGCAAGGAGTCATCATGCCAGGCAGTCCTGAGGCATGGTCCTAGGGCTCTGGTCCTCCGAGAGAGAGAAAGATAGAGAGAATTAGAGAGAGCATACTTAATTCACACAGGAAACCAGAAAAGACAGCAGAAGTACTCCAGATATAACAAACTGACCCTAGCCCCCTGTCACAGCCCCTCTGCAGTGCAGGGGCGGTTCCTCCTGCAGGCAGAGGAGGGTCGTTAGTGATTGGAGTCACCTGGGCTCAGGGTATTTAAACTGCTTCACTAATCACTCTTGTCTCTCTCTGCTCCTCCAGGTATGATCCTGTTTTGTTTGTTCCTTTGTAGTTTTGCATAGTTTTCACTCAGTCATTCACACACACAGATTCACACATCCCTGCACTTTACATACACCTTACATTATGATACTTTCACACCTCATTCCTTTTTCTTTGTTTAAAGTTAATAGTTTTGGTTTACAACCTTTTTGATTGGCCTATACCTGTTGTTCGTGTCCCCTCATTTTTGCCACTCGCTATGAGCCGACCTATGACACCCCCCAACACAAACTACTGCAGCATA
The DNA here is from genome assembly GCF_018296145.1 of Oncorhynchus tshawytscha. NCBI lineage: Eukaryota > Metazoa > Chordata > Actinopteri > Salmoniformes > Salmonidae > Oncorhynchus > Oncorhynchus tshawytscha. The sequence continues at coordinate 33,200,203 of NC_056433.1, read as the reverse complement.
AATACTGGAGGCTGAGGCAGGAGGGGTCAGTAGACACTGTGGCCCCATCCAATGATACCCCCGAACAGGGCCAAACAGGAAATGATGCCCTCAATGTTGTAAGTTGTATAACTTTTTGAGGATCTGAGGGCCCAGTCTCTTGAGGGGAAAGAGGCACTGTCATGCCCTTTTCATAACTGTGTGGGTGTGTGTGGGCCATGTTAATTCCTTAGTGATGTGGACACTGAAGATCTGAAGCTCTGAAGCTCCCGACCTGCCCCACTACTAGTCCCTCTGTTTCCGTCTTGCTGACGTTGAGGAAGAGTTTGTTGTCCTGGCACTGCCAGGTCTCTGACCTCCTCCCTGTAGGCTGCCTCTTTTTCATTGGTGATAAGTCCTACCACCACAAATTTGATGATGGTGTTGGAGTTGTGTGCAGCCACGCAGTTGTGGGTGAAAAGGGAATACAGGAGGGGTCTAGGCACAACCCCCTGAGAGGCCTCAGTGTTGATGGTCAGCTTTGCGGATGTGCTGCTGCCAACCCTGACTGCCTAGGGGCGTCCCATCAGGAAGTCTAGGATCCAGTGGAAGAGGGAGATTGTCAGTCCCAGGATCCTGAGCTTGGTGATGACCTGGGATGGGACTATGGTGTTGAACACTGAGCTGTAGTCAATGATCATCATTCTTATATAGGTATTCCTTTTGTCCAGGTGGGAAAGGGCATTGTGGAGTGCAATAGACATTGCATCATCTGTGGATCTGTTGGGGCAGTATGCAAAATGGATCCAGGGTGTGTGGGAGTATCCAAAGTGGGCAGTATCCAAAGTGGGTCCAGGGTGTGTGGGATGATGGTGTTGATGTGAGCCATGGCCAGCCTTTCAAAGCATTTCATGGCTGTCATGGCTATAGATGTAAGTGCTGCTGGCCAAAAGGGATTTAGGAAGGTTGCCTTGGCGTTCTTGGGCACAGGGACTATATCAAATCAAATCAAATCAAATTTATTTATATAGCCCTTCGTACATCAGCTGATATCTCAAAGTGCTGTACAGAAACCCAGCCTAAAACCCCAAACAGCAAGCAATGCAGGTGTAGAAGCACGGTGGCTAGGAAAAACTCCCTAGAAAGGCCAAAACCTAGGAAGAAACCTAGAGAGGAACCAGGCTATGTGGGGTGGCCAGTCCTCTTCTGGCTGTGCCGGGTGGAGATTATAACAGAACATGGCCAAGATGTTCAAATGTTCATAAATGACCAGCATGGTCGAATAATAATAAGGCAGAACAGTTGAAACTGGAGCAGCAGCACAGTCAGGTGGAAGTTGAAACTGGAGCAGCAGCATGGCCAGGTGGACTGGGGACAGCAAGGAGTCATCATGTCAGGTAGTCCTGGGGCATGGTCCTAGGGCTCAGGTCAGTTGAAACTGGAACAGCAGCATGGCCAGGTGGACTGGTGGCCTATAGTGGCCTGCTTGAAACAAGTTGGTATCACAGACCGGGTCAGGGATATATCGAAAATATCAGCTGGTCAACACATGCTCTGCCTTTGCGTCATGGTACTCCGCCTGGCCCGTGGCTTTGCACATTTTAAACTGTTTAAAGGTCTTACCCACATCGGCTACAGAGAGTGAGAGCACACAGTAGTCCGAAACAGCTAATGCTCTCAGGCATGGTTCAGTGTTGCTTGCCTCGAAGCGAGCATAGAAGCCATTTAACTAATCTGGTAGGCTCGCATCATCAGGCAGGTTGCGGCTGGATTCCCCCTTGTAATCAGTAATAGTTTGCAAGCCCTGCCACATCAAATCAAATGTTACTGATCACATACACATGGTTAGCCTCTCTTGGGTAAGGGGCAGTATTTTGACGTTTGGATGACAAACATGCCCAAAGTAAGCTGCCTGTTACTCAGGCCCAGAAGCTAGGATATACAGTACACATGCATCCTAGTATTGGATAGAAAACACTCTATAAAGTTTCCAGAACTGATATGGCAGGCGAAAACCTGAGGAAAATCGATCCAGGAAGAGGGATTTTTTGATGTTGGTAGTTTTCAATTGAATGCCTATAGAGTCTATAAATGGTTAGAACCCAGATTGCAGTTCCTATGGCTTCCACTAGATGTCAACAAGTGCGGTCTTAGTTCCAGCATCGGTTTGTGGTGGTAAATAGACAGCTACGAAAAATATAGATGAAAACTGTCTTGCTAAATAGTATAGTCGGCAGCTTATCATGAGGTAACTTAGGTGAGAAAAAACTCTAACTTTAGAGATTGCGCATTCGCTGTGAACAAAGAGAGACACCCATCCCCTCTTCATCTTACCCGAGTCTGCCACCCGGTCTTGATGATGCATAGAAAAACCATCAAGATGTATATTATCCATTCCCCATTCAGCCACACCTTTGAGAAACACAGGATTTTACAATGTTTCAGGTCCCTTTGATAGGAGAGTCTCAAACGGAGCTCGAGTTCTTCAGTGACTGCACGTTTGCAAATAGAACAGAGGGCAATGGCGGTCTATTTGCTCACCGACATAGTCTCCTCAGGCTACAGGCTCTTGCCTCACGTTGTTCATGGTGCTAGCCCTGCTTGTTTTATTTGCAAGCAACTTGTTCGCCAATGACAAGTGAAGTGAAGAAATTGTCCATTGTGTCATTTCTCCCCTTGCAAACTGTTACGTGCCTCCTAAGAGGAGGGAGGTGCAGGAGTCAAGAGTCGGGAGCAGGAGAGCAAGGAAGTCCCAGTAGCACAATCGTTTCTTAGAAGTCCCAACTCAACAACAACAGGTGGAGGAACACGCCCAAACGAAGTTGCCACACACGGAGGAGAAACCTCTACTCCTAATTACAGTCCAAAACGGTACAACGACATTGAGAAAGAAAACCCTGTGGCGCAAACACGCACCCCTAACAGCAACAACAGCAAATAATCCCACACAAAGAATAGCAGGCTGCGGAGGTTAATAAACCCACCAAAATGAACTAATAGGACACAGGTGTAAAGAAAAAACAGTCAGACAGAAACGAAAAATGGATTGGTGGCAGCGAGGAGTCCGGCGACGATGACCGCTGAGCACCGCCAGAACAGGGAGAGGAGCCACGTTCGGTGGAAGTCGTGACACAAATTTAAGGTTACACAAGTCTCATCACTACATTCTCAGACACTCACGCACCTGCTGCGCAAAGCCAATCTTTTCCAAAATAGTGAAAGCCATTTAGCATGTACAATTACACATGCTCTCACTGTGAGTAAACCAGAGTAGACTGATACGAATGCTAGGATTCAGTGAATTGATATGGAGTACATACAGTTCTGAGATTAGAATTAGAATGGAGCTGGCCACTATGTTTTCACAGAAACAGTCTTCACAACTTCACGTCATCAATGTGAGCAGTTTACTTTTGGATGCAGATTTTCAGACATTCACAGAAGTAACAACAGCATAACACAATTCTCATCCATATCAAAAAATGTAGGCTACTTTAGTTCTAGCGGTAACAAGGAAAGAAGGAGCTAACGCAAGCGGTCATATTTAGCTAACTCTCGGCTGACAGAAACCATAATATGAATTAGCTAATATCAATGACTATTTACAATGTATCACATCACAGGTGAGCTCAAAATAACTCTAAAAGTCTTTCTAAAAGTTGAAAGTCATCTAACGGTGGGTAGAGTTTGTGCGAGCCGCCATTGCTTTTCCACATCAACCAAAGATAAGACGAGGTGACAAAATGAGTTGGGTGTGTTTGCAATATGCATGTTGAAGGGGGGGGGGGTGTTGTCTACCATCATTCACTTCTGGAAGTTTACTCAAAAAACGAGTGAACCATCCCTTCACTGCATTTTGTTATAACATATTTGGCCTGAGAGACACTTATGTGAAACCCAGAATGTATCGAATGAACAAAAATGCTTCCACACAGATCCTGGACAGTAGGACGTGGAAACTTTGAAAATGTGGAAATGGAAATGTGACTTTTGTACAAACTTTCCAGTTTTCCGTACTGCATGTGGTATATTGTGTTGTGTTTGTGTATTTGTATGCTGACGTGACAAAATGAATTTCCATGTAAATGGACAATAATGTATATCATATCGTATAGTTGGGAAATAGCTTAGCATTAGCTCATCATAATGCTAACCTTCAAAAAAGTATTTTACACACGTGACCATTACCATCTATGCAAGAATTGGAATGTATGATTTGTCACCACTACTTGAAAACATGTGAATAAAACACGAAATAAATAATTACCACACAAACCCTTTCCTGGTAGTGATTTACTGATACGAGTGGAGCGTGCCGCTGATATGATTTATAGCCACAGATGGTTTGTTTATGTTTCTACCATTGTGGCTAGATGGAGTAGGCAAACAACAGGGGGTGTAATCATTACTCCAAACAGTTGCGAAACATTCTGTTTTACAATGAAAACTAACATTTCAATTGGACAGGTTCAGCAAAGAGGGAGGGACCTACCTAAATCGGTCCAATAAAAACACTTGTTGTTGTTCCAAAAATAACATTTGGCAACTGTTTGGAGCAATGGTTACAACCCAGCTCTATCTAGTAGTCACGTTGGGGACAACAGTTGTTGACAGCTGTAGCATTGAATGATCAGACCGGCAACTTCATTGCGTCAATGCTGAGCAATAAATTCTGCAGTCAAACTTTCTTCATTATGTTATCCAAAATATTTACTGGATGCGCGTGCAACAAAAGTCCAACATACAGCTACAACGTCATTGCATTTTGGTACACAAGAAGTACACGCTGCGTTTACCGTGCAGCATTGTGTTGCAGAGGCAGTTGCAGTGCGTTCTGTGTGCTGCATATTTTGGATTGATCTATCATATTAATCAAATTGTATGCAGAGACAGCTTGACATAAACGGTAGCAGAAGGTGAATGTTGAACTTTTGCTCAACACATATCCAGATGACGCAGTGTACCATTTTGCGCAATTGTCGCTGTAGGTGTGATCGAGGCGTAACACAAACCCTTTACCTAATCTTAACCTAACCGACTACATGAATTCACCTAACCTGCTGCATTAGTTCTCCTAACCTGCCACGTTAATTCACCTAACCTACCATGTTAAATATCCTACACATCACCCTGGTGTAACGGATCTCTTCATCGTCTGACGCCGAGTATGAAATATCGGACCAATGCGCAGCGTGGTAAGTGTCCATGTTAATTTATTAACTGAACACACAAAACAAAATAACGAAGTGAATGGAAGAAATGAAACAGTTCTGCAAGGGGACGTACACTAAACAGAAAACAACCACCCACAAACAAGAGTGGGAAAACAGGCTACCTAAGTATGGTTCTCAATCAGAGACAACGATTGACAGCTGCCTCTCATTGGGAACCATACCAGGCCAAACACATAGAAATATAAACACAAGAACAAAACATAGAATGCCCACCCCAATTCACACCCTGACCAACCTAAAATAGAAACATACAAAAGGTACTAAGGTCAGGACGTGACACCTGGACTCTCACTCGGAGCCATTCAATGTTGTTGTTTATGTACGTAGCTAGTTGGCTAAGCTGTAGGATTAGCAATGTCTTTAAAACAAAGACAACTCAAAAATGTGGTAAAATCTGACAATGAGTCTGAGTAGGAAAGTGAGGAATCAGATTCTGACAGTGAAAGTAAGGAGCTGCCCCCCAACCTTGTAGCCAATGAGAACCCTGAATCTGAGGACCCCTTGTCCACTGATGAAGTCCCAGGTCCCTCTGAAGATGCTGGTGGTGATGGAGGCAGAATAACAGTGGGTGAAGTGCAGGAGGTCTACAGTAGCTGGAAGGCCTCCAGCCATTTCACCCTTCCTGGCCCTGCTGTTGGCTTTAATGAGTCCCAGTCTAGAGTACAAAGCCTCTTGCCATCTCCCTCTGAGGCAGAGTGCATCAAACCGTTTCTGGCAGAGGAGCTGGTGGGAGACATAGTGGAGGAGACCAATCGCAATGCCATGGAGCTAAAGGAGAAGAGAGAACCATGGGGAAGGTAGACCACCAGATGGGAGAGAGAAAGATCAAACCAGACTGTGTGCTTGACTATAGCCTCAAAATGGGGGCAGGTGGACATGATAAACAGCTTTGTGGAATATGCTCGGAAAACCACCTAGTGGTATAAGAAGATATTTTATCCAATAGACCGACACTGCTGCCTTTAATGGCCACATTACTGTACAAGGTTTTTTACAATCGGACATACAGTTCACATTCAAAAAGCATAGAGTTCCATTATGCAATTACATTTGCAAAATCTCTCACCTACCTCCCTATCCCCTCATCATCCTCTCCACTCCCTCTCCCCCATTGGTGAGATGATTACCTACCAAAAGTACAGAGAGATCCTCATGAGAGAGCTGCTGGATGAGCACCACACCCCTCGGTGTCCATCCACCGGGGGCTGTCCTGCTGCAGACAATCCTCTGCACTGCAGTTTCATTGGAGATGCTCAAATGTCTGCTTAATTGACCTGGGGAAACACTGGGGGAGTGCCTGGGCTCTCATCAAAGAGCGAAGTTTGTCCGGCTCATCTAATCCTCGCCTTAAATTAGCATAGCACGATTCAAGCATAAATTGTCCGCCAAAGGAAAATGGGCTAGTTCTATGTGAATTAATGAGGAGGCGGAACGCAGCTCATTTCAAATTGTTATTAAAACATAAAACTGTTAGATTTTTTTATTGACAAGTTGAAACAGTTTATAGATAACGAGCAGGCAGTGCCTTGGTTTGAGAGCAGGCGGGTTAACGGTCCTGTTACCTAACAATTACATTTAAATAGTAATCCACAGTTTCTATGCGACTAGTCATACTGTATAAAATCCGAAATCAGACAGCTGTGGTGAAAACAGGATGTTTCGGTACAATTTTATAAATTCCGACAGATAATTTGTTTGTCCGACATGGTGGGATGTTTTTGTGTCTATCAAATTAATTATGAGAGAAAGGGAAGTGGAAACGCCTTTATGCTAACATATCGATATAGCAACCATCATATCGAAGTAAACTTTGAATCACGCAATGACATGGTGTGTGGTTCTCCAACTATGACCATTCAATTTAATAGGCTCCAGATGAAATAAGCTATGATGAACTTCACAGGGTGGTGAAAGTGCACGATGAGGTTGATGCTCCATTCCAACAAATAGTGAGGGTCTTATTTTGGTGACATGCTCAAAAAACAGAAATACCCTTATTTATACCTTGGGGAGGCAGGTAGCCTAGTGGTTAAAGCGTTGGATGGGTAACCGAGAGGTTGCAAGATCGAATCCCCGAGCTGACAAGGTAAAAATCTGTAGTTCTGCCCCTGAACAAAGTAGTTAACCCACTGTTCCTAGGCTGTCATTGAAAATAAGAATTTGTTCTTAACTGACTTGCCTAGTTTAATAAAGATACAATTACATAAGTATTGAGACACTTTGCTATGAGACTTGAAAATTGAGCTCAGGTGCTTCCTGTTTCCATTGATCATCCTTGAGATGTTTCTACAACTTGATTGGAGTCCATCTGTTGTAAATTCAATTGACTGGACATGATGTCTGTATAAGGTCCCACAGTTGACAGTGCAGGTCAGAGCAAAAACCAAGCCATGAGTAATTGTCAGTAGAGCTGTGTCAAAGCACAGATCTGGGGCAGGGTACCAAAACATTTATGCATTATTGAAGGTCCCCAAGAACACAGTGCCCTCCCTAATTCTTAAATGGAAGAAGTTGGGAACCACCAAGACTTCCTAAAGCTGGCCTAGCCAAACTGAGCAATCGGGGGAGAAGGGCCTTGGTCAGGGAGGTGATCAAGAACCTGATGGTCACTCTGACATAGCTCCAGAGTACCTCTGTGGAGATGGGAGAACCTTCCAGAAGGACAAACATCTCTACAGCACTCCACCAATTAGGCCTTTATGGTAGTGGCCAGACGGAAGCCACTCCTAGGTAAACGACAAATGACAGCCCACTTGTAATTTGCAAAAAGCACCTAAAGACTCTCAGACTATGAGAAACAAGATTCTCTGGTCTGATAAAACCAAGATTGAACACTTTGGCCTGAATGGCACATCTGGAGGAAAACTGGCACCATCCCTACGGTGAAGCATGGTGGTGGCATATCATGCTGTGGGATGTTTTTCAGTGGCAGGGACTGGGACACTAGTCAGGATTGAGGCAAAGATGAACGGAGCAAAGTACAGAGAGATCATTGATGAAAACCTTCTCCAGAGCGCTCAGGACCTCAGACTGGGGCGACGGTTAAACCTTCCAACAGGACAACGACCCCAAGCACACAGCCAAGACAACACAGGAGTGACTTCGGGAGAAGTCTCTGAATGTCCTTGAGTACCCAACCAGAGCTCAAACATCTATAAATAGACATGAAAGTAGCTGTGATTAGGAGCACACTCTTAAAGGGAGTGATCCTAATCTCAGCTTGTTACCTGTATAAAAGACACCTGTCCACAGAAGCAATCAATCAGATTCCAAACTCTCCACCATGACCAAGACCAAAGAGCTCTCCAAGGATGTCAGGGACAAGATTGTAGACCTACACAAGGCTGGAAAGGGCTTCAAGGCCATCGCCAAGCAGCTTGGTGAGAAGGTGACATAAGTTGGTGCGATTATTCGCAAAAGGAAGAAACACAAAAGAACTGTCAATCTCCCTCAGCCTGGGGCTCCATGCAAGATCTCACCTCGTGGAGTTGCATTGATCATAAGAATGGTGAGGAATCAGCCCAGGACTACAGGGGAGGATCTTGTCAATGATCTCAAGGCAGCTGGTACCATAGTCACCAAGAAAACAATTGGTAACACACTACACTGTGAAGGACTGAAATCCTGAAGCGCTCGCAAGGTCCCCCTGCTCAAGAAAGCACATATACAGTGGGGCAAAAAAGTATTTAGTCAGCCACCAATTGTGCGAGTTCTCCCACTTAAAAAGATGAGAAGCCTGTAATTTTCATCATATGTACACTTCAACTATGACAGACAAAATGAGGGGGGAAAAATCCAGAAAATCACATTGTAGGATTTTTTATGAATTTATTTGCAAATTATGGTGGAAAATTATACACAAAATAATTACATTTTCTAATAATTGCGCCAACAGTTGTTGCCTTCTCACCAAGCTGCTTGCCTCCTGTCCTGTAGCCCATCCCAGCCTTTTGAATCTCACTGTGTGAGAAGCCTGCAGGTAAACAATACAATTTGATTTGACTGGATTTAATTTGTCGTCACCAGTGGGATCCAGGTGACCAGGACTGGCCCTCGTTATCTGATATATTTTCCACACACATACTTTACAGCAATTCTGTAAATCATTTACAGTAATTCTCCACAAACCTTTTTCAAATGGACATGACATCCAATGTATCTTAAATAATACAAATTATATACAAAATAGGTGGCGAGAGGGAGTAGGCATGCCGCTTGCTTGACTCTGAAAAAGCGTATTGCGTCTGACTGGTAGTTGTACTGTCTCTGGTCGGGAAGAAGGGATTGTGGGCTGTGAGAGGAAAACAGCACTTGAACGTGAACAGCCACTTGAACGTGTACGTGAATGGCAGGAGCACTGCTGCCGCTTGACAAAATGTCCTACCGAGGGACACCCTGTGAATGAGACGATGGGGAAAAAAACACAGTGAACTTTAGATTTGTATTTGGTAGTATGTCATCACGCACTGAATTTTAAGTGCATGATGAAACACACTACTGGTTTGGAAAATGTGCATATTTTCTTTACGCAGATATTAGAATATTCGTATGAAAATCTGTTGCCAGTTGAATGGATACCTTGCTAGTAAGCGCATTCAGACATCACGTGCATAAAAATCCTGGGGGGACCGTCAGAGATATTTGTAACTCACACGTGAAAAGGTTAAATAATCATGTGAGTGAGCCCATGTAACTTATGTCATTTGTTACTCCTGGACTAATATAGGCTTGCATAAATAAAAGGGGGTGAATACCATATTTTAGTTATTGAATTTGCATTCATTTCTAAACATTTGTAGAATGTTCTTTTGATTTTGACATTGTGGAGCGTTTTGTGTAGATCCATGACAACAAATCACAGTTAAATCTATTTCATTCCCACTTTGTAACGCAACAAAATTATAAAAATTACAAGGGCGGTTATTACTCATGATACCCGCTGTACAGTACATGCGATTATTCTCAGATGAGAGTGTGAGCTGTGCTGATGAAGACATTCTCATTCACCCTGCTCTCCATGTGAACTTAAAGCCTTGGGCTTGTCAATAACCCACTAATGCCCGTAATGGGAATTCGCTCTGCTGGCGCGAATCTTCGGTTTCACTGAGCAACAGAGATCTATGGGAATGGAATTACTAATTGAATTGGAGTGCCTTTCCTTAAATGTGATATGTGATAACCACCATGAGGACAGTGCAGTGCTTGGTTTGTTGTTACTCATGCCAAGCAGGAGAAACTCAGTTAATGTTTTGTATTTAATGTTTTGTATTTATTTCACCATTATTTTATCAGGGAGTCATACTGTGGCATGCACATACACATATTGTGGAATAAAAAGGGGACACAGCTAATGGAGAGTATGCAATAAGGAGGTTCTGGGCTTAAGTTTCTTGGTTTGATCACTGAGAGTGCTGCTATAGCCATAATCATCAACATAAAGGTTTAGGATCAGGATGCCAGGCTTAAATTAACCCTCTACCGTCTAAGCCCTCTCTAAACCCTCTCTAAGCCAGGGGAGGGGGCAGTTTAAGCTAACATATGGAATTGTTTTTTAGATCATCATACCAAGGATCATTTAGCGATTTGATTTAGAATTTTAAGACCCCTTAACCTTTGAGTTCCAAATATCTCTAACTGTCGTCCCAGTGTTTTTTCTATGCATGTGATGTCAGAATGTACTCACTGTTCCAAAATGTCATTTTTACACCACAGGAAAGTTAACCCACACTGCCCTCAAACTAAGAGATGCTGCCTGCTAATTATCTATAAATTAGGTTTCAATTTTCAAATTATAATTTTATTGAGGTGTGTTCTGCCTCCTGTTTAATTCACATAGAAGTAGCCTATTTCACTGTTGCGGGAACAATTTATGTGTGAGGTTTTACTGAGCCGGACCAACTTCTCTCTTCGAGGAGAGCCCAAGCTCTTCCCCAGTGTTTCCGCAGATAAAGAATATAGACATTTGCTCAGTCTTGCACAAACTTTTTTCCCCCTGGCACCTTTTCTGTCTGGCGCTCGCATTGCCTTCATTGTTGTTTTCCTTACAAATAATCACTGTGGACATGTGTGCATTCCTATCAAAGTATTGCCTTATTTTCTGTATAACATGTTGCTTCTACTGTAGCATGTATGTACAGTTGAAGTCGGAAGTTTACATACACCTTAGCCAAATACATTTAAACTAAATTTTTCACAATTCCTGACATTTAATCCTAGTAAAAATCCCCTGTTTTAGGTCAGTTAGGATCACCACATTATTTTAAGAATGTGAAATGTCAGAATAATAGTAGAGAGAATAATTTATTTCAGCTTTTGTTTCTTTCATCACATTCCCAGTGGGTCAGAAGTTTATATACACTCAATTAGTATTTGGTAGCATTGTCTTTAAATTGTTTATCTTGTGTCAAATGTTTCGGGGAGCCTTCCACAAGCTTCCCACAATAAGTTGGGTGAATTTTGGTCCATTCCTCCTGACAGACCTGGTGTAATTGAGTCAGGTTTGTAGGCCTCCTTGCTCACACGCTTTTTCAGTTCTGCCCAGAAAATTTTCTATAGGATTGAGGTCAGGGCTTTGTGATGGCCACTCCAATACCTTGACTTTATTGTCCTTAAGCCATTTTGCCACAACTTTGGAAGTATGTTTGGGGTCGTTGTCCATTTTGAAGACCCATTTGCGACCAAGCTTTAACTTCCTGACTGATGTCTTGAGATGTTACTTCAATATATCCACATATTTTCCATCTTCATGATGCCATCTATTTTGTGATGTGCACCAGTCCCTCCTGCAGCAAAGCACCCTCACAACATGATGCTGCCACACCAGTCTTCCCCTTTTTCCTCCAAACATAACGATGGTCATTATGGCCAAACAGTTCTCTTTTTATTTCTCCAAAAAGTACGATCTTTGTCCCCATGCAGTTCCAAACCGTAGTCTGGCATTTTTATGGCGGTTTTGGAGCAGTGGCTTCAGGTTATGTCTATATTGGACTTGTGTTACTGTGGATGTGGATACTTTTGTACCTGTTCCCTCCAGCATCTTCACAAGGTCTTTTGCTGTTGTTCTGGGATTGATTTGCACTTTTCACACCAAAGTACGTTCATCTCTAGGAGACAGAACGTGTCTCCTTCCTGAGCGGTATGCTGCGTGGTCCCATGGTGTTTATACTTGCTTGCTATTGTTTGTACAGATGAACGTGGTACTTTCAGGCATTTGGAAATTGCTCCCAAGGATGAACCAGACTTTTCTTGTGAGTTCTTGGCTGATTTCTTTTGATTTTCCCATGATGTCAAGCAAAGAGGCACTGAGTTTGAAGGTAGGGCTTAAAATACATTCACAGGTACACCGCCAATTGACTCAAATTATGTCAATTGAAGCTTCTAAAGCCATGACATCATTTTCTGGAACTTTCCAAGCTGTTTAAAGGCACAGTCAAATTAGTGTATGTAAACCCACTGGAATTGTGATACTGCGAATTATAAGTGAAATAATGTCTTTAAACAGTAGTTGGAAAAATGACTTGTGTCAGGCACAAAGTAGATGTCCTAACCGACTTGCCAAAACTATAATTTATTCACAAGAAATGTGTGGAGTGGTTGAAAAATGAGTTTAATGCCTCCAACCTAAGTGTGTGTAAACTTCTGACTTCAACTTTATGTATGGAGAATAATGTTTCACAGTTTTATTCTCTTTTTTTTCAAGTATTGAGATTATTGCATGGATTGTAATGGACACCTACGATATGTGTAAAATACTTTTTTGAATGTTGTACTGATTATGATGAGCTAATGCTATGCTATTTCGCAGCTATGTGTGACGCCATGTTTCTTGACATCATACAATGCATTCTGGTTGTCACGTAAATGTTTGTCAGACCAAAGATGTCATAACAAAATGCGGTGAAGGAATGGTTTTACTCATCTTTCGTGTAAAGTTCTGGGAGTTGAATGAAGGGAAGTGAATGATTGTAGACGACACACCCCCTTCAACATGCATACTGCGAACAGACCAAACTCATCTTGTCTCCTCTTCTTACCTTTGGTTGACTCAACAAACAAAAAAATATGGTGGCGTGCGCAAACTACCCATCATCAGATTAATTTCGAGTCTTAGAAAGTGTTTTACTAAATTATTTCAATCAATGGTGAGTTTACCCGTGATGTGATGAATTGTAAATAGTAATTGCTATTAGCTAATTAATATTTTGGTTTCTGTCAGCCGAGCTAAATATGTCAATCTTTCCTCAGTTAGTGCTAGGACTAATGTAGCCTACATTTACCGGTTTTGATGATTATGTCAGGCTGTTGCTACTTCTGAACATTGCATCCAAAAATAAACTGGTCACATTCAGAACATAACTTTGTAAGGACTGTGTTTGTGCAAACGGTTTTGGTGAAAAAAACAGTATGGCCAGCTCTAACGCTGACTGTTACGTTAATCGAAACTGGACTATCTAAATAAGCATTCTAATCACACCGTTTTGAGCGTACACTGCAGGCACCACTGTAGAATGATCACACCCATTTGCTGGTACTAATCAAAGGGTTAAGCTATCAAAATATATATATGTCACGCCCTGACCGTAGATTGCTTTGTAGGTGTCTATTTTTAGTTTGGTCAGGGTGTGATGTGGGTGGGTGTTCTATGTTGTAGGTCTAGGTTTTCTTTTTCTACGTGTTTGGCCTGGTATGGTTCTCAATCAGAGGCAGATGTCTATCGTTGTCTCTGATTGAGAGCCATACTTAGGTAGCATGTTTTCCCATTTTGAGTTGTGGGTGATTATTTTCTGGTTAGTGTTTGTTGCACCTGTCAGAACTGTTCGTTTATCGTTTTATTGTTTTTGTTCGTGTATTTATTCTTGATTAAAAATATTATGGATACGTACCACGCTGCACTTTGGTCCTCCTCTCCTTCCACCAACGAAAATCGTTACAGAATCACCCACCAAGAAAGGACCAAGCAGCGTGGTAATGAGAGGCAGCGAGATCTGGACTATGAGACAACTTGGGAGGAGGTAGAAAGGTGGTCGGTCGACCCAGGGAGAGTGCCGGAGCCCATCTGGGATTCTCTGGAACAGTGCGAGGAGGGTTACAGGAGAATGGAGCTGGCGACACGAACACAGCAGCACGAGAGGCAGCCCCAAAATATTTTTTTGGGGGGCACACGGGGAGATCAGGCGATAGACCTGAGCCAACTCCCCGTGCTTACCGGAAGAAGCGCAGTACTGGTCAGGCACCGTGTTATGCGGTCAAGCGCACGGTGTCGCCAGTACGTGCTCATAGCCCGGAGCGCTATAGGCCAGCCCCCCACAAGTGCCATGCGAGAGTGGGCATCCAGCCAGGGTGTATTGTGCCAGCTCAGCGTGTCTGGTCTCCTGTACGCCGTTTCGGCCCAGGGTATCCTGCGCCGGCTCTGCGTGCTGTGTCTCCGGGGCGCTGGGAGGGTGCAGTGCGTCCTATGCCTGCGCTTCGCCCGTGTCGGGCGAATGTGGGTATTGAGCCTAAGGGAGAGGTGCGAGTGGTATGCACCAGATCACCAGTGCTCATCCACAGCCCGGTTCAACCTGTGCCTGCACTCTGGAGGGTCCAGGCTAAAGTGGTCATCCAGCCTGGAAGAGTGTTACCAAGGCTGCGCACCAGAGCTCCAGTGCTCCCCCACAGCCCGGTGCCTCCTCCACGCACCTGGCCTCCTGTAGGTCTCCCCAGCCTGGTGGGTCCTGTGGCAGCCCCACGCACCAGGCTGTCTCTCTGTCTCCTCCCTTCAGGTTCTCCCGTCTGTCCGGAGCTGCCAGAGCCGCCCGTCAGTCAGGAGCTGCCAGAGCCGCCCTTCAGTCAGGAGCTGCCAGAGCCGCCCTTCACTCCGGCGCTGCCGGAGTCTCCCGCCTGTCCGGCGCTGCCAGGGTCCCCTTCACTCCGGGGCCCACTGAGGGTCCCCAGTTTGGCATTACTGAGTGGGCTAGCCGCCACCGCGGAGAGATGCCCAACCAGCTATTTAGGTCTAGGTTTTGTTTTTCTCCTTCCACCAACGAAAATTTACAAAATATATATATATATATATATATGTATTTATATTGGATAAAACATTGAATTTGGCATTATTTTAGCTATTTAGTTTTGTTTTTACATGTATTTATCCCCTTATTTTAGGCACTAAACTATCTCCATATATACTTCCATTCATTTTTAAAATCTTTTATAACTGGACCTTCAGACGAGTCTTGTGTGCATCATAGAGAAAAAGTGTCCATCGTCTTTCAATAGAGTGGTGATAATACTGTCAATATATACTGACAAACACCGTTCTAGCTCTGCCAATTCTCACCGCAGATGCGGACGGGTGATATTGGCGGATGTGGTGGATTGAGACGCAGCCCATGCAAAAAAAACAGATACCTTATCTATAACTGTATTTCCTACCATACCCTTGTCTCTACGTTATGCCCTGAATCTATGCTACCACGCCCACAAATATGCTCCTTTTATTATCTATTCCAAACGCAACTAGACGACCAGTTCTTATAGCCTTTAGCCGTAGCCTTATCCTACTCCTCCTCTGTTCCTCTGGTTATTTAGAGGTTAGCCCAGGCCCTGTAGACCCCAGTACCACACCTATTCCCCAGGCACTATCATTTGTTCACTTCTGTAACCGTAAAAAGCCTTGGTTTCATGCATGTTGACATCAGAAGCCTCCTCCCTAAGTTTGTTTTATACAATGCCATAATTACCAAACATTTCTGAACATGAAACATACAGTTAAGATGGCTTCCCCTTTCCTACTACCAGAGAGGAAGAGTCAAAGCAAGAGGGTCCAATCCCATCAAATTCTGTCCACACGGGAATACAGCAATTCTGCTTATCGGTCTGCTTAATGACACCTCAACCTCTTTCACCCTAACAGAGAAAGACTCCCATTGTTAGGGAAGAGATCCCAAAAAAGGAAAAATTCAGGCAAAAAAATATTAATGCAAGCGGTCCCGACACAGGCTTAGAGGACGCCTGGGAGATCGTGCCATCTTCCGACGACAGTAGTCCATGCCATGAAATCTTTGAACCCCAAATACTTTTTGGACGCAGACACAATGATGTCCAGGTTCTTGGATTTCTTGGTCACCTGAGTAGCAGCTACAATTAATAACTGTGCAAGTAAACACTACAAAATAGGCCTTCTTCACAATGAGTGTATTCAGATCTCTTGACTGATGATGAACATTTACAACTAGTTGCGGTGCATCCATGACCATCTGTTCAGCGCTATGTGGCCACTTGCCCCCTCGACTTTTCACCGCCTCCACATTGAGACCTGCTGGACAGCCCTGATCCTTAACGCCTTTCACCCTAACTGGGCACTCAGGGAAGTCGGGAACATGATCCCCATCACAGTTACAGCATTTTACATTCACAGTAACACGTTCCTCCCGTTTGCAAACACAACGCGTGACCAAACTTTTTGCACTTCTTACATTTTCGTGGCTTTTGCACGAACGGTCATATCTTATATATCCCAGCTTTACAGGGGAGAAACTCTTCATCAAACATCAGTATTACAGATAGACGTTCCACTTTTTTCACATCCACCATACAGGTCAAGCAACGTACATGAATTACTCCTGGAATTTTCAGCCTTAGATATTGATTGTCAATGTCCAACAGGACGCCAGAGAACACTTTTTACCAGTGCCCTGTTCCGAAAATCAAAGCTGTACATTTTATGAGTTGATCATTTCGCAATGCTTTCTCCTTTTGCTCTTTAGATACCCAAGATATCAACACCATGCCATTCCTGGTTACTTTGACTGCATTCACCTGTCCTTGCGCCTTCCTCGTGACCTCAAAATGGTCTCCCAAATTAACATTCTTATCTACAAAAAGGACTACAACAAGAAGAGATTCATCAGACTCATTTTCCACAACAATTTTTCTTTTCATGATTCATTTCACTGTTGTCCACTCATCCTTCTCACTATCTTTACTCGACACACACACTCAAACCAGGAAGTGACTATAGGTGTGGCTGAGGATTGACCAGGATGGAGCCCACAGTCTATACTATATCAAGGAACCATGGAACTTTGTGAGTTCCATGGTTCACATTCAGAAAAACACTTTGTCTTATACAATGCTAAGGTTATGAACAAAATTAGCAAATCTTGCCTCTGATTCAATTACTGTTCCTTTAAAGAGCTTATGGATGAAGAGACTCATTATAATTGAAAGTATTATGAGTAAAGCCTAACAATGATGTTTGTTCAAATTATAAAACTAAAACGTGACTGTGAATGTAAACTGGAAACGGGCTTTGCAGCAAACCAAGTGGAGTGCTGGGTGTTAGTCTGACACACAAACTCTGGCTTTAATAAACCTGAACTTCATCTTCCGTAGAAGTCCAAAGAGATATGCTGTGTTCCTTACACTGTTAAGTCTCTCCAAGTCCAAACAGGATTTCTTAGAAAGCATGTAAATCAATCCAAAATAAGCTCTAGTCTCAAATACTTCCTTTTCATTATGAGGATGCCTAGCAACTCTTGGCACAAGGAGACAGCAGCATCCATTACACATGTACTTGAGGGCCCAAATGCCTCCACTTTCCTCAAGCTTCATGATGGTGTCTTACCACCGTCTTACCAAGTCCACTTTTAATGCCTAGTAAAATATGTGTTCTATTTAATTAATTGAACTGCAAGCCCATCAGTCCTGTAATTCCTGGGCTATTACTTCCTTACATTTTTTATTACGGATTTCTGCAGATTAATTGAGGGTGAATCCTTCTCTCCCTCTGGCTGGTTTCAATCAATTTTACAGGGAGATAAAAATCAGTGGATCTTACTAACCTAAAGGATTTGATGTTGTGGCACTACACTCTTAGAAAAAAAGGGTTCCAAAATGATTATTTTGTCTGTCCCCGTAGGATTGCTCTTTTTGGTTCCAGGTAAAAACCCTTTTGGTTCCAGGAAGAATCATTTAAAATCAAATCAAATTGTATTAGTCACATGCGCCAAATATAACAGGTGTAGGTAGACCTTACACTGAAATGCTTACTGACGAGCCCCTAACCAACAATGCAGTTTAAAACGGATAAGAAAAATAAATAAAAGTAACAAGAAATTAGCGAGACTATATACAGGGGGGTACCGGTACAGAGTCAATGTGCGGGGGCACCAGTTAGTTGAGGTAATAATAGTAAATGGTAACAATAGTTGAGGTAATATGTAAATGTAGGTAGAGTTATAAAAGTGACTATGCATAGATGATAACAACAGAGAGTAGCAGCGGTGTAAAAGGGGGGAGGGCGGCAATGCAAATAGCATAGGTAGCCATTTGATTAGGTGTTCAGGAGTCTTATGGCTTGGGGGTGGAAGCTGTTTAGAAGCCTCTTGGACCTAGACTTGGCACTCCGGCACCGCTTGCTGTGCGGGAGCAGAGAGAACAGTCTATGACTAGGGTGGTTGGAATCTTTGACAATTTTTAGGGCCTTCCTCTGACACTGCCTGGTATAGAGGTCCTGGATGGCAGGAAGCTTGGTCCCAGTGATGTACTGGGCCGTTCACACTACCCTCTGTAGTGCCTTGCGGTCGGAGGCCGAGCAGTTGTCATATCAGGAAGTGAATCAACCAGTCAGGATGCTCTCGATGGTGCAGCTGTAGAACCTTTTGAGGATCTGAGGACCCGTGCCAAATCTTTTCAGTCTCCTGAGGGGGAATAGGTTTTGTCGTGCCCTCTTCACGACTGTCTTGTTGTGCTTGGACCATGTTAGTTTGTTGGTGATGTGGACACCAAGGAACTTGGAGCTCTCAACCTGCTCCACTGCAGCCCCGTCGATGAGAATGGGAGTGTGCTCGGTCCTCTTTTTCCTGCAATCCACAATCATCTCCTTTGTCTTGATCACGTTGAGGTTGTGGTTCTGGCACCACACGGCCAGGTCTCTGACCTCCTCCCTATAGGCTGTCTCATCGTTGTTGGTGATCAGACCTACCACTGTTGTGTCATCGGAAAACTTATTGATGGTGTTGGAGTCGTGCCTGGCCGTACAGTCATGAGTGAACAGGGAGTACAGGAGGGGACTGAGCACGCACCCCTGAGGGGCCCCTGTGTTGAGTATCAGAATGGCGGATGTGTTGTTACCTGCCCTTGCCACCTGGGGGCGGGCCGTCAGAAAGTCCAGGATCCAGTTGCAGAGGGAGGTGTTTAGTCCCAGGGTCCTTAGCTTATTGATGAGCTTTGAGGGCAGTATGGTGTTGAACGCTGTTTGTGATTTTATGAAGCATGTGCTGGTTGAAAAATATGTAGGGCGCCGTCCTCAGACAATCGCATGGCATGCTTTCGCAGCAAAGCCTTTTTTAAATCGGACAACGCAGTTATATTAACAAAAACGTAAGCTTTTAAATGATATAGGATACTTGTATGTTCATGAATGTTTAATATTACGATTATTTAATTGAATTGCGCACCCTCCAATTTCAACGGATGTTGTCGGCTGGTGTTCCGCAGCCAGACGCCTATCCCTAATTAACTGATATAATTAGCTGATATAATTAGCTGATAGAAATTTTGTTAAAACGGATTTATGTTTCCCTTTATTAACCTCTTGATTCTAGCCATCCCGGATCCGGGATCGTGAATACAGCCTCAAGCTCATTACCATAACGCAACATTAACTATTCATGAAAATTGCAAATGAAATGAAATAAATATGCTAGCTCTCAAGCTTAGCCTTTTGTTAACAACACTGTCATCTCAGATTTTCAAAATATGCTTTTCAACCATAGCAAAACAAGCATTTGTGTAACATTATTGATAGCTAGCGTAGCATTTAGCGTTAGCATCAGCAGGCAACATTTTCACAAAAACCAGAAAAGCATTCAAATAAAATCATTTACCTTTGAAGAACTTCAGATGTTTTCAATGAGGAGACTCTCAGTTAGATAGCAAATGTTCAGTTTTTCCAAAAAGATTATTTGTTTAGGACAAATCACTCTGTTTTGTTCATCACGTTTAGCTACGAAAAAAACCTGTATCCAGGAGTGTAATTATCCCCGCAGCTCATTAGCATAACACAACGTTAACTATTCATGAAAATCGCAAATGAAATGAAATTAATATGCTAGCTCTCAAGCTTAGCCTTTTGTTAACAACACTGTCATCTCCGATTTTCAAAATATGCTTCTCAACCATAGCAAAACAAGCATTTGTGTAACAGTATTGATAGCTAGCGTAGCATTTAGCGTTAGCATCAGCAGGCAACATTTTCACAAAAACCAGAAAATCATTCAAATAAAATCATTTACCTTTGAAGAACTTCGGATGTGTTCAATGAGGAGACTCTCAGTTAGATAGCAAATGTTCAGGTTTTCCTGAAAGATTATTTGTTTAGGAGAAATCGCTCCGTTGGGTGCGTCACGTTTGGCTACCAAAAAAAAACGAAAATTCAGTCATCAAAACGCCGAACTTTTTTCCAAATTAACTCCATAATATCGACTGAAACATGGTAAACGTTGTTTAGAATCAATCCTCAAGGTGTTTTTCACATATCTCTTCGATGATATATCGTTCGTGGAAGTGTGCGTTCTCTTTTGATTCTCATGGGAAAATGCCTCCAGTTGAAGATTACGCACCAATTTAGACAAAGGACACCGGGCGGACCCCTGGTAAATGTAGTCTCTTATGGCCAATCTTCCAATGATATGCCTACAAATACGTCACAATGCTGCAGACAACTTGGGGAAACGACAGAAAGGGCAGGCTCATTCCTGGCGCACTCACAGCCATATAAGGAGACAATGGAAAACAGAGCCTCAAAAATTCTGCTCAATTCCTGTTTGAAGTTTCATCTTGGTTTCGCCTGTAGCATGAGTTCTGTGGCACTCACAGATAATATCTTTGCAGTTTTGGAAACGTCAGAGTGTTTTCTTTCCAAAGCTGTCAATTATATGCATAGTCGAGCATCTTTTCGTGACAAAATATTGCGCTTAAAACGGGCACGTTTTTTTTATCCATAAATTAAAAGAGCGCCCCCTATATCCAAGAAGTTAAAGTCCCCGGCTACTAGTAGCGCCACCTCTGGGTGAGCTTATGGGGATATACAGCTCATTCAGTGCTGTCTTAGTGCCAGCCTCTGACAGTGGTGGTATGTAAACAGCTACGAATAATACTGATGAAAACTCTCTAGGTATACGGGCACAAGGCGAGACCCAAATGCAGACACAGGAGGCAGATGGTTGAGCTCCGATATTTATTATAACAAAAGGGGTAGGCAAAAGACAGGTCGGGGACAGGCGAGAGTTCATAAACCAGGTCAGAGTCCCAACAGTACCAGGCGAAAGGCAGGCTCGAGGTCAGGACAGGCAGCGGTTCAGTGATCAGGTCCGAGTCCAAACAGTACAAGGGGATAGGCAGGCTCGAGGTCAGAACTGGCAGAGTGGTCAGGCAGGCAGGTTCGGTGTCAGGACAGGCAAGGGTCAAAACCAGGAGGGCTAGGAAAAAACAGAGACTGGGAAAAATAGGAGCTAGAAAAAATGCTGGTTGACTTTGCAAAACATGACAAACTGGCACAGAGAGACAGGAAACACAGGGATAAATACACTGGGGATAGCTTGAGACCTCCATAGATATAGTGCACCAGCTGTTATTTACAAAAATACATAGTCCGCCGCCCCTTGTCTTACCAGACGCCACTGATCTATCCTGCCGGTACAGCGTATATCTAGCCAGCTGTATGTTGATAATGTCGTTGTTCAGCCACGACTCCGTGAAACATATTGCCGTTTTGAATGTCCTGTTAGTAGTTTAATCTTGGGCGTAGGTCATCGATTTTATTCTCCAAAGATTGCACATTTGCTAGCAGAATGGAAGGAAGTGGTGGGTATATTCGATCGCCTACGAGTTCTCAGAATGCAGCCCGCCCTTTGGCCCCTTTTTCTCTGCCTCTTCTTCACGCAAATCACGGGGATCTGGGCCTGTTCCAGAGAAAGCAATATATCGTTCGCGTCGGGCTCGTCAGACTCGTTAAAGAAAAAAAGGACTCTGCCAGTCTGTGGTGAGTAATCGTAGTCCTGATGTCCAGAAGTTATTTTGGGGTAATAAGAGATGGTATCAGGAACATTATGTACAAAATAAATAAATAAACAAAAACAAAAAAAAACACTCGGTTGGGGACAAGTAAAACTGCCTTCTTCTCCGGCGCAAAACGGTTCTACTTGGAACCAAAAGGGTTCTACCTGGAACTAACAAAGGTTCTCTAAAAGGGTTATCCTATGGGAACAGTTGAATAACTCTTTTATGTTCTAGATATAACTTTTGTTTTTTAAGAATGTACACATGGATAAAAAGGTATTCATTCCAAGCATCTCTGATTCTCAGATTCAGTCAGTTAGTTATACCTTTGCTTTGTTTAGATAAATTCATAAAAACAAAAGTACATTATTGAAGAAGAAACCTTGCCGAATCTCTAGGATTTAAAACAAAGGCTTTCTACACCTGAGGATAGCCTTGGGATGAGCTGTAATGTGATTGGAAGAATAAGAGCAAAGAACGAAGGCTTCCCTCCTACATTTAAGGATATTTAAGAGCAAAACTGTCGTTTCAACCCCAAAGATCAGGAGGGTCAATTATTGGAGGGTCAATTATGACACCTGAGAGGCCGGAAAAATGGCAGCTGAGAAAAGTGCACTGCTAAATGACTAAATGTAAAATGTTCTCTCTCAGAAAAAAAGTGGTCTCTTGAACTTTGCATTGAATGTGACCAGAAACATCCATCTCTGAAAGGATTAGGAGGAAAGGAGGTGGAAAAAAACGGGTGACCTAACAAACAGTGGCTGATGGAGATTCACACCGACATTAATTCCAGCTCTTGAGAGGCGAGCATTTATTTTGGGGGGCTTTGCTCCCCCTCTTCTCTCTCTCTCATCCAGGCAAGCGAGAGACGTTATCTCCTATCACCTATCTCTGACATTTTCACATTTAGATCTTGTCACAGACTCAGACTGTGTAGCTGTAGAAGCAACCTGCCTCTTGATGCACTGTCTCCTCAGATAGTGTTGTGCTGCCTGGCGGTCTGAACAGCTGTGGTAAGAGGAGAGTGTTCTGTCGGGTATGTGCTTGTACTGGTTCTCTCTTGTGGTTGTAGCTTGCTATCTCGACAACAGACATGACAGGATATTAAAAGGACCGGGAGGGGTGATGGGTGATGTTCCATCAATATCACACCCCCTCCCCCTTCTCCAATTGCTTGCTCTTAGCGGTGATGTACAGCTGTGTGTGAACAGTTGTCGGCCTGTGTTACTTTCAAAGCCTCCACAGTTGTGGGAGTGAGGTAGTGATAGTCTGGTTTTCAGTATGTGTGTGTGTTTTCAGGATGTGTGTTGCTTGCGTGTGTTGCTTGCGTGTGTTGCTTGCGTGTGTGTGTGTGTGTGTGTGTGTGTGTGTGTGTGTGTGTGTGTGTGTGTGTGTGTGTGTGTGTGTGTGTGTGTGCGCGTGTGTACGTGGTAAACGGGAGAAAAGGGAGTATAGATGTTGCCAACCAAAACAAAAAGACAGGCCTCTACATACTGCTCCAGGACTATACCTCCCACACATGTCCACCAAAACATCTGACTTGGTGCTGCTCTGTGTTCAAACTTTTATAGGGTGTTACAAACTGAGGATAGGTGTATGCTAACAGTTGCCGTACCCTTCTTTTACTAGGAATGAGTATTCTCTGCCTCGGGATCAGTGAGAAGGCAGCTTGTTCGTGTTAACAATGTGACAACATGGACATTCACTACAAAAGTATGTGGACAGCTGCTCGTCGGACATCTCATTCTAACCGAAACACGCCAACATTATGTACAGATTTGATTCATTCTGCCTGTTTTGAGGTTAAACTAGTGTTCATGAGGAGATGTCGTCTAGGTAATACACCACATGACCAAAATATTGTGGACACCTGCTCGTCGAACATCTCATTCCAAAATCATGTGTATTAATATGGAGTCCGTCCCCCCCTTTTCTGCAAAAACAGCCTCCACTCTTCTGGGAAGGCTTTCCACTAGATGTTGGAACATTGCTGCGGGGACTTGCTTCCATTCAGCCACAAGAGCATTAGTGAGGTCGGGCACTGATGTTGGGTGTTTAGGCCTGGCTCGCAGTCGGCGTTCAAATTTATCCCAAAGGTGTTGAAGTCAGGGTTCTGTGCAAGCCAGTCAAGTTCTTCCACGCCGATTTCGACAAACCATTTCTGCATGGACGTCGCTTTGTGCACGGGGGCATTGTCATACTGAAATAGGAAAGGGCCTTGCCCAAACTGTTGCCAGAATGTTATAAGCCCAGAAGTGTCTAGAATGTACATTTCCCTTCACTGGAACTAAGGGGCGTAGCCTACACCATGAAAAACTGCCCTAGGCCATTATTCCATCTCCACCAAACTTTACAGTTGGCACTATGCATTTTGGCAGGTAGCATTCTCAGATTCATCCATCGGACTGCAAGATGGTGAACCCGTGATTCATCACTCTAGAGAACGCGGTTCCGCTGCTCCAGACTCCAATTGCGGCGAGCTTTACACCACTCCAGCCGAGGCTTGGCATTGAGCATGTTGAACGCAGTTGGTGATCTTAGGCTTGTGTGTGGCTATTCGGCCATGGAAATACATTTCATGAAGTTCTCAACGAACAGCACTTGAGCTGACATTGCCTCCAGAGGCAGTTTGCAACTTGGTACTGAGTGTTGCAACCAAGGACTGTCTCCAGAACTTTCATTACACACACCTGTCCCCTATTCCCACTGATATGTATTTGTATATAAACTGTCTGTCAACTGCATTTATTTTCAGCAAACTTAACATGTGTAAATATTTGTATGACCATAAAAATATTCAACAACTGAGACATAAACTGAACAAGTTCCACAGACATGTGACTAACAGAAATTGAATAATGTGTCCCTGAACAAAGGGGGGGTCAAAATCAAAAGTAACAGTCAGGAGCTGGTGTGGCCTCCAGCTGCATTAAGTACTGCAGTGCATCTCCCCCTCATGGACTGTACCATATTTGCTAGTTCTTGCTGTGAGATGTTACCCCACTCTTCCACCAAGGCACCCTGACATTTCTGGGAGGAATGGACCTAGCCCTAACCCTCCAATCCAACAGGCCCCAGAAGTGCTCAATGGGATTGAGATCCAGGCTCTTCGCTGGCCATAGCAGAACACTGACATTCCTGTCTTGCTGGAAATCACGCACAGAACGAGAAGTATGGCTGGTGGCATTGTCATGCTGGAGGGTCATTTCAGGATGAGCCTGCAGGAAGGGTACCACATGAGGGAGGAGGATATCTTCCCTGTAACGCACAGCGTTGAGATTGCCTGCAATGACAACAGGCTGAGTCTGATGATGCTGTGACACACCGCCCCAGACCATGACGGACCCTCCACCTCCAAATCGATCCCACTCCAGAGTACAGGCCTCGGTGTAACGCTCATTCCTTTGACGATAAACGCGAATCCGACCACCACCCCTGTTGGGACAAGACCGCAACTCGTCGGTGAAGAGCACTTTTTGTCAGTCCTGTCTGGTCCAGCGATGGTGGGTTTGTGCCCATATGCGACATTGTTGCCAGTGATGTCTGGTGAGGACCTGCCTTACAACAGGTCTACAAGCCCTCAGTCCAGCCTCTCTCAGCCTATTGCGGACAGTCTGAGCACTGATGGAGGGATTGTGCGTTCCTGGTGTAACTTGGGCAGTTGTTGTTGCCATCCTGTACCTGTCCCGCATGTGTGATGTTCGGATGTACCGATCCTGTGCGGGTGTTGTTACACGTTGTCTGCCACTGCGAGGACGATCAGCTGTCCATCCTGTCTACCTGTAGTGCTGTCTTCTCACAATACGGACATTGGAATTTATTGCTCTGGCCACATCTGCAGTCCTCATGCCTCCTTGCAGCATGCCTAAGGCACGTTCACGCAGGTGAGCAGGTACCCTGGGGATCTTTCTTTTGGTGTTTTTCAGAGTCAGTAGAAAGGCCTCTTTAGTGTCCTAAGTTTTCATAACTGTGACCTTAATTGCCTACCGTCTGTAAGCTGTTAGTGTCTCAACGACCGTTCCACATGTGATTGTTCATTAATTGTTTATGGTTCATTGAACAAGCATAGTTTTTAAAGCCTTTACAATGAAGAGCTGTGAAGATATTTAGATTTTTATGAATTATCTTTGAAAGACAGGGTCCTGAAAAAGGGACATTTATTTTTTTGCTGAGTATATATGCCCTTTGGTTTCCATTGGGCTGTCGATTATTGTTACTATGTCGGTTGGGTTGGTGTGTGTGAGTACCTGTGCTGTGTGTTTTGGGCATTCGTGCCCTTGTGGATTGTGCAGATGATTACGGGTCTCATCCCGTGTTTTAATCATTGTGCACGTGTGTTATTTATTCGAGGTACTCCTCGCTCTTTTGTGTGGGATTCAACCCTGTGTTTTTGTTTTGTGTTTGGTTGCACTTCGTCCCTGTGCCTTTACACGGCACGATGTAATTTGGGTACAATAAAAAAAAACGATTACCCATTCCTGCGTCTGTCTCCCAAATCATTTAAGCCGATGTGTCAAGGACATACCATTTTTACGTGCTATGCTCTTCAGCACTCGACGGTCCCGTTCTGTGAGCTTGTGTGGCCTACCACTTTGCGGCTGAGCTGTTGTTTCTCCTAGACGTTTCCACTTCACAATAACAGCACTTACAGATGACCGGGGCAGCTCTAGCAGGGCAGAAATTGGATGAACTGACCTGTTGGAAAGGTGGCATGCTATGACGGTGCCAAGTTGAAAGTCACCAAGCACTTCAGCATGGGCCATTCGACTGCCAATGTTTGTCTATGGAGATTGCATGGCTGTGTGCTCTATTTTTATACACATGCCAGCAACGGGTGTGGCTGAAATAGCTGAGTCCACTCATTTGAATGGATGTCCACATACTTTTGGCCATGTAGTGTATGAGATAAGAGTATGTATGTGTATGCGTGCGTGCGGGTACATGCGTGACTGTGCATGCACGTGCACGTGTCTGCATGTATATCTGTGGGTGTGTGTGGTAGCATGTGTGTGTGTCTCTGTGTCTGTGTGCGTGTGCGTGTTTGTGTCTGTAAAAGACTCTCCCTAAAACTCCCCGAAACTCATCGTTGTATGTGTTATCAGTCTTGACTTATCCGAGGTAGTGGAAAAAGCCGAGTGGATGAATGGGAAAGATCAAAGTTCCTGCCAGAGTTGGCACAGGGGAAATAGGAGGAGGTTAGTTACCAGGACTCAGTATTTATGTCTATCATCATAAGCCCTTACTGCCTTTGTTCTTGGAGCTGGGCAAACAGGCAGGTTTTACTCACATCCACAACATGCTATACTAGCATAGCATCCTTATAGCCACCTATGCCCTTCGCTATGGATTTTAAGATTTTAAAAAATAATTTGTTTTCATCATCAATCACATCATCAAGACATAGTTCAGATAGCAAGCTTACAAGGTTTTGTGATCTAACGTTTGCCAAGAGACTGAAATACTGCTGTAAATGTGTTTAAAGTTTCCGTTGCTCTGGCCATATTCTCATAAGATGTGTGGACTAGCCTCTCTCCCTTGTCTTTTGTCTTGGCAATTTTCAGCTATAAGAGTGGTGCTCAAAGACTCAGCACCAGTCCCAGCGTCACAGCCAGAGTTCTCATAGCCAGTCTTCTCTCTCTCTCTCTCTCTCTCTCTCTCTCTCTCTCTCTATCTCTCTCTCCCGCCCTCCACTCTTGCCTCACTCTCGGTTTCCACTGAATATAAAAGTACAGCGGTCTCCTGTCCAGACCTGCTGGTTGGTGGGATGAATCACCAGAGAGATGACTTAAAGGCATACACACACACACACACACACAATTAAAAACTCAGCGTCCAGTGCCAGTCTGCAGGGCTGTTAGTGGAGGTATACGTACATACGTCAGGGCACTCAAAGCTACACTATCATACTTTACAAAATAATCAGAGAGGAGAGGAAAAAATAAGAATAAAAGAGGAGAAAACAAACAAACAGAGAGAGAAGCATCACAGAAGTTGTTCCTCTGAAACAGACCCTTTAAAATGTTGTAATAAACACTTTCCTTGAGGCAGTGAGTCGAAAGCATAAAATAACAGTTCCCTGCTCCTCTTCTGAGAAAGAAAGCTTACCCCGTGAGGTGCCTGCACAAACAACACACCCATTAATTCATCCCAGCTAGACTTAAGGAAGGAGGGAGTCAAACCTCACCCTGGCAGCCGACTAGACTCTGTGGTTGGTGCATAAGAGAGAAAATAAAAACAGGTCTGTCTGGCTGACTAAATGATGGTGTGTGGATTATTGGGGACTACCAGTTCAGTGAAGCAGAAAATGGGAAATATGCTTCTGAGGGCACACCAGTTTGCTGTGAGCAGAAACCGCAAGCTCTCCCGAGACACTGAGAGCTAACCTCAGCAGAAACAGACCGGGGCTAGAGAGGCATGCAGAGCGAAGGGGCTAATTGTAGCTAATTGGAATTCATCCAAAAATAAATACATAAAAAAACTTGATATGGAATCTTTGGAGTGTTATTTGACCGTTAGAGGGGTATGAAGCGTGGAAAGGCTCTATCGGATCTTCTGAACGTTTTATAAAGATTATATGGGGTGAAGCATATTGAATCGTCTCCAGGGTGTTTAACCATGGGAAGGGTGTGTGACGCACGAACAGACTGTATCAGATCTTCTCAGCGTTATTTAACCATGAGTGTGGTTACACCACTTGAGTACAGATACTCTATCAAATCTTCTGTAGGTTGTTGAACCTTGGGAATAGTGGGACACGTGGACAGGAGAATTCAGTGTGAGGAAATGCCTAAGCAACACTATAAGGTATAAGAAATATGTGTTAGTGCATTTAATTTATTGTGAATAATCAGTGGTGGCAATTACTTTTCTAGTTATTTATTTCTAGTTTGTTTTCCACTCATAATTCTTCAACCAGTCATGTTATTATACCTGACATGATTGTCTAAGTTCTAAAGCCGCGCATGATGATTAATTCAGTTGTTGCCAGGGTTTCATTTCCCTTCTGTCAACAAGCCAGCCAAAGTAAATGCGTTCCCATTCCCAGTGTTCAATGTTTTTCAGCTGCATTTGATGTCAGACGCACACAGAGAGGACAAAAGCTGGTTTGTAATGACTTAGTTCTGATGGACAAATATCCTCAGGAAGCCCTACTAGTCACATTAACACCTTTGCTACAAAAAGATGTAAACGAGGCCTACAATCTCTCACATCTGCAGTCGTTAATTGACACCTTTCTGTTTGTTCATGATTTAACTACTGAGACACACACACACACAGGGTTTTGTTTACCAAAGACAATGTGGTGCAGACATCAGGTACCCACCCACTAACGACAGACGTCAGTTCAACGTCTAATTTTGATTTACATTTGGTTTAGCTGTCCAAGAGCGAGAATTCAATGTGAAATCAACAAAACATTTCACCATGTCATTAGATTAAGGTTAAAAGTTGGGTGGAAAAAATACAAAATTCCCTCACGTTGACAACGTTTTGCAAATCCAATCAGTTTTCCATATTGATTCAACGTCATTACATGTAAAAAAATATATATAAAATTAAAAAAAAAAAAAAAAAAAAAAGGTTTTCAAGCTTTAGGAGACAATGGTCAAAAGTATATAAGTCCAAATAAACTATTATTTTCATTGACTTATGGCTGGAATGAGAGTAAATAGATAATAATGACGAATGAGGGTAGATCGATGGACAGAGACGCATAGCAGCAGCAGTGCTAACCTAGTAGGATGCTTCTATCCACTTTGTTGCTGCGTACAGTAGGAAATACGAACGTATCTGTGTATTGGAACCGTTAACACCAACAAAGCCTTATAAGCACACTTACACTGGCATCGAATCATACCCTGAGGTTGCACACACACACACACACAACCTATATCCCAAAGCACTAACCTGGGATCAGTTTTAATAACAGGCAGCGCCTGGGTTTGCATGGGGATGTGGGCTGGCGCTCAGGTGAGCTGATCCCGGATAAGTAGTGCTTGGGGCGTCTGCTTTGTAATGAGGTGCAATGGGAAAGGAGGAGCAGGTTGGTAGTTATGACAGTTTCCTCAGTGAAAACAGTCCCTCTGAGGGCAGGCCCAGGCTGTGAACAAGGATGTAATGAATAAGTGAAGAGTGTGTGTGTGCGTGTGTGTGTGTGTGTGTGTGTGTGTGTGTGTGTGTGTGTGTGTGTGTGTGTGTGTGTGTGTGTGTGTGTGTGTGTGTGTGTGTGTGTGTGTGTGTGTGTGTGTGTGTGTGTGGCCGTGCATATGTGTTTGTGAGCAGGCTGGGGACAGGGAACAGGAAGAGGTAATGAAGAAGTGAACCCCTGAGGCAGACAGAGTCACGCTCACTGAATCACTCCATCTACTCACATTATCCTGCCATAACATATCAGAACCCCGCCCCTCTTATCTACAGCTAGAAGCTGGGAGTCAGGAGCCGCACTGGGGATTCTGGCGGCGTAAGCCTAGTCTCCTACTTACAAGTCGTAGAACAGATGCTGTGTGTGTGTGTGTGTGTGTGTGTGTGTGTGTGTGTGTGTGTGTGTGTGTGTGTGTGTGTGTGTGTGTGTGTGTGTGTGTGTGTGTGTGTGTGTGTGTGTGTGTGTGTGTGTGTGTGTGTGTCTCAGTGTCGTAAGCAGAAATTCGTTGGTGAGTGGGCCTGCAGAAATGTGGATGGGCCCCCAACAAAAGGGAAGGAGCTAACTTCCTGTAATTGTACACATTTTGCCATAGGGCAAAGAGAAGCATTTGCATTTTTATAGCTAATCTCATGCTATTCTACACATTGTACATGTACATTTGACTCATTTGGGCAGACACTCTTATCCAGAGAGACTTACAGTAGTGAGTGCATATATTTCCGTACATTTTAGTTCTGCCATGAGTACATGAGTAGTGCCATGAGGCTGAGAGAAAATGTTGCTGTTTTAAAGCAAATGTTCTGCAATTCTACACATTTTGCCATGGGGCAGAGAGGAAAATGTGCAGTTTCATAGCACATCTCATGCTGTTCTACACATGTCGCCATGAGGCTGAAAGAAAATGTTGCAATTTAAAAGCTCATTAAAGCTAAAGAACATAGGTGTGTTTACTGTAATAAAGGCACTGGTTAATGAACTGTCTTGTATTCTAATTCAACAAATTAAATAAGCAATGGCATGGTGCATATAGCCATAGAAGCATCGTGACATATGCCTCAATGCAGTCATATCCGTGGCTTATTGTGGGTGTGGCTTTCAGTTAGTTATATTCAGTACCAATCAAAAGTTTAGGCTCACCTACTCATTCAAGGGTTTTTCTTTATTTTACTATTATAATAATAGTGAAGACATCAAAACTATGAAATAACACGTATGGAATCATGTAGTAAACCAAAAAATATATAGATTTTTCAAAGTATCCACCATTTGCCTTGATGATAGCTTTGCACAGTCTTGGCATTCTCTCAACCAGCTTCATGAGGTAGTCACCTGGAATGTATTTCAATTAACAGGTGTGCCTTGTTAAAACTTCATTTGGGGAATTTCTTTCCTTCTTAATGCGTTTGAGCCAATCAGTTGTGTTGTGACAAGGTAGGGGTGGTATACAGATGAGAGCCCTATATGGTAAAAGACCGAGTCCATATTATGGCAATAACAGCTCAAATAAACAAAGAGAAATGACAGTTCGTCATTACTTTAACACATTAAGGTCAGTCAATCCAGAAAATGTCAAGAACTTTGAATGTTTCTTCAATATCAAGGGCTATGATGAAACTGGCTCTCATGAAGACCGCCACAGGAAAGGAAGACCCAGAGTTACCTCTGCTGCAGAGGATAAGTTCATTAGAGATACCAACCTCAGAAATTACAGCCCACAGAAATACAGAGTTCAAGTAACAGATACATCTCAACATCAATTGTTCAGATGAGACTTCTTGAATCAGGCCATTGTTGAATTGCTGCAAAGAAAACACTACTAAAGGACACCAATAGGAAGAGAATTGCTTGGGGCAAGAAACACGAACAATGGACATTAGACCGGTGGAAATCTGTCCTTTGATCTGATGAATCCAAATTTGAGATTTTTGGTTCCAAACGCTGTCTCTTTGTGAGACGCAGAATAGGTGAACAGATGATCTCCGCATTCTCACCGTAAAGCATGGAGGAGGAGGTGGGATGGTGTGGGGGTGCTTTGCTGGTGACACTGTCTGTTATTTGTTTAGAATTGAAGGCACAACACCAGCATGGCTACCATAGCATTCTGCAGCGATACGCCATCCCATCTGGTTTGTGCTTAGTGGGACTATCTTTTGTTCTTCAACAGGACAATGACCAAACACACCTTCAGGCTATGTAAAGGCTATTTGACCAAGAAGGAGGGTGGTGGAGTGCTGCATCAGATGACCTGGCCTCCACAATCACCCAACCTCAACCCAATTGAGATGGTTTAGGATGAGTTGCACCGCAGAGTGAAGGAAAAGAAGCCAACAAGTGCATATGTGGGAACTCCTTCAAGACTGTTGGAAAAGCATTCCAGGTGAAGCTGGTTGAGAGCATGCCAAGAGTATGCAAAGCTGTCATCAAGACAAAGGGTGGGCTATTTTGAAGAATCTCAAGGATAAAATATATTTTGATTTGTTGGACACTTTTTTAGTTATTACATGATTCCATTGTATTGGTCACATACACATGGGTAGCAGATGTTAATGCGAGTGTAACGAAATGCTTGTGCTTCTAGTTCCGACAGTGGAGTAAAATCTAACAAGTAATCTAACAAATTCACAACAACAACCTTATACACATAAATGTAAAGGGATGAATAAGAATATGTACATATAAATATATGGATGAGCCATGGCCGTGTGGCATAGGCAATATGCAGTAGATGGTATAGAATACAGCATATACGTATGAGATGAGTAATGTAGGATATGTAGACATTATTAAAGTGGTGTTATTTGAAGTGACTAGTGATACCTTTATTAAATCCATTTATTAAATGTATTAAAGTGACAAGAGATTTGAGTCTGTATGTTGGCAGCAGCCACTCTGTTAGTGATGGCTTTTTAACAGTCTGATGGCCTTGAGATAGAAGCTGTTTTTCAGTCTCTCAGTCTCAGCTTTGATGCACCTGTACTTTCGATTGTGCATCTGTAAAAGCTTGTGAATGTTTTAGATGACAAGCCAAATTTCTTCAGCCTCCAAAGGTTGAAGAGGCGATGTTGCGCCTTCTTCACCACGCTGTCTGTGTGGGTGGACCATTTCAGTTTGTCTGTTATGTGTACGCAGAGGAACTTAAAACATTCCACCTTCTCCACTACTGTCCCATCGATGTGGATGGGGGATGCTCCCTCTGCTGTTTCTTGATGTCCATGATCATCTCCTTTGTTTTGTTGACGTTGAGTGAAACCTTATTTTACTGACACCACACTCCGAGGGCCCTCACCTCCTCCCTGTAGGCCGTCTTGTCGTTGTTGGTAATCAAGCCTACCACTGTAGTGTTGTCTGCTAACTTGATGATTGAGTTGGATGCGTGCATGGCCACGCAGTCATGGGTGAACAGGGAGTACAAGAGAGGACTGAGAACGCACCCTTGTGGGACCCCAGTGTTGAGGATCAGCGGGGTGGAGATGTTGTTTCCTACCCTCACCACCTGGGGGCAGTCCGTCAGAAAGTCCAGGACCCAGTTAGAGACGGCAGGGTTGAGACCCAGGGTCTAAGGCTTAATGATGAGTTTGGAGGGTACTGTGGTGTTGAATGCTGAGCTGTAGTCAATGAACAGCATTCTTACATAGGTATTCCACTTGTCCAGATGGGATAGGGCAGTCTGCAGTGCGATGGCTATTGCGTCGTCTGTGGACCTATTGGGGAGGTAAGCAAATTGGAGTAGGTCTAGGGGATCAAGTAGGGTGGAGGTGATATGTGTCAGGCTGTGGGTAACTGGTGCATGGAATCAGGAGCAGGAGAGCAGAGATGAGTGTACAAGGTAGTTTATACCACGAACTGCACCAGTATAAAGCAAATACTAAAGGTGCATGAAAATACCGGTCACTCGTAAATAACGGCCATAAAAACGAACCCGGCAAACAATACCATCCATAAATATACAACCTGAACATAACAAACAAACACACACACCAACATGGGGGAAACAGAGGGTTAAATAATGAACATGTAATTTGTGAATAGAAACCAGGTGTGTAGAAAACAAAGACGAAACAAATGGAAAATGAAAAGCGGATCGGCGATGGCTAGGAAGCCGGAAGTCGTGACAGTATCCCCCCCCCCCTTGAGCCACACAACCGTCACCGACCTCGGGGACAATCCGGAGGACGAGACACAGGGCGATTCGGATGGAGACGGTGGAACTCCTGCAGCATCGAGGCGTCCAATACAACCTCCACCGGCACCCAGCATCTCTCCTCCAGACCGTACCCCTCCCACTCCACGAGGTACTAATGGCCCCTCGCCTTATGCCTCGAATCCAGCACACATCGGGGCCCCCTCAATGTCCAAAGGGGGTGGAGGAACCTCAGACTCCTGGAGTGGACCAGCCACCACCGGCCTGAGGAGAGACACATGGAACGAGGGGTAAATACGATAATCGGGGGGTAGCTGTAACCTGTAACATACCTTGTTCAGTCTCTTCAGGACTTTGAATGGCCCCACAAACCAAGGGCCCAGCTTCCAGCAGGGCAGGCGGAGGGTCAGGTTTCGGGTCGAGAGCCAGACCCGGTACCCTGGTGCGAACACCGTGGCCTCACTGCGGTGGCGATTTGCGCCGGCTTTCTGGCGCCTCACAGCCCGCTGAAGGTGCACATGAGCGGCGTCCCAGGTCTCCTCAGCCTGCCTAAACCAGTCGTCAACCGCAGGAGCCTCGATCTGGCACAGATGCCAAGGCTCCGGGACCGGCTGGTACTCCAGTACGCACTGGAAGGGGGAGAGGTTAGTGGAGGAGTTCTGGGCCATCTCTGCTCAGGGCACGAACGCTGCCCACTCCCCCAGCCGGTCCTGGCAATAGGACCGCAGAAACGTACCAACATCCTGGTTCACTCTCTCCACCTGTCCGTTACTCTCGGGGTGAAAACCTGAGGTATGGTTGACCGAGACCCCCAGATGTTCCATGAACACCCTCCAGACCCTTGACATGAACTGGGGACCTCAATCAGATACTATGTCCTCAGGCACCCCATAGTGCCAGAAGACGTGTGCAAACAGAGCCTCCGCAGTCTGTAGGGCCGTCGGGAGACTGGGCAAAGGGAGGGGACGACAGGACTTAGAGAACCGATCCACAATGACCAGGATCGTGGTGTTACCCTGTGATGGAGGAAGATCCATTAGGAAATCCACCGACAGGTGCGACCACGGCCATTGTGGAACGGGTAAGTTTTGTAACTTCCCTCTGGGCAAATGCCTAGCGGCCTTCACTGGGCGCACACCGAGCAGGAGGAGACATAAACCCTCACGTCCTTAGCTGAAGTGGACCACCAGTACTTCCCACTAAAACAGCGCACTGACTGACCGATGCCCGGATGACCAGAGGAGGGTGACGTATGGACCCAATAGATCAAACAGTCACGGACAGCAGACGGAACGTACAGACGCCCAGCTGGACATTGAGGGAGAGTGGGCTCTGTACATATCGAAGTCCGCAGCCAGCTCCCACACCATCGGTGCCACCAGGCAAAAGGCCAGCAGTATGGGAGTGGGATCCAATGGGCCGCTACTCTGTGTCATACATCCGGGACAGTGCGTCTGCCTTAGCGTTCTGGGAACCTGGTTTGTAGGACAGGGTGAAGACAAAACGGGTAAAGAACATGGCCCACCTTGCCTGGTGAGGGTTCAGTCTCCTTGCCTGGTGAGGGGTCAGTCCAGATGAGAAAAGGGTGTTTAGCCCCCTCAAGCCAATGTCTCTACGATTTCAAGGCCTTGACGACAGCCAACAGCTCCCGGTCCCCCACGTCATAGTTTTGCTCCGCCGGGCTGAGCTTCTTCGAGAAGAAGGTACAGGGGTGGAGCTTTGGTGGCGTACCTGAGCGCTGAGAGAGCACGGCTCCTATACCAGCCTCGGACGTGTCCACCTCCACTATGAACGCCAAAGAGGGATCTGGATGAGCCAGCACGGGAGCCAAGGTAAACAGAGCCTTCAGGTGACCAAATGCCCTGTCCGCCTCAGCCGACCACTGCAGTCGCACCGGTCCTCCCTTCAGCAGTGAGGCAATGGGAGCCGCTACCTGACCAAAACTCTGGATAAACCTCGGGTAGTAGTTGGCAAACCCTAGAAACCGCTGCACTTCCTTTTCCGTGGTGGGAGTCGACCAATTACGCACGGCTGAAATGCGGTCACTCTCCATCTCCACCCCTGTAATGGAAATGTGGTACCCAAGGAAAGAGACGGACTGTTGAGAAAACAGGCATTTCTCAGCCTTGACGTACAGGTCATGCTCCAACAGTCAACCAAGCACCTTCCGCACCAGGGACACATGCTTTGCGCATGTAGCAGAGTATATCAGAATGTCGTCGACATACATCACTACACCCTGCCCGTGCAGGTCCCAGAAAATCTTGTCTACAAAGGCCTGGAAGACTGATGGAGCATTCATCAATCCGTACGGCATGACGAGGTACTCATAGTGCCCTGAGGTGGTACTAAATGCCGTCTTCCACTCGTCCCCCTCCCGGATATGCACCAGGTTGTAAGAGGAGAGGGACCGACTTCGGCGGAAGTCGTGACAATATGATCCTTGACTAGTCTCTCAAAGCATTTCATGATGACTGAAGTGAGTGCTACGGGGCGATAGTCATTTAGTTCAGTTACCTTTGCTTTCTTGGGAACAGGAACAATAGGAACATCTTGAAGCATGTTGGCACAGCAGACTGAGATAGGGATTGTTTGAATATGTCCTTAAACACACCAGCCAGCTGGTCTGCGTATTTTCTGAGGACGTGGCTAGGGATTGCCATTATGGCCGGCAGCCTTGGAGAGTTAACAAGTTTAAATGTTTTACTCACGATGGCCACAGTGAAAGAGAGTCCACAGGCTTTGGTAGTGGGCCGTGTCAGTGGTACTGTATTGTCCTCAAAGCGAGGAAAGTTGTTTAATTTGTCTGGGAGCAAGACGTTGATGTCCGTGATGTTTTTGTAATCTGTGATTGACTGTAGACCCACATTTGTCTCGTGTTGAGCCATTGAATTGCGACTCTACTTTGTCTATATACTGACGCTTTGCTTGTTGGTTTTGATTTATTGCTAGGCAGATGTTTTATATAGTACTGTATCTCAATATTTCTATAGTATAACAATACAGTTGAATATTTTGTGCTTTACTAAAGCACAAATCTCAAAAACCATGTTCTGTCTGAGCAAACATGTTCCCATGTGGATTTTCAGTGGGCAAGGTAGGCATGGGCTAGCCATTACCAAGGCCACACCAAGCAGGGGCTCATTAGAATATTTTAGGGGTGTGGTATGCACACAGTGTGTTGCTCAGTATATCATTCCAGTTTAAGTGTTCTGTTCTGTGATGCCCAAATTGGTTGTCTTTCTGATACAATGTATCACGTCCCCCCAATACCTTTAAGGCTTGAAAATTATGCAATCTATCCATTAAATTAATTTGTAACAAATAAATAATAATTAAATACATTTCTATTAAATAGAAAATGCGCATCGGCCCAATGTGGCCCGACATGGGGTCAAATTGTTTGCCTACATTTGGCCTACCATGTGCCAATGTGGGCATGTTTGCTGGGAAAGGCTTATTTCAGGCAAAGTGAGGGCTGCCTTCACCAGATAATGGACTGCCCTCACTG
The DNA here is from genome assembly GCF_018296145.1 of Oncorhynchus tshawytscha. NCBI lineage: Eukaryota > Metazoa > Chordata > Actinopteri > Salmoniformes > Salmonidae > Oncorhynchus > Oncorhynchus tshawytscha. The sequence continues at coordinate 33,162,173 of NC_056433.1, read as the reverse complement.
GGCCACACTAGGCAAATGCCTTGGGGGCCAACGTGGAGCCGATGAGCAAAGGCGCATTGGCCCAAGGTTGGCAGCCTACATGAGGCCAATATTTTAGCCTGCATTGGGCCCACATCCTGTTAATGTGGACATGTTTGCTGGGGTCTTATGCTGACATAGAAAAGGAGTTGAATGGACCATGGTATTCAATAAGGATGTGCTACACTGACCAAGGCCAGCTTTCTTTGTGTATGGATTTTCTGTTCAGGCTTCTGGTAATTCATTTCTGTTGTGTGTTGGACCTAGGATGAGCTGAGCCCATTTCTTTTCAGGGTAGTTACAATACTGTTCAGTGTCCATGAGAAATGAAGAGAGAGTGCAAGGGAGAGGATGGAGAGAGAGAAAATGAGAGTAGAGAGAATGAGGGGGGCGTGAGAGAGAGGGAGCGAGAGAGAAAGGGAGGACAAGAAAGGGATCTATTTCCTTGTTATTTTGTGGTAAACAATCAGTCAATCCCAGAATTCACCCAGCTGAGACTCTGACACACACACACACACACACACACACAAGAGAGCACTCTGACATGACTTTCAAAAGAAGGATCAACCATTAAGTCTCTCAACGTTAACTCTCCAAAAATTCAGCACTTACCCGAGAGTGTTACTCTCCCAGACACACTAAGCAACCATCTCCATTCCTCATCAGTGTTTAAAACACCAATAAGCCTCAAACAATTAACCTCAGACACACCACTCAGGTAAACAAACACAGCAGAGGGCTATCTTTGAGTGTCCTGAAAACCTTGTGATATGATAGCCCTATGCCTTCAATGATGTAGATTATTCCAAATGATTCACATCATAAATATTTAATTTAAGGATTATATGCATTGACAATTAATTAAGTGAAATCCAGCTAAATTCAAACAAACACTACTTATTTTTCACCCAACTATCAATTGAGAAACTGATGTAGTTTGAAGCCAATGCCAGAATGGGATTTGCTCATAGCAGGAACATACATCATTGTAAATTATTCTCTGTAGAATAGACATCTGCCTTGGGCCTTCAAAGAGAGAGACCAACATGTGCTTTATCTTGCACACGGAACACTCCCAGAGGGCTCCACATTGACTCCAAGCAGCCATCTTGGGCCATACTAATGAACATCAATCTTCAGACAAGACTCCAGTTGTCAGACTTTAGATTTACAAGATAAAACTGACACGATGGTTTGATTCTTCTTACTCCTAAATAATTAGTCTTACTCCTAAAGAACATCTCTATTCAGGCTAGACTCATCTCTCTTCAGACCACAGAATAAAACTGACAAAATGGTTTGATTTTTACTCCTAAAGGCCATCACTATTTTCTTTGGTTTTTGCAGGATAAAGGTGACAAGAAGGTTTTATTCTTCTTATCCCTAGAACATTTTTCACACTCTTCAGTGTCAACCTGATTTTCTTCTAGATGTTATTTTGTTCTTCTTCTCTGCTGGACACAGACATACTGCTCACTTCTATAAGTAGTCTAGTTTCACCTAAGTAACTGCTGAACAAAATAAGTGCTGTTTCACCCTACTGCCACACAAGCATATTTTATAAGTATGTTGATATTTCGTATTTTTGCATTCTCAACGAGCCTTAAGGCAATCAGAGTAATGGTTTTTCATTTAATATTTGTCCGTAAAATATTCCTGACTTACAGCCTACAACCTCAGCATCGATGGGATGTCATCCTCTCTACGGCTTGAAGAAGCACTGGTTGCACAATGAACTTCACGAAACAAATGTCAAAGGTATCAGCAGATATTTTGTTAAGGATACAAGATGTCCTTCTTCAGTAGGAGCTCTGCGTAGTGTACAGTGTGTGTCAGATTGTGGTGGGTTGTAGGCTGTAAAACATGCATGGATTTAATTGAAATCCTTACAAAGCCCACAGTACGTACGTAAGTCAAGTCTTGATCTCCTTCCAATGACTCAATGGACAATCTCTCGCTCTTGTACACACACACACCACCATAACCAACGACAGACGTTTATTGGTGAGGTGAAACCCTTTTTCCAATCGAATTAGCATAATGCAGACAGACCCCTCAGATGACGGACTGATCAGGGAGAAGCCTCTATGACAGAGGAGTCATATTTAAAGCAGGTGCTCTCACTTGTCGTATCAGCTATGGGCCTGGGTGCTGACCAAACACTTTCTAAATTGAAGCTCAGAAAAGTCCTCTGGTTTTGGACATAAAAATGCATCAGCCATGTCAATGCAGTATATCACCCAAAACAGCATGGTAGCTTCAATTTCCCCTTCCTATAGTACCAGGCCACCATATGCAGCGCGTAGTAAACTGGCTTCAATCTAGTTTTGATCATTTATCAATTTATGATTTAAAGGTTTTTACATGTGTAGTATGTTGAAAGTACATAAGGTTGTTTTTCTTGGATGTTTTATGTTCCCCCTCCCGACCCCCCCCCATTCTATCCTACGGTGAGAAGAGTTCTGCTACATATTCTAAAACAACCTGCTTTTACTTCAGCCCATGTGTAAATATTTGGTTTAAAATATATTTTTTAAATTATCAAAATAAAATGTATCAATCAATCAGCCAACCATTCCAATTTAGAATAAACCACACAATACCTTCTCATTCCTCAAATTCACTACTCCCACCTACTTCTACACCAACGCCCACATACTATGATTGACACTTGTTAAAACATCAAGGCTCCAAACTGACCAGTGGTTTACACAATTGGGATTTTTCAGTCGAGTAATAGTGCCTTCCTGGTGATGGGTGAACATAACAGACAGCCGGCTAATACAGGTCAAGTCATGTAGAATAGCGGAGCCGTCTGTCCCTGTTTGATCTTAGTCTTCAGTGGTCCTGATGGGGGACGAGGAGATGTGTTAGGATATTTCAGCCCATCCCTGTCCCTTGACCTGGAGCCCCTATTACCAGGCTCTCTCAGGCTTGTCACTCTGATTCAGTGTTGCTTTGCAGACAGAGGCTTTGAGCTTCAGAAAGCACCGCTTGCCCTCTGGAGGAGGTGTCTTACCCAGACACACTACCTCTTTCCCTGATATTATAATTGCCAATGTGTGCTGAGCGCTCTTGTGCAAAAAATGGGGGTTGGGCAACAACCGGGTTGGTGCTTCAGTACCTAATGGTAGTGGATGGGGTATGAAAGCACCACACAATGTTAAAAGCTTTCAGTGAAAATCACTACAGAATGTAAATCCACTCCATGATTATTATTCAGCTTTACAACAGTAGGTTGACCAGGAGGCCAAACATTCTTCTATCCACAGAAAAAAAAGAGATTTTTCCAACACATCATACAGTGAGCCAGACACTAGTCATTCTGTTCAAAGCCTTTTCAGATGTCACAATCCACAAAAGACCGTCCGTCCGGCTCACTAGCTATCTAGCTATTGGTTTCAGGCGCTAAGCCCAGGCTCAGCTGACATATCAGTGCGCTGGTGATCCATGTCACTGATAGCGTTTGGCTGTTTTGATAGGGGGTTGAGATTGTTTTGTGTTTCTGTGGGGTGGTGTAAGGGAGGGAGGGATGGAAAGTGGGCCGGTGGCCATCAGAACTCTGGGGATTTATCGCAGCCAGCTGTGTAGCATTGATTTACACCCCAGCAGCACAGGTCTCTTAACTCAGAGCTCAAACCTCCAGGGCTTCCTCTCTCTGTCATTGATTCCACAGAGTGATTCGATCCATGGTGACTCCTCATCCTTCTACTATCATCCTGTCATATGGTGACTGTCATATATAGTGGTTGGTTGCATTTGTGTTCATAGTGGATCAAATTCAACTAGATTCCATGGGCAGTTGTTGTCATAGTATACTTGCTGTAAAAGCGATGGCATCATAACTGCCATATACAGTGGTTCGTATTGATGTGTTTATCGTGGTTCAAATTTGGCATAATTCTATGGGACTGTTGTGGTCATGGTTGCTAACTTTAAAACAGATATCTACAGTTGTTGGCATTACTGTGTACCCCTTAAATTAAAATCTGGACTTCAAAGCCAGATCCACTACCTTTTTCTATTCTTCCTCTCTAGTCAGGGAGTGATTTAGAACTGGGACACAAGCAGTGTGCAATTAATTATCAGGTAGAACTGAAAACCGGTAGTACTCTGGACCTCGTAGGGTAACATTTTAATATGCCGGGTATATGCTTTATACCCTTGTCTTTATCTCCTCGTCCTTGTGTGGTAAATGATCTCAGAAAAAAATAAGCAAGGGCTCTGCTCTGTCCCTCAGTTTTCTCAGAAAGCCATCTATATTTTCATTTCTCCTGTCCAATAAAAATGTCAGATGGTGTAAAGTCGGGCGACACCTCGCCCTCCATCACACATTACATTGTCCTTGATCTCCGGCCTGTCATTTATGGTGTCCACGGCAACCCATCGCCTGGTAACCAGTCCGTCTGACCTCAAGACAGCAGAGAAGCTCAGCTGTATGATCACTAATGTTTGCACAGGAAGAATGCACTTGAGTGGCCAGAGAACTTTATGTGCTTAGGAATTGCTTTGAGAAATTGTTCTTTCAGTGGATTTTATTGTTGTTGTTATTCAATAGAAACCTTCACCTTGTCTGTACTGAACCATGTCTCCACAGATCAGCCAAATTTGTTAAAACAAATGTTTCTTTATCTACAATACTGTAAGAACTAGGTCAACTGATTAATGAGAATGGTCTTGAATAACAATGTTAAATGATCCCGCATTTGAAAATCTCTTTTTAAAACTACTGTACCAGCAACTTACATTACTAGGCCTTCAATCTGTTCTAGTACAACTAATATAACATTAATGTCACTATGAAGATTTCAGTATTAACTGCATGTGTTCTTCATGACTTCAAACAGCCCTGATAGCCCTACAGTCTATATACTACAGCTCAGCTCTTGCCTGCCACACACACACACACACAAAAACGCAAACAACACACACATACCAAAAAACACACACAGCTCCTGCCACAGCCCACAGCCTTGTTAAGTCACCTCCCACATAAAAGGTCTACTATAGAATACTACTGTACTTACTATAGACTTCTGTAGTAAACTGTTGCGTACTGTAGAATAATTTGTTGCGCGATTAACGGACATTTCGATGACTGACATCGGTTCAACTACTCCATATGCAGTTTCTGTAGAGATAAATTAGATCAAGCCTGAACTGTGCGATGTACTGAATTGTGCGATGAACTATGTGATGTAGTAGGGAGTTGTAGTTTCCAACAGGCCAATATTTACATCCCTGTTAGTGAGCATTTCGACTTTGCCAATCGATCCACCTGACACGTGTGGCATATCAAGAAGCTGATTAAACAGCATGATCATTACACAGGTACACCTTGTGCTGGGGACAATAAAAGGCCACTCTAAAATGTGCAGTTTTGTCACGCAACACAATGCCACGCAGGAATGTCCACCAGAGCTGTTGCCAGAGAATTTAATGTTAATTCCTCTACCATTAGCCACCTCCAACGTCGTTTTAGAGAATTTAGCAGTACATTCAACCAGCCTCAAAACTGCAGATCACGTGTAACCACGCCAGCCCAGGACCTCCATATCCGGCTCCTTCACCTGCGATATCATCTGAGACCAGCCACCTGGAGAGCTGATGAAACTGTGGGTTTGCACAACTGAATCATTTCTCCACAAATTGTCAGAAACCATCTCAGGGAAGCTCATCTGTATACTTGTCATCCTCACCAGGGTCTTGACCTGACTGTAGTTCGGTGTCATAACCGACTTTAGTGGGCAAATGCTCCCCTTCAAATGCTCCCTGTGTGCTCTTCACTGATGAATCCCGGTTTCAACTGTACCGGGCAGATGGTAGACAGAGTGTATGGCGTCGGGTGGGCGAGCAGTTTGCTGATGTCAATGTTGTGAACAGAGTGCCCCATGGTGGAAGTGGGTTTATGGTATAGGCCATAAGCTACGGACAATGAACAAAATTGCATTTTATCAAAGGAAATTGTGAATGAACAGAGATACCGCGACGAGATCCTGGTGCCCATTGTCGTGCCATTCATCCTCCACCATCACCTTATGTTTCAGCCCCATGTCACAAGGATCTGTACACAATTCCTGGAAGCTGAAAATGTCCCAATTCTTCCTTGGCCTGCATACTCACCAGACATGTCACCCATTGAACATGTTTGGGATGCTCTGGACTGACGTGTGTTCCAGTTCCCACCAATATCCAGCGACTTCACACAGCCATTGAAGAGGAGTAAGACAACATTCCACAGGCCACATTCAACTGCCTGATCAACTATGTTAAAGGAGATGTGTCAAGTTCCATGAGGCACACGGTGGTCATACCTAGGGCTGTTGCGGTGGTCATATTACCGCCACACCGACAGTCATGAGTCATGAACGCAGTCAAATTCCATTGATTCACAGTAATCTACTATTATGCACCCTGGACATGTATTGGTAGTACCCAACTTGCTAACAACCATCGGGTCGCTAATGGTACTCAGTGCTGACGTCCCTCTGACGTCAATGCAAATGCAATTGAAAATCACATCAAACACTCATCAAAACAGTATCATGCTTTTAAAACTCACCTCACTGTGATTGATCAATTTGAAGAAAGAAGTTCAATAACAGGTTGAAATGAGTGGAAAAATGTTTTGTTGTGGATGTTGTTTCAGAGCCTAACACAATGAAATGGACAGCACTTTCGAAGGTGATGATTCATTAAAAACACCCATATGCAAATTAGAGCCTATGCATATGGATAGGCCTATATATGAGCCCAGCGTAATTAAAATATTGATTGTGCATAGCCTATCGCATATTACATAGCCTATCGCATATTAAGCATAGCAGAAAATCAAAAATAATTTATTTTAAGATATCTTTGGTACATAATTGGTCTAGCCCAGGTATTCCCAAACGACGCAATGCTATCAGGGGTAAGCCAAATAAAAATGTGATTCACACTTTTTAAAATTCAAATAATAATAATAATAATTTGTATTTGTTTAATTTTATTTTTCTTCACATTTTCAACAGTCCATTTATATTTTCCAACAGGGCTATACATTTGGGTGAGGTTTTTTCTCGAGTAGTCTCTTTTAACTGCCAAAAATAAAATTGAACAATCTAGTCTTCAGTAAAATAACAACACAATGTCAAATACAGGTAGCCTAGTCAAAAAATTTACATCCAATCACATTAACCGTTACTCTCTCGCGGGAATTCCACTAACGGCCCATATGTAGCCAAACGTAGATGCTGCTCATTGTTGGTATCTATACTGAAGACGTAAAAACCATGACAGGGAGACATAGTGGGTACACTGCAGCATCCACTGAGAGGCTCTTGCTGCCAAGGGAATGCCTGACAGCTTGAAAGACGTTTTGGTTAACTTTGTTAAAGCAAGGCCCCTGAACTCTGAACTCTTGTGTATTTTCTGCACTACGCAATGAGATGGGCAGCGATCATGCAGCGCTTTTACAACATACAGAAGTGTACTGGGTATCAAGGGGCGAGGTATTGACATTGTTTTTTTAGTTGAGAGACGAGCTCAAAGTCTTCTTTACTGACCATAATTTTCACTTGTCTGACCGCTTGCATGATGACAAGTTTCTCTCACAACTGGCCTATCTGGGTGATGTTTTTTCTCACCTGAATGATCTTAATCTAGGATTACAGGGACTCTCTGCAACTATATTCAATGTGGGGACAAAATTGAGGCTATGATTAAGAAGTTGGAGCTCTTCTCTGTCTGCATTAACAAGGACAACACACAGGTCTTTCCATCATCGTATAATTTTTGTGTGCAAATTAACTAAAGCTTAGTGACAATGTCAAATGTCAAATGTAATATAGTGAAGCACCTGAGGTGTGTGTGTGTGTGTGTGTGTGTGTGTGTGTGTGTGTGTGTGTGTGTGGCAGGCTTACAATGATGGCAAAAACTACATTTGAGAGTGCGCTGACCCTGGTGTTTGAGGGGTAACGCAGCTGGAGGTTGAATGTTTGAAAGGGTAAGGGGCTATAAAAAGTTTGGGAACCACTGGTCTAGCCTATACTATAGGCTATACTATAAATTCTAGTAATTGCATTGAGTATAGACTGTATTATGATGCATACTGGTTGGACTGGTTACCATATGCTATACTCCAGACTTTATTTTCATGAGTCTAGGAAAGAATTTATAAGCCTAGGTGATGCTGTTGGTTCATTGATTGTGGATGGTGGCATAAAAAGTAAGCCTACTGTCACGACTTCTGCCGAAGTCGAAGCCTCTCCTTGTTTGGGCAGTGCTCGGCGGTCGACGTCACCGGTCTTCTAGCCATCATTGATTCATTTTTCAATTACCATTAACCAACAGAATAGCTCACCACTGTGTGTGTCCGTCTCCTCCTCTCTTTCCTTAATTCCTTTCTCCAGCGCACAGATTAATGAAATATGTTTCTTTGTGAAAACATGTTAAGATGTTCCCGAACAGATTTCACTTGCTTTCCCAAATTAAGCACTGGGTAGCTTCAGGAACAGGGTTGGAGAGCCCATGGCATACAGAGTTTGTATGGAATATCACCTGTCGTGTAGCGAGATGCTGCATGCTCCTCAAACAGTAGTTGGTGCATGGAGTGAAATAACCGGAGTAGCCTACCAGCATGATTGCATGAACCTGCAGGAAAGTGACCTCCATTCGCTATTGAGTGAATAGGGATGTCTTTTTCCCCCTGCCCATCTGATAATGAGCCATTCTATATCGAAATTAACTTTACATATTAGTAAAGACCAGATTAAATTGAAAATAATCTGAAGGGTGGAAATATGGTCACTTGATGAGAGAACAGCATATGCAGCTTTTTTTGCTATGTTCTCAAATCATCATTAAACAACGGGTGGGTCAAATCCTGGATGCTGATTGGTTAAAAAAAGTCTACTCCACAAGTTAATTCCAGCTAAAGCTATTTTGAAATGCCTATTTACTCCATCTGACTGCGCAAACCACTGTCTCATCAGCCCAGCCAGGCAATTTATAAACTTGATCTCCACTTTAAAAAGCATCTCCCATTTATTTTAGACTAGCATTAGATTTTCAAAAGCGGAGATTTGTATTAACCTTGCTGTCTGTCTCTCTGACATTTGCAACATTCTTTCAATATTGAAATTCGATATCCAGCTGTCCCATAGCATAGTAATGAACATGTCAGGACGAGACAGACAGACAGACAGACAGACAGACAGACAGACAGACAGACAGACAGACAGACAGACAGACAGACAGACAGACAGGCAGCTTTTCTCAGCCAATGAAGATCATGAATCAGCTGGCATAATTGTTATGGATGTATACAAAGAAATGTCAATAGAAAAAAGGTCAAACTAAACGAAGTGCAGCTAGTTTGCTGTCTTCCCAGCTTCAGTTTGAAGTTATTGTGTTAGCTGTATTGTTGGCTAGCACCTCTGAACAACAGTGTCCTGACGAGAGAGCACATTTTCTATGCCAGGCAAAATTGCACATCATTAGCTCATTGTTATGGATGTATCCAAATAAATATCACCAGAAAACAGCTGAAAAAAAACGCAAATGCAGCTACTTTGCTGTTATTCTGGCCGCACTGTTTGACGTGACTGTAAATTAGCTGTAGTTGGCTAGCTAGCAAGCAAAGGATAAGGACGTTGCCAGCCAGTATGGCAATGGAACATTTATAAAGAATGACTGGGTCACGCCCATACAGATACAAAACAAAAAGACTAAAATGACTTGGTCGTATCTCTGGCAACCGAACTGATATAACGATCGACCAGCCGGCTTGGGTAGCAACCCTAAATTTGTGTAAGGACTATATCTTGTGGAAGGATTAAATAGAATATTTTATTCAACCAAGATATATTTTTAATGAAAATATTTCAATAGTTACTTAAATAGGTTGGTAACCAGTTATATAAAAGTGATAATATCCTCAATGACAGTGTTTGCAGAATATATTGGCACGGTTTGCCAGCCCTCAACTTTGCCTCAGGCCTAATAACACCCGTGCCAATATATCCTCAACACCGGCTTCTCGGGCATTAACACTTAAATAGCCTACAGTATAGTCGCATCATGCAGCTCATATATGTATTGATTTCTAATACATTCTAAGGTTTGTACCATGCACAACTAAAGTTGCCAAATAACTCAAAATCTATAGTATAGGACCAGTTTCAAATTATCACTTTTACACTCAACATAGCCACTTCATATGTGTACTCGCTCCAGAATGGGAATAATATCCTTTCTGTTTTATTATTTTAAATTCAACTGTATTCGTCATAATATAAAATCATATAATATAAAATAATCACATGGGACTGATAGTACAGTATATCTTGTCTACTAAATGAACAAGCCTAAAACCTATGGCATGGTGCATAGTCAGATAACATACAGTAGGCCAACTCATATTCTGTTCTTCTGAAATACATTTTCTTCATAGCATAATGTTTCTTTAAACCTTCCTAAATTGAATAATGGATGTATTGTGATGTTGTGTATTTACTTTTGAAAATGTAGATGTTCCCAAGGTTCATCAGTGGCTTGTATGCATGTTGGCCTGGATCTGCTAAACAGTTTTTTTTATGTTCATCAACAGTCAATTACCATGAGACTTTTGCATGACAATAACCGGCTGACAAAATGTCATGACTGCCACAGCCCTAGTCACACCACACACTGACGGGTTTTCTGATCCATTCCCCTACCTTTTTTTAAGGAATCTGTGACCAAAAGATGCATATCTTTTTACCCAGTCGTGCAAAATCCATAGACTGGAGTCTAAATCATTTATTTCAATTGACTGATTTTCTTATATGAATTGTAACTCAGCAAAAAAAATATGAAATTGTTGCAATTTGCATTTATATGTCTGTTCAGTGTAGTATAACATCAGTATACTGTCAAATATTATAGTAAATACTACAGAAATGTCAGCAAAAACAATATAATCTGCAAGAACAATAGAAAATATATACTATAGTAAATACTAAAGTTTTTAATTTGCATATAGCCTGCAAAATTCCCCTCCCCCATATCCCAATTTGCACTACTCGTAAATGTAAAACCTACATGCCAAGTACACTGAGTATACAGAGAACATTATGAATACCTCTTCTTTCCGTGACATAAACTGACCAGGTGAATCGAGGTGAAAGCTATGATCCCTTATTGATGTCACTTGTTAAATCCACCTTAATCAGTGTAGATGAAGGGGTGGACACCGGTTAAAAAAAGGATTTTAAGCCTCGAGTCAATTGAGACATGGATGGTGTGTGTATGCCATTCAGAGGGTGAATAGGCAAGACAAAATATGTAAGTGCCTTTGAACAGGGTATGGTAGCAGGTGCCAGATGCACCGGTTTGTGTCAAGACCTGCAACGCTGCTGTTTTCTTCCCATTTGTATCAAAAAATGGCCCATCACCCAAAGGACATCCAGCCAACTTTACATAACTGTGGGAAGAACTGGAGTCAAGATGGGCATCCCTGCTTTAGACACCTTGTTTAGTCCATGCCGCTATATTGTCTTCCCTATATATTGTGTTCCCTACAGGTTATAGAAAACAGTAGATGCTCTGAACTCTCCATTCGAAACCCAGTCTTAGCTACCTACAGGTCATGGAAAATTAGCTAATTTAGTATTTCTCCAGTAGGTTTCCTCAGGGAGAAAGTACCCCACTTCTATGCCAAAGTTAATAAAGCAAACTACAGTATACTACAGTTCACAAAGAAACACTACTGTTAACACTCCAGTGTGTACTACAGTTTTGTGTGTGTGTGTGTGTGTGTGTGTGTGTGTGTGTGTGTGTGTGTGTGTGTGTGTGTGTGTGTGTGTGTGTGTGTGTGTGTCAGCTCACTACAGGGGCCATCCTGCGAGGTCTCATACAGTCTCTTAGACAGCCCATCCTCTCCACCCTATATTAGAGTCATAATTCAGAAGGCCACATTAAAGGGAATGCGTTTGGTTCATTAATGCACTAACCAGCCCGGTAATAATGCTCCACTCTTAGGCCTGGCATTACACACACAAGCTCATGCACACACACATAGGCACACATTGCACACACACACACACACACACACACACACACACACACACACACACAAACCCACACAAAAGAATGTATGCCCTCCAATGAAGTAAACGTTCAATTCAGTCCCAAAATCGGGCAAGAAATCCAAAAATAAGCACAAATCCAAATAATCCAGCTGGATGAAATGAAGTAAGGATTGATTTGACCTGATCTGTAGTCTTCCAAAGGAAGGAATATTCCACAGAATAAAAAAATAAATACATGTATGTACAGTGTGTAGTATTTGAATAGCCTTCCAAACTTTGTTCCTACAAAGCAATACTCCACAGAAGAAAAATATCTTGATAATCAGTATAATATCCCTCAAATAAGGTTATTGAAAGTGTTCTCACTTGTACTGTATGTAGTTGAGGTAACTAGACTTTTATTCAATCGGAAACGTTTCCTAGTTACAAACATTGTTGTACATCCCTCCAATTGGCATCATGGGGAAAATAAAGACTGTACTGTTAGGGATTCATACTTAGACATAAGAGCAGCGGCGGCCAGCCCATTAGTGGCGGCACCACACTTGAGATAGGTAAAATCCCCAAAATGTACGTAAAAAATATATATACAGTATTATATAATTCCTTGATCATGTTTTAAAGGCTCATAAAAGTGTGGTAAATGTCAAAATGTTCCTCTTTCAAAAATATATTGTTCAAAACAGACTGTTCAGTTACAACTCTTCCCCTCAGTGACTGCCAGCAGCAGCAGCTCCGCTTCCATTGGCGCATAGACCATGCAAACATTGCTTGGATTGTTTTGCCAGTTATTTGCTGTGAGGGGGAACTGCAGCATAAATTATAACAGCACCAACTAAATGGACCCGTCCTAGGGAGCTCAAATGTGCATCCGTTCAGTCAGAACTTCTGCGTCTGCTCTAGTCTCCCTCCCAATGAGTCTCTCACGCCAGACGGCTTACAGTACTTCCACGTGAGACTAGATCTGTTCTATCAGGTAGAGATGGTGCAAAATCAAAAAGCTAATTGTAATTCACTTGTAAACAAATAATCATAAGAGTCATGGGAGCCCGGGACCTGATAAACCGGACAACTACAACCGACAAGACTCGAAGGACAGAGGTATACACTAGCTAGAACCTTCTCATGATGGATCTGGTAAGACAAAAAGCATGGCCAATGTTGTTTCCCCCATGGTGTTAATTAGGTTCTACTGAGGCCAGGGCGACATGTTTTGTGGAATAAAACTTCGTAAAACCAGGTGTATCACAAAGCATGTTCACATTAGTTAGCCAGCTACACTAATTTAGAGAAACATTGAGAAAGAGTTTGGTATTTTTGGGGTCAAATTAACCAGTTATCTACCTTTTGATAAACAGCTAGATAGCTAGTTAGCTCCCTACGCCAATTTAAAGTCTTTTAAAACGAATATCTGACTAACTCAGAAATATGAAGTTATTTTACAATGAAAGTTACCTGGCTAGCACATCATACTTTGTGACATTATGTTAGCTAGCCATGTCCAGTTAGATGTCCTCCCTGGTTTCCACTAGCTACCACAGCCACTGTCAAAATTGGCGAAATTGTACACATTTATGAAAATAAAAATGTACTTTTTGGTCTTCATTTAAGGTTAGCTGTGTATTTAATGTCAGGGTTAAGGTTAGAGTTAGGTTTATCACATTTTAAGAAGAGAAATTGGAGAAATAGGTGGGCTTTATGACTTTGTAGTTGTGGTAACTAGTGACAACTGTTCTCCCTGGTGCATTCATTCGTGAGCTGGCTGCTCATTCTAAATAGTATCATCTAATCTGTTCGAAATAGTGGCAGCAAGTGCAACAGTGGTCATTCAGTTTTTCACATTCAAAAGTGAAATAGGTGTATTTATGCTGTTGTTCAAACGCAGAGATCGCTTTATATATCTTCTAAAATAGAGTACCGTCAGTTTGAAAACTTGGCATCATATTTCTGTCATGCTGCTTTGTTGACAACTCCAACCACCTTGAGAAAGAGTCATTGCGGCACGGGGTATGTCATTGTTGTTAAAAAGCCTAGTTCACTTGATTAAAACCTCACAACATTACCATTCAGATGACAGTTGAGTTGTGAGATCACTTCTGTGTATTTGTGTTGTAATATCTAACTCAGACCAGAACGCATTAAGTAGAGAAAGATACGAGATTAAATTCATACCATATAATGTGCCTGTCAATCTGGCTGTCTGAATTTCTGACTATGACTACTGAATACTGTATGGTCCTGTATGGATACCATTGCCAAGGTCGTTGGTTCAACACATTGACTTATGCACTCATTGTACTGTAAGTGGCTTTGGATAAGAGTGGTTGGTGGAATATATAGTGTGGCAAAAAAGTATTTAGTCAGCCACCAATTGTGCAAGTTCTCCCACTTAAAAAGATGAGAGAGGCCTGTACTTTTCATCACAGGTACACTTCAACTATGACAGACAAAATGAGGAAAAAAAATCCAGAAAATCACATTGTAGGATTTTTTATGAATTTATCTGTCCTCCACAGGTAACGAGTGGAGGACAGAAGAGCCTCTTAAAGAAGAAGTTACAGGTCTGTGAGAGCAAGAAATCTTGCTTGTTTGTAGGTGACCAAGTACTGTAGGTGACTGTAGGTGAGCCTCTTCCCTCAGTAAGAGCATTGAAGATGGGTCGTGGCTGGGTCTTCCAGCATGACAACGACCCAAAACACACAGCCAGGGTAACTAAGGAGTGGCTCCGTAAGAAACATCTCAAGGTCCTGGAGTGGCCTAGCCAGTCTCCAGACCTGAACCCAATAGAAAATCTTTGGAGGGAGCAAAAAGTCCATATTGCCCAGCAACAGCCCCGAAACCAGAAGAATCTGGAGAAGGTCTGTATGGAGGAGTGGGCCAAAATCCCTGCTGCAGTGTGTGCAAACCTGGTCAAGAACTACAGGAAACCTATGATCTCTTTAATTGCAAACAAAGGTTTCTGTACCAAATTTTAAGTTCTGCTTTTCTGATGTATCAAATACTTATGTCATGCAATAAAATGCAAATTCATTACTTAAAAGTCATACAATGTGATTTTCTGGATTTTTGTTTTAGATTCCGTCTCTCACTGTTGAAGTGTACCTATGATAAAAAAATGATAGACCTCTACATGCTTTGTAAGTAGGAAAACCTGCAAAATCGGCAGTGTATCAAATACTTGTTCTCCCCACTGTACACAGTATACTATATAACCCTCTGGAAGTTCAGAGAGGTAGAATAATCATCTCTTATTGGATGATGTTATGAGGCACAGGGCCGGCACTTGAGGTTGGGAAGCTGTCAATGTGAGGGGAGACAACAGTAATCACTTCAGATATTTCGCTGTACTAATGCACACAGAGGGCTTCTGCCCTGAAGCATCTCCAGCTGTCTCTCTGTCTCTCATATCAAGCAGTGTAACCTAATCCACACACACACACACACACACACAAAATGAGCAGTGTAACCTTATCCTGGATCATTACTGCCTTGCATCAGCACTTCTCTCCTGAATGGTGCTAGCGTTGATTTAAATCCCTGGCACGCGTTTTGCCCCTGCATCACATTGCTGATGGGCGGCTGTCTCTTATCCAAGCCATCTTCCTTCCTTTATCCCTCCAAAGAGCTCCAAACCACTCACTGACTGACTGGCTCCCCTGGCTCTCCTCATCAAAAAGGCCATGCAAAACCTTTCAGTAGAATGATTGAGCACCCCATCGCCAAGTTTGGCTAGTTAAAAAACAGCACGGTCTTGAGATAGGGGGAAACGGCAGAGTAATTTTCTAACTTGGGTACTTTTTGTTTCGTTTTGTCACCGTGAGAGAGAGAGAGATAAAGAGAAAGAAAGAGACAGAGATGTATAGAGAGAGGTCTATATATAGAGAGAGTCAGAGAGATTCACATATAGAGGGAGTGAAGGCTGCAGTAGACTGGGTTTGGGTGTGGTTGAGCTGTGCTCTGGGGGTTTTGGCTGAGCAGCCAGGAGTTAGTTGTTGTGCCTGTGTTCAACACTGGCATCAACAGATTGCTCTAGCCGTGGCTCCTGTGCCAGGGACTGACCAACTGGTGGCTAGCCAGACAAGCGTCTGTGTGCCTGGGCCATTGGCTGGCCTCGCTTGGCCTCTCTGCCTGGTCGTGTACTGGCTCTGGAGACTGAGGTCCAGCCTTATGGCTACATGCACACACACCCACATGCATGTGCACACATGAGCGCACGCGCACAAACACATACACACACACACACACACACAGCCCTGTCGTACTCTATGAGAAAATAAGTAATTTGGGTTTATGACTGGGGAACTTGTTTGATTCCAGCCAAGAGGTCCCTTAAAAATGTATCATTACTAATTAGGACGCATTTAATGGTCTCTGAAGAAACTCTACCTATTCCTCTTCATTAAAACATGGAAAAAGGGGTTAGAAAGGATATGGAGTGAAGGATTCCAGTTGGATTAAGCAACACAGACCAAGTTTGGCTCAAGAAACTGTTTCGAGCACAGCTTAAAAAAAATCTCAACCAAACCATATCATGATACCCAGCAACTGATGAAGAAATCCTTCCCTTACAAACAGAGTAGAGAAAATACCAATTCCAAAACTGGAATCACTGTCTCCGTTGATTTCCCAGGCATATGAGTTGCTCACGGGGGAGCAGAGTGAGAAGGTGAGGCCTGTTCAGACACAATACCGCCACACAGGCTTTCTAATGGAGCGAAGCTACTATTAGCCTGCTCTCCATCTGCTCCTGTGATCTCCAGGGCCTGCTAGTGCCTTCTGTTGTCTGCAGTCTGAGCATGTTGTACTCCCACCGCACACCTGCTACCTGCTAGCAGCTACAGGGCCTGCAAGTCCAGTCAAAAGCTCTCTACTTCGGGAAAACACTTTTCACCACGCACACCTGCTATCTGCTACATGCTATATGCTACCTGCAAGCCCAGCATAGACATGTACTAGAGAGCTGCTCATCTCCTATCTTTGCAATGACTGCTTCTGTGGCAGCAAGTGTGGTGAAATCTCTCATGTCTCTGAAAGGAATAAAATGGGTCATGTTGTTTCAGATGAAGTTGAGATGTAATGTTATTAGTCAGACTAGGAAAATGGCGCTGACAGATAGGGCTGCCGTGCTTCTAGCTCTTAGGAAACTTTGCAGTATTTATTTTATTTATGTGTTATTTCTTATATTATTAGCCAATATTTTTTTGTTTGTTATTACATTCGGCCTGGAATAACTTTTGGATATCAGAGCGCCGGTAACACACCAGCATTAGCAGCATTACGACCAGGAATACGACTTTCCCGAATCGGATCCTTTGTGGGCTATACTCGGCCTTGTCTCAGGATGGTAAGTTGGTCGTTGAAGATATCCCTCTAGTGGTGTGGAGGCTGTGCTTTGGCAAAGTGGGTGGGGTTATATCCTTCCTGTTTGGCCATGTCCGGGGGTATCATCGGATGGGGCCACAGTGTCTCCTGACCCCTCCTGTCTCAGCCGCCAGTATTTATGTGTCGGGGGGCTAGGGTCAGTTTGTTATATCTGGAGTACTTCTCCTGTCTTATCCGGTGTCCTGTGTGAATTTAAGTATGCTCTCTCTAATTCTCTCTCTCTTTCTCTCTCTTTCTTTCTTTCTCTCCCTCGGAAGACCTGAACCCTAGGACCATGCCTCAGGACTACATGGCATGATGACTCCTTGCTGTCCCCAGTCCACCTGGCCGTGTTGCTGCTCCAGTTTCAGCTGTTCTGCCCTGCGGCTATGGAATCCTGACCTGTTCACCGGATGTGCTACCTGTCCCAGACCTATTATTTTACCATGCTGGTCATTTATGAACATTTGAACATCTTGGCCATGTTCTCTCATAATCTCCACCCGGCACAGCCAGAAGAGGACTGGCCACCCCTCATAGCCTGGTTCTAGGTTTCTTCCTAGGTTTTGGCCTGTCTAGGGAGTTTTTCCTAGCCAATGTGCTTCAACACCTGCATTGCTTGCTGTTTGGGGTTTTAGGCTGGGTTTCTGTACAGCACTTTGAGATATCAGCTGATGTACGAAGGGCTATATAAATACATTTGATTTGATTTGTTCGTACCCCCCCCACTGATTCGAGAGGCTTATCCAAAACATCGCCGGACTTCTGGTCCAACTCAGGAGGCGCGCACACCACCCATCGTTTCCGAGTATATTACTCGCTCATGCTCAGTCTCTGGATAATGAAGTTGACGAGCTCAGGGCAAGGATTTCCTTCCAGGGAGACATCAGGGACTGTAACATACTCTGTTTCACTGAAACATGGCTCTCCAGGATATACTATCTGTCTGTACAGCCAATACACAAGAACTGAAGTCCTTTTTTTCACCCGACCTAGAATACATCATAATCAAATGCCGACCGTATTTACCGTATAAAAGAACTATCTTCGGTTATAGTCACAACAGTGTATGTTCCCCCTCAAGCCGATACCACGACGGCCCTCAAAGAACTTCACTGGACTTTATGCAAACTGGAAACCACATATCCTGATGCCACATTTATTGTAGCTGGGGAATTTAACAAAGCAAATTTGAGAAACACACTACAGAAGTTTTATCAACACTAGGAAAGATTGAAAAAATTAAGGGGCCTAGACAGCTGTCCTGGGGGATTCCTGATTCTACCTGGATTTAGTTGCAGAAGCTTCCATTGAAGATTACCCTCTTTGTTCTGTTAGACAAGTAACTCTTTATCCACAATATTGCAGAGGGTGTAAAGCCATTTTTACATTTTTACAACAGACTATGATCGATAATGTCAACAGCAACCATGATCTTTATATCATACATTTCTCTCAGCCGATCAATAGTCATTTGTGTGTGTGCTTGTTGAATGTCCTTCACTTTAAGCATGCTGAAAGTCTGTTGTCAAATTGTATCTGGTCAAACACCATTTTTTCCAAAAGTTTACTAAGGGTTGGTAACAGGCTGATTGGTCGACTATTTGAGCCAGTAAAGGGGGCTTTACTATTCTTAGGTAGGGGAATAATGTTTGCTTCCCTCCAGGCCTGAGGGCACACAATTTCTAGGAGGCTTAAATTGAAGATATGGTAAACAGAAGTGGCAATATCATTCGCTATTATCCTTAGTAATTTTCCATCCAAGTTGTCAGACCCCAATGGCTTGTCATTGTTGATAGACAAAAGAAAATGCTTGTCTTTCATAATTTGGTCAGATATACTTGTATGGTCATCACCCTCTTCTTATACACACACACACACACACACACACACACACACACACACACACACACACACACACACACACTACTACTATGGGTGGAATAACAATATCCAGAGAAGCTCAGTGTAATCTCCCGCTGGCCACAAGAGTCAATGTTCCGGCTCAATCCGTCACTGACACTGTTCAAACAATCAGTCACCCTGTCTAAACATGCTAATCCACAGACTTCATCCTTATTCCCACACGCACCGACCCTGCCTCGCTCCCAGCTAATGTCTCTCTCTCTCTCTCTCTCTCTGTCTCTCTTTGTCTCTTGCAGGAATAGCTAACCTTTACTGCCACCTCACACACACACACACACTCATGCATGCATGCATGCATGCACGCTCACATACACAAATCCCCAGAGCCCGAGGCCCACGGGACCTAGCCCTGTGGCTGCATGTACTATCTAACACAGCTACATCACTCTGGATCAGCGGGAGCAAGCTGGAGACATCAAATATTTCAAGGTGATCTTATATTGAACATGTAAGGAAACCTTGTGATATTTAAGAATACTATGTGAGATACTGCATTTAGATACGTTTAGTTATCTTGTAGTTAGTTTCTTCATGCACATAAATGTTTGAATAACCTTTCCTTTTAAAGTGAAAACTATGGCCTAAGTCCATCTGTGGTGAATCCCCTCTTCAAAGACTCACTTAATGTATGAACAGTAAAAATGGCGGTTGTAGTTTGACTCTCACAGCAACTCTTACAACAGTAAGACTCTGTTCCTACACTCTGCTCTTAAAGTCACAGTGGGCTGTCATGTCTTTGTTTGCCACGCGTACCTTGGTTTTGACACCATAATGTGACAGCAGCTCCTCTGCGTTTCAGGAGATGTTTGTTTGCCTTTTCCATGAAAGGGAGCGCCAGAGGGGTTTGTCGAACGAAGACGTCTGTGCATATGTCGACTTACATCTCCAGTGCAAAACTGAACTGTTGTGTGGATACAGTGTGACTGAAGAGAATATGAGTGAAGAGGTTTAGACCTCAGCATCTAGAGAGCTGAGTGAAGCTGTGGAGAAAAGTTGAGAAGAGTGGTGGAGGGGGGTGGGATTGTGGGGTGTCATGCACCTATTATTTTGGTATTTTCAATTTCAAAGTCTTCAAATTAGTTATTTATAAAAGCACTAACATCCTGTACTTTTTTTCACCTTAAAAATGTATGAAATTGAGAAGCACCTCACCCCTCGGTTTCAACAGCCATGATGCCTCTAAAAGTGGCATTATGTTTGCTGTCGTTAGTTTAGTAACTTCATGTAGAACAACACACAGGAAGTAAAATCAATACGGGGGGGTTATATTTCTGCGGCTGGCTGTGATAACAGTAGTTCAGTGGTGGGCGGCGACGCTTTGACGTTGACTTTCTATCTCTGTGAGAGAGAGAGAGAGAGAGAGAGAGAGAGAGAGAGAGAGAGAGAGAGAGAGAGAGAGAGAGAGAGAGAGAGAGAGAGAAGATCGGAAGAGTGTAAGACTGCTGCTCGATTCATTTCCACACAATGTTGTAACTGCGTGGGCCTGGCTTCTTTTGTCTCTGTTCTGACAGGGAGAAGATGCCTGTGGTCAGGTGTCACCTGCCCCCTCAACGCCTCTGAGGCACGGCCTTCGTACCCACTGGGTCAAGAAGATTGGCATCAGGGAGGAGAGGAGGATAATTGAAGATTTGTCCAGAGAGGAACAGTGCGAGAGGCGCTTGACTGTGACCATGCGGAAGAAGAGGAAACTCATTTCGCTCCAGTTTGGTTCCAGCAGCAGAACAAGTACCTATCAACTAAATACAAAATAAAGAAACGTTATTCTCAGGAGGGTTGGAGAGCAGCAGATAGGAGCACTGTTTTTTATTAACATTAAAAAGGAAGGTAGTCTTATCATAGCTAGACCAGCCCCACGTGGCTCCTCTTGAGTGCTATTAAAAAAAGCTAATGGGGAGGGATGTGTGGATGGCATTGGCCCCTTGCGACGACTGCCAGATGTATAAAAAGAAAATGATGAGCCCTTTAAAAAATCTTGTGCTGCACCTTAATTAACCATCAGTGTTAGATAGTGTAAGGGAGAGGATGGAGGGATGCGGGGAGGGAGAGTGGGAGGGGGAGAGAATGCGAGGAGGGGGGGGGCGGTCTTTCAAGAACAATGACTTTGAAATGCAAAGAAGCCGAGGCAGCCTTATCAAGCATTTACTTCATCATATCATAGTGAAGAGGGGAGCAGGAGCAGAATTCTTGATTCACCATCAGTCGTGTTCTGAGAACTGCACAAAGAGGAAGTATTTTCATTTGTATTTTGCACAGAAAACGAAGATACAAGTGCTGATCTTTCATCTCGGGTTGAACTAAGGCATCAAAGCCGGGTTTGATACCAGGACTCTCTCTCTCTCTGTTTGCAGTTTGTCAGTGTGTTTTTGTGTTCCTGCTGTTGCCCCAAATGAAAGCGAAAGAGCTGCAGATGGGACATACTGTACATGATGCTGTTGTACAAATATGGAGGCCATCATTCATCCAGGGAAGGATACTGAAGATATAAAGTTGGGTAATAAAGCAGTGGTCTGACAAAGCCTCTACTGCCACATTCAGCAGCCAATACAACCCAATCTTGTCATCCCTCCAGTAGGACTCTCCCATGACCTTGACTTACTGACTAATACTTCTCCATCCAATCCAGTGTTATTGCCCACTATTTGACTTCCCAATGGAGCCATCTCTCATCACGTTGTTCCTTCCACACACACAACACATGCATACAGACTGGCTCTGACAGGCAGCATCAATAAAGAGAACCACCTGACACCCTCAAAGGAACCATATCCCCAGACAAGCATGCGAGCGCGCACACACATACACACACACACACACACACATCAGATCCCCAAAGACAGAGTCAGACAGACAGGGGAGGAGAGATAAAAGACAAATGAAGAATTTAATTTAGCTGTAGCTTCTGGCCAAAGGGATTAGTATGACAGACCTCTGGGGGATCTCTCTCTCTCTCTCTCTCTCTCTCTCTCTCTTCTCTCTCTCTCTCTCTCTCTCTCTCTCTCTCTCTCTCTCTCTCTCTCTCTCTCTCTCTCTCTCTCTCTCTCTCTCTCTCTCTCTCTCTCTCTCTCTCTCTCTCTCTCTCTCTCTCTCTCTCTCTCTCTCTCTCTCTTTCTTTCTCTGCAGCCACGTCTCTATACCCCAACTCCCTCTGTCCATTAAAAGCAATGAACAGAAAGGGAAAAGGTGTTAAAGACATCAAACAAATCTCATTAGAATCCAAGAGGATGTGAGTGACTTCATTTCAAATGGAAATTCAGAGTCGCACTCGTGCACCATGATAATATGTGGGTGCCGCCACTGCTAATATTGAATAATTATTATTTTAAAAACGTACGACACCAGTACGAATGATGTCATGCCGGCACAGAGGGCGGTCAGGGCAAGTGCTGGTAGAAAATGTGAAAATGTGATTTATAATAGAAAATGTGATTTGTACATCCTGTTAGTTAGGTCCCAACATGATTCTGTCTTTTTCTAATTAGCTACATATTAAATGTGTCCTCTCACGGCATCAACTCTCAAAACAACGTGGCATCACTTTGGCTAATGATTGAGAAAGCTCAAGTTGTATACCTTTTACATCTACCAGGCATGTCCATCTATGCAAAAATGATGTGGCCATTCATTCACTTTATTCCTAGTTATATACACAGTAGCAGTCAAAGTTTGGACACACCTACTCATTCAAGGGTTTTTCTTTATTTTCACTATTTTCAACATTGTAATAAAATAACACATATGAAATCATGTTTTAACCAAAAAAAAGTGTTAAACAAATCAAAATATATTTTAGATTCCTCAAAGTAGACACATTTTGCATTGAAGACAGCTTTGCACATTCTTGGAATTCCCTCAACCAGCTTCACCTGGAATTCTTACTGTTACTGTTAGTCTCCACCTGTTGCTTACGAAGCATGTGACGAATACAATTGGATTTGATTTGATTCAAACCAAACTTCAGGTTGTCTAGCTTCAAAGAGCGCCACATAGAGTTAATCAAATCGAAACTAAGCGCTCAAACCATTGTGAGACATGATCATTTAGCACTTCCAGGAAGCTAAGTGCAGCCAGCGGCCCTTTAGCTAGCCAGTGACCTCAGAGTTGCTTCCCAAATCTCCCTCCCACTCCCTGAGCTAAAGACCTGGAACATGACGCTGTCCACTCTCCCGGGTCCCTGTCAGACGACCATCTGTGCTGTGGACAGACTGGGCTAGAAAGCAGCATTGGGTTGGGTTGCTTTCTGCCGGATGTCCAGTCAGACACACACAGATCAATGAAGGGGGTGTGGGACAAGAGGTAAAATGAGCATTGATTGCCAGGCGGCGGCTGGCTGCCAAAGGATTGAGAGAGAGAGATCCCTCTCTGGGCCCTGGGGTGATGACTACTAGCTGTCTGCCCGTGTGTGTGTGTGTGTGTGTGTCTGTGTGTGTGTGTGTGTGTGTGTGTGTGTGTGTGTGTGTGTGTGTGTGTGTGTGTGTGTGTGTGTGTGTGTGTGTGTGTGTGTGTGTGTGTGTGTGTGTGTGTGTGTGTGTGTGTGTGTGTGTGTGTGTGCGTGCGTGTGCGAGATAATAAACTCACAAGACAGCTGTCCTAGCATCAGACCAGGTTTGAATAAGCATGTTTTCTTTCAAATACTTTATGGGCTTCATTTAGGGGTTAGCACATTTGAGATTATTCCATTGGCTCCATTATGCCAGGCAAGCTGTCAACATGAGAAGGGTACAAAGGACAATTTTAAAAAGTGCAATGAAAAAGATTATTTGTTCAATTGAGCATGAGGGGCAAAGCACGTCATCACATGAACAATTTGACTTTTGTCTTTTGACAGGGGTAATTAAAGCGTGGCTTTCAATGAGACTCTTCTTTGTTGTTTATAGCTCAATTTAGGCTGAATAGACTTCCTAAAACAGGACGTTAACATTTTCCTATTTCTGGATCTGGTAAAGGAAAAGTCCATTATTGATGTAACAACTGGTGTCCTCTTACAGATTCCACACTGGCGCTAAATCAATGTGGGACACTTGTAGAAAAGTACCACCTCTAAATGTGATGACAGGCTTCATCACAGTTAATAGACCCAAACAGTCTACGTGTGCTGCGTCTCTCACCCATGATCCCAACTAACATTTGGCTCACAAAGCATTATGTTTTCAATTATTTGGGTGTCTCTCACAGTCACAATGTCAAAATTTTTCTAACAGAGCAAAGGAGTCGACCAAGAAAGAGAATTATCGTCTCACAATAGAAGCAACTCCGGAGCACTGAGAGAAATATTTAAAAAGTTGTGGTTAATCCATAGAGACAAGATCACTGCTCTTCGCTGATGAAGACACTAAGGAATCTGCAGTGGTGACGAGGTGAGTGGGACTGAGAGGTGTGGGAGAGGGGATATTGACACAGATGACCACAGCACCACAGACCTCTTTTTCCCACAGACTCTCTGTCCTTTCTCTCATCTCTTCTCACCCGTCTGATTCAGTCTGGCTGACTGTAGCTTATTGGCGTTGGAGCTGAAAGCTTCCTCAGCATCTCTCAGTGTCCGGACAGTGTCCTTGGAGATAGAGAGAGACAACTGATTTGCACTGAGTGAACTCAGAAGTAGACGTTGTCTGCAAAATTGGGTCCCTTCCTCTAGGCAATTTAACGGAATAGGACACAACTACGTAAATTACAGAATAACAACCCAAACGTGTTCAAATATTATAATGTTTTACCCCAGCTATTTGGAGCCGGAGAAATGATCTCCCATTTGCTATTTTTCTGTGTTTTATTACTCAAATCAGTCATGCTGCACAACAGCAGCAACCGACGATGAACACTGCTATCCTGAACTATTCTGAAACCATCAAGCACGGAACATGAATACTTTATAAAAGGCAATAAAACATGCATTTATGGTTCCCTGCAATTACGGCAAATCATTCCCCCATGCAATCCCTGAGCTCAATCTCTCATAATTACAACGATGTCGACAAATTTGTGCTTTATTATGGATGAACTTAGAAGGATTATCCTGGGCTGTGTTTTTATTGGGTTTTTAAATGTTACCGAGTTTTATGGCAGGACGTGGGATGGGATGAGGAGAGGATGGGATGGGAATAGGAATGGCAGACAGGCGGTGGTGAGCATTGAGGTCGTGCCAAGTCATAGGAGGCCTCGTGCCACAGCTGTAGAGACCCACACACGGTGGACAGATGCCGTTACACAGGCATACCATGCATGATTGGATGGGGGGAGGCGTAAAAACTGGAGCGAGAGTCTCTTAAAATATGCAGAGGGGGAGAAGTGTATTTAATTTGAAATCAAAAACTGCAGAGGGTAGCAAAGAAAAGACCCTCAGAGCTATTCCAGTATGAAGTTGTCTTTGTTTAGTCGTTAGCTGTAACAAAACTGTGAAACAAACACAACATTAACAAAAACATTAGGCCTACTTCGATTATTCTAGAAAACATGATTATAATACCTGTAAGGAAATATTTATGTTTCGCAAATTGTATTATTATTTTTTAACCACGTAGGCAAGTTGAGAACAAGTTCTCATTTACAATTGCGACCTGGCCAAGATAAAACAAAGCAGTTCGACACATACAACAACACAGAGTTACACATGGAGTAAAGCAAACATACAGTCAATAATACAGTAGAAAAATAAGTCTATGTACAATGTGAGCAAATGAGGTGAGGTAAAGGCAAAAAAAAAGGCCATGGTGGTGAAGTAAATACAATATAGCAAGTAAAACACTGGAATGTTAGATTTTCAGTGGAAGAACGTGCAAAGTAGAAATAGAAATAATGGGGTGCAAAGGAGCAAAATAAATAAAATACAGTAGGGGAAGAGGTAGTTGTTTGGGCTAAATTATAGATGGGCTATGTACAGGTGCAGCAATCTGTGAGCTGCTCTGACAGCTGGTGCTTAAAGCTAGTGAGGGAGAAAAGTGTTTCCAGTTTCAGAGATTTTTGTAGTTCGTTCCAGTCATTGGCAGCAGAGAACTGGAAGGAGAGGCGGCCAAAGAAAGAATGATGACTTTACCTAGCAGGGTCTTGTAGATGACCTGGAGCCAGTGGGTTTGGCGATGAGTATGAAGCGAGGGCCAGCCAACGAGAGCGTACAAGTCACAGTGGTGGGTGCTATATGGGGCTTCGGTGACAAAACGGATGGCACTGTGATAAACTGCATCCATTTATTGAGTAGGGTCTTGGAGGCTATTTTGTAAATGACATCGCCTAAGTCGAGGATCGGTAGGATGGTCAGTTTTACGAGGGTATGTTTGGCAGAATGAGTGAAGGAGGCTTTGTTGCGAAATAGGAAGTCAATCTAGATTTAACTTTGGATTGGAGATGTTTGATGTCAGTCTGGAAGGAGAGTTTATAGTCTAACCAGACACCTAGGTATTTGTAGTTGTCCACATATTCTAAGTCAGAACCGTCCAGAGTAGTGATGGACGGGCAGGTAGGTGCAGGCAGCGATCGGTTTAAAAGCATGCATTTAGTTTTACTTGTATTTAAGAGCAGTTGGAGGCCACGAAAGGGGAGTTGTATGGCATTGAAGCTCATCTGGAGGATTGTTAACACAGTGTCCAAAGAAGGGCCAGAAGTATACAGAATGGTGTCGTCTGCGTAGAGGTGGATCAGAGACTCACCAGCAGCAAGAGCGACATCATTGATGTATACAGAGAAGAGAGTCGGCCCAAGAATTGAACCCTGTGGCAGCCCCATTGAGACTGCCATAGGCCCGGACAACAGGCCCACCGATTTGACACACTGAACTCTATCAGAGAAGTAGTATACTGTATACTTCCGGCCCTTCTTTGGACACTGTGTTAACAACCCTCCAGGCAAGCCTCAATGCCATACAACTCTCCTTCCGTGGCCTCCAATTGCTCTTGAATACATGTAAAACTAAATGCATGCTCTTCAACCGATCGCTACCTGCACCTACCCGCCTGTCCAACATCACTACTCTGGACGGCTCTGACTTAGAATACGTGGACAACTACAAATACTTAGGTGTCTGGTTAGACTGTAAACTCTCCTTCCAGACCCATATCAAACATCTCCAATCCAAAGTTAAATCTAGAATTGGCTTCCTATTTCGCAACAAAGCATCCTTCACTCATGCTGCCAAACATACCCTTGTAAAACTGACCATCCTACCAATCCTCGACTTTGGCGATGTCATTTACAAAATTGCCTCCAATACCCTACTCAACAAATTGGATGCAGTCTATCCCAGTGCAATCCGTTTTGTCACCAAAGCCCCATATACTACCCACCATTGCGACCTGTACGCTCTCGTTGGCTGGCCCTCGCTTCATACTCGTCGCCAAACCCACTAGCTCCATGTCATCTACAAGACCCTGCTAGGGAAAGTCCCCCCTTATCTCAGCTCGCTGGTCACCATAGCATCTCCCACCTGTAGCACACGCTCCAGCAGGTATATCTCTCTAGTCACCCCCAAAACCAATTCTTTCTTTGGCCGCCTCTCCTTCCAGTTCTCTGCTGCCAATGACTGGAACGAACTACAAAAATCTCTGAAACTGGAAACACTTATCTCCCTCACTAGCTTTAAGTACCAACTGTCAGAGCAGCTCACAGATTACTGCACCTGTACATAGCCCACCTATAATTTAGCCCAAACAACTACCTCTTTCCCAACTGTATTTAATTAATTTATTTATTTTGCTCCTTTGCACCCCATTATTTTTATTTCTACTTTGCACATTCTTCCATTGCAAAACTACCATTCCAGTGTTTTACTTGCTATATTGTATTTACTTTGCCACCATGGCCTTTTTTGCCTTTACCTCCCTTCTCACCTCATTTGCTCACATTGTATATAGACTTGTTTATACTGTATTATTGACTGTATGTTTGTTTTACTCCATGTGTAACTCTGTGTCGTTGTATCTGTCGAACTGCTTTGCTTCATCTTGGCCAGGTCGCAATTGTAAATGAGAACTTGTTCTCAACTTGCCTACCTGGTTAAATAAAGGTGAAATAAAAATAAATAAATAAAAAGTTGGTGAACCAGGCGAGGCAATCATTTGAGAAAACAAGGCTATCGAGTCTGCCGATGAGGATGTGTTGATTGACAGAGTCGAATGTCTTGGCCAGGTGAATAAATATGGCTGCGCAATATTGTTTCTTATCGATGGTTGTTAAGATATCGTTTAGGACCTTGAGCATGGCTGAGGTGCACCCATGACCAGCTCTGAAACCAGATTGCATAGCGGATTAGGTGCGGTGGGATTCGAAATGGTCGGTAATCTGTTTGTTGACTTGGCTTTCGAAGACCTTAGAAAGGCAGGTTAGGATAGATATAGGTCTGTAGCAGTTTGGGTCAAAAGTGTCCCCCCTTTATGAAGAGGGGGATGACTTCCCAATCTTTGGGAATCTCAGATGACATGAAAGAGAGGTTGAACAGGCTAGTAATAGGGGTTGCAACAATTTCAGCAGATAGTTTTAGAAAGAAAGGGTCCAGATGGTCTAGCCCGGCTGATTTGTAGGGGTCCAGATTTTGCAGCTCTTTCAGAACATCAGCTGACTGGATTTGGGAGAAGGAGACATGGGGAAGGCTTGGGCGAGTTGCTGTGGGGGGTGCAGTGCTGTTGACCGAGGTAGGGGTAGCCAGGTGGAAAGCATGGTCAGCCGTGGATTTATAGTGGATTTATCGGTGGTGACAGAGTTTCCTATCCTCAGTGCATTGGGCAGCTGGGAGAAGGTGTTCTTATTCTCCATGGACTTTGCAGTGTCCCAGAACTTTTTTGAGTTTGTGTTGCAGGAAGCAAATTTCTGCTTGAAAAAGCAAGCCTTGGCTTTTCTAACTGCCGGTGTATATTGGTTTCTAACTTCCCTGAAAAGTTGCATATCACAGGGGCTATTCGATGCTAATGCAGAACGCCATAGGATGTTTTTGTGTTGGTTAAGGGCAGTCAGGTCTGGAGAGAACCAAGGGCTATATCTGTTCCTGGTCCAACATTTCTTGAATGGGGCATGCTTATTTTAGATGGTGAGGAAGGCATTTAAAAAAAATAACCAGGCATCCTCTAAAGACGGGATGAGGTACCCGGGCCAGGTCGATTACAAAAGCCTGCTCGCTGAAGTGCTTCATGGAGTGTTTGACAGTGATGAGTGGAGGTCATTTGACCGCTGACCCATTACGGATGCAGGCAATGAGGCAGTGATCGCTGAGATCTTGGTTGAAAACAGCAGAGGTGTATTTAGAGGGCAAGTTGGTCAGGATGATCCAGTGAGGGGGAAAAAGTATTTGATCCCCTGCTGATTTTGTACGTTTGCCCACTGACAAAGAAATGATCCATCTATAATTTTAATGGTAGGTTTATTTGAACAGTGAGAGACAGAAGAACAACAAAAATTCAGAAAAACACATGTCAAAAATGATATAAATGTCTTCAGCTGGCTAGCTCCTGAATAATTGATGTTTGCTCCGGGACCGACGTAAGCCAATAGTCACTCGGATTGCAGCTAGCTAGCTGCAAGATCCAGGTGTGAATGTCCAGAGCTTGCGGTAGAAATCCGGGGATATGGAGAGAAAATGGGTCCGGTATGCTCTGGTCTGAGTCGCGTTGTACAAAACTGGCGATAGCTTTTCGAGCTAAAGGATAGCTGATGACCGCCAACCGTGGTTAGCTGAATACTAACGTTAGCCAGTAAACTGGCTAGCTTCTGGCTAGCTTCTGTTGTGGATTTCAGATTTGAGGTGAATTATACTTTTTTAATAAATTGGTGTGGTGGGTTGGAGGAGAGTGTTTTGAATTTGAGTTTGTAGAAGAAAAAAATATATATACAGTATATATAAAAAGATATTCAAAGAAAATATGTAAATATATATATATACACGGGGCACGACAAGACGAGGACAAAGGATGTCTGACTGCTATGCCATCTTGGAATAATGATAATAATAATAAATGATAATAATAAATGACTCAATCCTGTTTCTATACTAAGGCCATTTCAGTAGCAAGTGTGAGAAGAGATTATATTTAAATACTAAATGAATGTGGGTTAAGCACTTAATGGCACAAAGATGGCCCCTAATAAATTTAAGTGAAATAATCCAGTCTTTCAATTAAGTCTGAGGCTTGACCGTGACACTGAATTACACTCATTAGCTACTGTCCTTAAAAGTCATAGCAGAGGATTAAGGAGAATTGGAGAGAGGACATTAAAACAGGATTCTAAGAGATATGTCTAAGCACTAGGTGGTAGTACGCAACGCTAGTTACAGTCTCCTCACATTCTTGACCACACAAGTACAAAGGAACAAGTATGCATTGCGTACTTTGTGTCTGTCAAAAGAAGAGTTCCTTATTATGGGAATGCCTCATGGGTATGAGTTCTCTCTCTCTCTCTTTTACATGTTAACAAGCCCAATGACCGCAGATAAAAGTTGAATGAAACTACCACTCAAGAACAGAACAGGCTCATTTAATTCACTGTAAAAGTATTATAAAGGGCATTGGAAGCAGCTCTCCCGTCTAAAAGACACCAATAACCACTTACTCCAAAAATAATGCATAACAGGGTTTTCCTGTGATATTGTTTTCATTCTCAAGCCATTGTTATAATCAGTAACAGCTTTGTTCCCTCTGATTTGTTCGTCATTATCTCAGGTGGGCAATGCAAGGCATATTAAACCAGGGAAAACTGTCAACATCACGTCGGAGAGAGACAATAATCCATCACCACAAACCGAATTGCGAGTTTAGAGAGGCAAGCATATGAAATTCAGATCCCTCAATTCCAGGCCTCGGTGCTCGCTCGTGTTCAGACTCAGACTTAATGATTAAGCGGTGGGTTTCGGGCGGGCCACGGGTGGAGTCTTAAGGAACTGCAGCAGAAGATCAGGGATTCAGTTCAGGTGAGCATTAACAGACTGTGCTGAGACACAGGCAAAACATTCATCAGAAAGAGAAGTCCTTCCCTCCACCCTCCCTGGAACACAATGAGTGTGGGAAGTAATGACATTGATGCCATTTCACATCAGACACACACAAAGAGAGAGAGAGAGAGCGAGAGAAAGAGAGAGGGGAGGTGGATTATGCGCTGGTGGTACAGCTCATTGCTTTCTAATATCACCCTCTAATCTCTCGCCAGTTCCCCCGGGTGGGAGAGGCGGGATGTAGGGAGGCAGTCCACTTTGAAAACATTGCAACTTTTCACCCCCCCAGCTGAACCCTGCCTCTGCTACAGTACATTGCTGCCTCGCCTGGCCTCGCCAGAAAAGAGGGTCCATGCTCCGCTCTCTGCTCTCCACCACTGCACTCCTCCATCAAAGAGATTGGACAGAGAGAGTTGGCCCACTGCTCGGGCTGGTGCAGAGAAGCTTATTTTGAAGCCAGACCTGTAGGATTGAATGAACTGTGCGGCCTAAATCGCTCAGCAGAGCCTCCGTTCCGCCATTACCTGGACTGACAGTGTCACTGGGGCTTTCTATTTTCCAAAGATCTTTTCTTCCTCCAGAGCTCCTGCAGTATTGTATTTTCCGCTCCTCTTTTCTCATCCCCTTAACAGAATAACCTTTGAATGTGGGGGTTGATGAAGTGCTGAAATGGGCAGTTTAACTCACTGTATCTGTTGACAGTTGATGGCAGCAGTGGGATCCATCTGTGATCCGGCCAAATGACCTCCTTTCGTCATTTCAAGCTACTCCCTCTGTCCTATACGATCTTACACACAGTTCTTGACTTGAACTAAAATAGGTGCCGGTACTCATTTTGGGTGCTGGTACTGTTTATATTTACAATTTGAGCTTATATTCCTCCAGAAGAGGTGCAGGAGCTCAAGCAGTAGATAAATGTAGGTGCTGGTTCTCACCTCCGGTGAGCTCCTGCCCAAGTGAAGCACTGCCTACCCAATAGCCCATGTGCTTTAGGCCTCAGATTCACTCTCAGGTTTTCCCTCTGCTATACTAGAAGATGCTTGAAGATGCAACACAATACTTTATGTGCTCAAGGTCTCAGGTTTACCTCTCTCTACTAGAGGATGCTACACAATAGCTCATGTTCTTTAGGCCTGAGGTTTACTCAGGAGTTCCTCTCTCCAATTAGGAGAACACATTTCTCAGGCATTAATCCTTATGCCCCCCTCCTTATGCTCTGTGTGATGGCAGGGAATTGAGTGGCATGCAGCCAAGGTGTGGTGGAGTGTCCCCATGGCCCTTCACGTGTTCACATCCTGATTAATCTCACTCCTCCAGTTTAGCGCTGGCTTAGGCATTGGGGTTAGCAGTGTGGTTATGGTTAGAGTTATAACTTTGTGGCTGTGCCAGCTAGTGACCACTAGCTGCCTTCAGAACATGACTCATTATGAAAACCATTAACCTGAGCAAAGTTAGCTGCATGGATCAGACCTGGGTTCAAATAGTATTTGAAATGGTTCAAATACATTTAGCCTTTACTTTAGCCTGCCCAGAGTGACAGATGGGCAGTGTTGGCACCTCTGTGACTACTCTACTGGTTCCATTGCAACAGGCAAGCTCAATTAAACCAAGATACATAATTTTCTAATTATTTAAAATAGTATTTGAACCCAGTTGTGATGGATTCCGTGAGGCAGAACCAGAGGCACTGGGCTGCTAGCCGGCTGGTCTGCTGATCGACCTGATCCAATCCCCACACATCACACTGCTCCCAGGGGCTGACCAGTGCAAAGAGGGCATTATGGGTTTCACAGCATTCAATCATCTCCTCAACCCACTGCTCCAGATGATCAAATGTCACTGTGTTTGTGGTTAAAGGATTAGGGACCCTTTAAACTCTCAAATACAATTAAAGCACAAGAACGGACGGGTCAGTTGGTTTACTTTGCCCCTAGTTCAGAAAACAACAAGACATTTTTGAAAAAAGGGAGGGTGTAGTTGTTTACGAGTCTCCAATATCTGATTAGATAGAAGACCACAGGTCAGAAATCTATTCTCTGTCATTCATCTCATTATTTTAAAAACATGAATTACTTTGCTCTTGCCCCTTGTCAATTACATATCAATATGATGTATTACAAACCCACTCTTAAATAGATTGCATTCTTTCACATGTAGCATTTTAGAATGAAACACTCTCTCAATGTGTTATTAAAATGAAACCGATTTCACTCCAGAGGTGGCTGAATTATTTTGCTCTCATAAAACTGCCGGGAATACAACTGAACATTGCTCATAAAGTGTTATAGATGCACGATGGAGAAGTTATTTAAAGTGAGTGTTACACACATTTTTAAAAGGAAGGTATCATTGATGTTCAAGAGGCGCCTTGATCGAAGTGCAATTAACGTGGCCCAATTTGGAGCGGTCAGTTAGGCGTGTGCGACCTTGGCTGTCATGTTAGCAGGCCTTAGGCATCTGCATTCGAGGCTGCTTTGATATGCTTCTAGCTTCTCCATGTATGCATGAGCGACTTAAAGATTTCCTGCTTAGGTCAATCACACCAAAAGGCAGACTGATCGCCTGTGAAATACAGTTTCCCCCACAAGGCCGCGTGATGTTGAAACACGTCTCACTGCACCAAGGTCCGAGCTTGTGAAGGGTGTGTGTGTGTGCGTGTGTGTGTGTGTGTGTGTGTGTGTGTGTGTGTGTGTGTGTGTGTGTGTGTGTGTGTGTGTGTGTGTGTGTGTGTGTGTGTGTGTGTGTGTACGTGTGCCTATCAACGAGATCTGTATGTATATTAAAGTGGAGACATTCATTATTCACAACCATGACTGAATTCACACCGGTGAGCTTAGGATGAATCAGGGAAGGGGTAGATTACTTTGTGTTGGGATCTGATGTCTTTCTCTCTTAGATTTTGGAGTGTTTGATGCATTTCGTTGACTTGTTTCCCGAGGAGCATGCAGCACGCTGGGAGCCAACCATTAAGAGCCAACCATTAAGAGCCTATGTGTGTGTGTGTGTGTGTGTGTGTGTGTGTGTGTGTGTGTGTGTGTGTGTGTGTGTGTGTGTGTGTGTGTGTGTGTGTGTGTGTGTGTGTGTGTGTGTGTGTGTGTGTGTGTGTGCATCTCATCCACCTCTAGCAGCACTACAAAGATAACAGAGCTCAAATATGCCTACCATCAGACGTACGCCTCGGGTCAAGGCGAAGACACAGAACAGCATATGGTGTTGAAGTGTCTCCAAAGTGATGCGGAAGTGCTATGGTCCACGGGATCAGTCAGTGTGCAGTTCCTTTTAGTTTGCACACCGAGGCCCAGCACTCCCTCTGAATTCAGAAGGGCTTTGGGCACAGACAGAGGGGCTTACAGCCCGCTGTAGCGTCTAATTGCTTTTTATGGGCCCCTGCTTTTTCAAGTCGTAACGACAAATCAATAAAGCATCTGTAGTGATGGGCTATGTTCTCCCACTTTCCTTTCAGATAAACACTGGATCTCTGCAAATGTCTCCGTTGTTTCAATGTGCAGTGTCCATATTAGGACAGCCTTAACTCCAGAGACTGAGGAGGTCCTCATATGGACATCATACACACTGGAGGATGTTTTATGAGCAGGCTATTTGAACCAATCGCTTGAGGTATACTATAGATGCACGTCGGTTGAATGGCGCAGACAATGAATTTAGTGCCACTTTGTTGTATTGTGATTTGTTATACAAGTTGTGGTTCTATTACTAATGGCACCCTGCACAAACAATGCTGAGCTTCCAAATGCACGGGAGGGTATTCTGGGTTAAAAAAAACGTCTCCTGATGAAGTTTAGTGGAGCTGCTGTTTGAATGTTGATCAGTCCAGTTTTCATTTGATAGAACATAGAAGAGGATAAAAAATGGTGTTTTTTTCTCGACAGATTCACTGTACACAGGCCGATCAATATTCTTCGTAATCTACACAGCAGTGACTATTTGCAAACAACTTGATCATATTGATCGAGCAAACACGTGAAAGATGTGACATGTATATGTACAAGTGTCCATATTCACACCTGACTTGACAGTTCTATCTACTGACGGAAGCTCTTTATAAGAGGCAGGGTTTATCTGTCAAATTAATTTCTGGTTTGTTTGCTGTGTGAATGCAAGGAAGGGGGAGAAATTGATTGATATCCTTCAAGTCAACACATTACAGCAGCACAAACATGAACACTCCATTTTCTACAGATTGACACCAACCAAAATGTTAAAAAATCATGCCAACCTACGCAAAGGACAAACTCACAGCCTGACTTGAATATTCAACCTAATTCATGGGAAAACTCACAGCCCGAACTTGAATAGTCAAGTGTGACTGAGAGCAGCTTCCGATTACTACTCTGTGAATTACAAGAGCAGATGATCACCTGTTTTCATACCCATTCAATAACAAATGGTGCACCCACCTCTCCCTGCCAGCCCTCCTGAGCCATGTGCTCTTCGTATCAGCCCCCCTCAGCCTCAGCCTCCAGCCTCCGGCCTCACACCTCCGGCCATGCAGCGTCACTGCTGACCCAGCCACTATCTGGTCTGCTGGGTTTGATGGAGCCCGGCGAGGCAAAAACAGCACATCCCACCACAACACTCTGAGAGAGGAGGGGACAGAGGAGAGGACAGAGGAGAGGAGAGGACAGAGGAGAGGACAGAGGAGAGGACAGGACAGAAGAGAGGACAGACAGAGGAGAGGGAGGAGAGGAGAGGACAGAGGAGAGGACAGAGGAGAGGACAGAGGAGAGGAGAGAGGACAGAGGAGAGAGGAGAGAGGACAGAGGAGAGAGGAGAGGACAGAGAAGAGGACAGAGGAGAGAAGAGAGAAGAGGGGAGGACAGAGGAGAGGAGAGGAAGAAAGGAAGAGTGGAGATGAGAGCACCGGGCAAATTGTGCAGATGGTTTTTTAGAAAACGTGTACGCCATTCTGAATCCCTGAGCAGTTCTTTGGGAGGAAGATGTCTTATCTGAGATCTTAATAACCAGCATCTCTTCCTCTCTTTTTCCATCCTCCCCCGCCTGCTTGGAAGATGTCTTATCTGAGATCTTAATAACCAGCATCTCTTCCTCTCTTTTTCCATCCTCGCCTGCTTGGAAGATGTCTTATCTGAGATCTTAATAACCAGCATCTCTTCCTCTCTTTTTCCATCCTCCCCCCCGCCTGCTTGGAAGATGTCTTATCTGAGATCTTAATAACCAGCATCTCTTCCTCTCTTTTTCCATCCTCCCCCGCCTGCTTGGAAGATGTCTTATCTGAGATCTTAATAACCAGCATCTCTTCCTCTCTTTTTCCATCCTCCCCCCGCCTGCTTGGAAGATGTCTTATCTGAGATCTTAATAACCAGCATCTCTTCTCTCTTTTTCCATCCTCCCCCCCCGCCTGCTTGGAAGATGTCTTATCTGAGATCTTAATAACCAGCATCTCTTCCTCTCTTTTTCCATCCTCCCCCCGCCTGCTTGGAAGATGTCTTATCTGAGATCTTAATAACCAGCATCTCTTCCTCTCTTTTTCCATCCCCCCCGCCTGCTTGGAAGATGTCTTATCTGAGATCTTAATAACCAGCATCTCTTCCTCTCTTTTTCCATCCCCCCGCCTGCTTGGAAGATGTCTTATCTGAGATCTTAATAACCAGCATCTCTTCCTCTCTTTTTCCATCCTCCCCCCCCGCCTGCTTGGAAGATGTCTTATCTGAGATCTTAATAACCAGCATCTCTTCCTCTCTTTTTCCATCCTCCCCCCCGCCTGCTTGGAAGATGTCTTATCTGAGATCTTAATAACCAGCATCTCTTCCTCTCTTTTTCCATCCTCCCCCCCCCGCCTGCTTGGAAGATGTCTTATCTGAGATCTTAATAACCAGCATCTCTTCCTCTCTTTTTCCATCCCCCCCGCCTGCTTGGAAGATGTCTTATCTGAGATCTTAATAACCAGCATCTCTTCCTCTCTTTTTCCATCCTCCCCCCCCGCCTGCTTGGAAGATGTCTTATCTGAGATCTTAATAACCAGCATCTCTTTCTCTTTTTCCCCCCGCCTGCTTGGAAGATGTCTTATCTGAGATCTTAATAACCAGCATCTCTTCCTCTCTTTTTCCATCTCCCCCCGCCTGCTTGGAAGATGTCTTATCTGAGATCTTAATAACCAGCATCTCTTCCTCTCTTTTTCCATCCTCCCCCGCCTGCTTGGAAGATGTCTTATCTGAGATCTTAATAACCAGCATCTCTTCCTCTCTTTTTCCATCCTCCCCCCCGCCTGCTTGGAAGATGTCTTATCTGAGATCTTAATAACCAGCATCTCTTCCTCTCTTTTTCCATCCTCCCCCCGCCTGCTTGGAAGATGTTCACAAATATGTGAATCACTTGTTTCTTTTTCTGACAGTGCTGTTCAAGGATAGGATGACATCATCGTTCTATTCTTTCTCCTGCATACAGATACATAACAATATCCATCTTAATTAGTTAACCGTTCCTTTCTACAGCTTCTTTCTTGGGTGTCGCTTTATTTCTGTAAATATAGAGACGTGATATGGTATCTTAATTAATAAAGCTATCTAAAGCTCGTTCGGTTCCGTTTGAAATCTCCCTCACGATTCTAGCACTGGTTTATGCATGAAAAATCATTGTAGTAGAATCTGCAGTAGAATCACAACAAAGTTTTGGTTTAGCTTTCATACTGTATTATACTGTCCATATTAGAATAGTCCTGATACGGACACCGTACTATAATCTTATTCTAAAGTATAAAGTATTTCTGCATTTCCATTGCTGCCTTGACCGAAGCTTGGTTTGTGCGCCTCAGTATAGGTTTGGTAGCATTTCTCTAGCTCCAACATCTCAATCCTGATAGGTATTTTAATCATGTATTGTAGGTGCCATTGGTATGAGTGCTACAATGTGTAAAAGTGTATCTTTGGCAATCGTCTGTTTTAATGGGCTCTGCCAGTCTTCGAGTTACTGGAGGTAATAGAGTTGACTGACATGAGCGACAAGTTTAATTTACTCACACTAACTGTCGTTCATATGACTTACACATAATGCACATCTTTTCATCCT
Source organism: Oncorhynchus tshawytscha (assembly GCF_018296145.1). Lineage (NCBI taxonomy): Eukaryota > Metazoa > Chordata > Actinopteri > Salmoniformes > Salmonidae > Oncorhynchus > Oncorhynchus tshawytscha. Next base: position 33,123,866 of record NC_056433.1, on the reverse strand, counting down.
GTGTTAAAGGTAAATGTGACAGTAGATGTATCATGTTTGAGGAAATGAGCTGTGACTGATTGGTAACAATGTCAAAGAGAGCATACAATGACAAAAATGGTAGAAGTATGACAGAGTCTATTTATTGATTGATTGATAAGTTAGTATGTGTCAGATATGTCATAATGACATATTGTCAGTGAACCTTGCTTTTATGACCCCTAATGGTTTAAATGAAACCTGATTAAAGTGTCCTCCATTCCTCGAGTTTGAATTATCTCACTTTTGACACCATGCGTCAGCATTTCTTTCACATCATGAATTTAAGGAAATCATGGCCTCTCTATTGCAAAGTTATTGAATCTAGACGGAAAGGTTGAACAACACACTCTAGAAAGACGTTGAATAAGGGAGCGTGAGATTCTATTTACCTTAATATATCCCAGACGAGGGCAGGCTTTTTGCATTTGAATTTTGAACCGCAGAGAGCTTTCTATCACAGCTCTCTGCCCCCATTGCTTTGACTGGGATCAAACCAAATACCCTCCGGTTATTATCAGTCATGCCCCCGCATAATAGCACATCTATTTACAGCGCATGCACTCACAGACACACACACACACACACACACTTTAAATTGTTAGATTACTCTTTAGTCCATACAATTTAGAGAATGCAGAGTATTTCCCGTCACCGCAAGGACACAGCAATCAATATCTCGATACCCACCACTCCACATCTTTCCATTCCACCGCTTCCTGTCTGCCTGCCGGTGGGTAGTCTCCATGAAAGAGACAGGTGTCATACTGAAGCATTCGTAGGCTCTATCAAATTACTTATGCTTTTATATTCCAGTCAATTTTTTTCTCTCATTTTAGGAAACTCAAAAAAAAAAAAAAAAACATTTTAGGTTGCTGTGGATATCTAACATTCAGCTCTTTCTTCAATACTAAAAATGATTCATTCAACCTGATACACCAACTGTGTGTGTCCTATTTGCAGGTACCAGACCGGATTCATCCGATGGCATTGAGGAGTATACCAAGTGCATCGATAATGTCATCCCCACAGTGACAGTACGTACATACCCCAACCAGAAGCCACGGATTACGGGCAACATTCGCTAAAGGTTAGAGCTACCACTTTCAAGGAGCGGGACACTAACCCAGTCACTTATGAGATAAGTGCAATGCCCTCTGACGAACCATCAAACAGGCAACGAGTCAATACGGGACTAAGATAGAATCCTACTACACTGGCTCTGACGCTTGTCGGATGTGGCAGGGCTTGCAAACTATTACGGACTACAAAGGGAAGCCCAGCCGCGAGCTTCCCACTGATACAAGCCTATCAGAGGAGCTAAATGACTTATATGCGCACTTCGAGGCAAGCAACACTTAAGCATGCATGAGAGCACCAGCTGTTCTGGACGACTGTGTGATCACACTCTCCATAGCCGATGTGAGTAAGACCTTTAAACAGGTCAGCAACCTGTCCTTGACTGAGTCTGTAATACCAACATGTTTCAAGCAGACCACCATAGTCCCTGTGCCCAAGAACGCCAAGGTAACCTGCCTAAATGGCTACCGACCCGTAGCACTCACGTCTGTAGCCATGAAGTGCTTTCAAAGGCTGGTCATGGCTCACATCAACACCATCATCCCAGAAATCCTAGACCCACTCCAATTCGCATACCGCCCAAACAGATCCACAGATGCAGCAATCTCCTTTGCACTCCACACTGCCCTTCCCACCTTGAAAAAAGGAACACCTGTGTGAAAATGCTATTCATTAACTACAGCTCAGTGTTCAACACCATAGTGCCCTCAAAGCTCATCACTAAGGTAAGGACCTGGGACTAAACACCTCCCTCTGCAACTGGATCCTGGACGTCCTGATGGGCCACCACCAGGTGGTAAGGGTAGGTAACAACACATCTGCTACGCTGATCCTTAACACTGGGGCCCCTCAGGGGTGCGTGCTCAGTCCCCTCCTGTACTCCATGTTCAACCACGACTGCATGGCCAAGCACGTATGCAACACCATCATTAAGTTTTCCGATAAGACAACAGTGGTAGGCCTGATCACCAACAACGGGGAGACAGCCTATGGGGAGGGTCAGAGACCTGGCAGTGTGGTGTTAGGACAACAACATCTCCCTCAACGTGATCAAGACAATGGAGCTGATCGTGGACTACAGGAAAACGAGGTCCAAAAGGCTCCATAACAGCTTCTACCCCCAAGCCATAAGACTGCTGAACAGTTCATCAAATGGCTACCCAGAATATTTACCCCTATCTACATGTACATATTATCTCAATTACCTCGACTAACCTGTACCCCGCACATTGACTCGCAAAACCGATACCCCCAGAATATAGCCTTTAGTACATATTTTCGTAACTCTTATTTTTCTTAGAACTGCATTGTTGGTTAAGGGCTTGTAAGTAAGCATTTCTACACCTGTTGTATTCAGCGCATGTGATAAATACAATTTGATTTAGATTTAGTTAAATGTCAAACCTTAGTAGCTGAATTTGAGCTCATAGTATATTCAGAAATGCACTTCTCGTTGGAATCCTCAACACATGATCCCTCATGTCTACTCTTTCTTTTTTCTTCTTAGAAGACAAGTAAGCCTGTGTTTTCACTGTAAATGTATGCTATTACTTATCTCCTACAGAGGACGTTCAAAGCTACTGGTACTTATATGTTTAATTCATGTTACACACTGCACTCTGTCTCACCTCTCCCCATAAGGTGAAGACACAGCGTGTTAACTATTTAACACATTTTTTAAGCAGAGAGTACAATCCTTATACAACTCCCTTCGGGATCCTCTCCAGCCATCGCTGTGACAGCACAAAGCAGTGCCAGTCTTTTGTTAAAGGAACCTGCTGACGAAGGTGAAACTCTACACCTCCCCCTTCTCACTCTCTTCCTCTCGGTCTTTCCTTCCTTTTCTACCTACTCTGCCTGACAGATGAGGGTTCAGCCATCCTCCTTTGTCACCATTGACTTCCTGCTTGCTGCTTTTCTGAAAGTGACACAGAAACTCATACAATTAGATTGACGGTGGAAATGAGGATAAAAAGCCCCTTATCAGCACTTCTTCTGATTGCCTTCTCTCTCTATTCTCTCCTCTCATTCCCCTTCCCCCTCATTCTCCCCTTCTCACCCGCCAAGGGAACAATTGTTCTCAGGACATGGAGATGATCAATTACCCACGATGTGTGTCCTCCGCCTCATCAACCACACTCACATTGGATTAATACGGAGGAGAGACCTACTGGTGTTAGGACAGCGCAGTGTCCTCCTGATTTTACCAGTGTCCTGTCCTCTCCCACACAGTGTCAGAAAAAGAGAGCCTAAGGTGACATTACGAGTGTCCTCTCCTCTCACAGACATTATCGGGCAAAAGGAAAAGGCCTATGGTTCAGTGCCTAGATCATTGTTTTGGCAGATGGGAAAATGGTGGCAGGACTGACAGGTGCAGAAAGGGAAAACAATCTCCAGCAGTACAAAGAAGCAGAATATACCCATAATAGGTCATCATAGAACAGTGTTCGGGCTGCAAGCCCCAGCGAATCAGAAAGTCTAGATGAAAGATTCTGATAAGGTCAAACTGAAATGTGAAGGTTGTCTTTTTTATACCATTATCTCACAGTGAGATTACCTCCGATTACATTATACAGCCATAGGCTGTTTAGCTGAAGATCCATCAAGGATTTGGAGACATGGAGTGTGTCGTGGCAGCTGTATTCTAGACAGCATGGTGGTTGCCTGTGTTGAGGAAAGGGGATTTTAGGAGGTAATCTTACAAAAACTGCTCTATGCATTAACTCGTATTAACTGGGTTTTTTTAGGGCCAAGGCATGACATAAATGGGGATTTTGATAATATAAACTTAAATGCCCCTGAAAATAATGTGGATTCCCTTTGCAGCCTGGTCTCATAGACAAGACATAACACAGTAAGTGAAAATCTGGAACACTCAAATGAGTGTGATATGTTACATTTGGCATGGTTACATAAGACAGAAGTCCAAAATTCAAAAGGCACTCGCACATCTGAGCAATCTTATTTGCAGGTGCATGGCAACAATTGACCAAGATGAAGGAAAAAGGAAAGAGCAGTGTGCGGTTTCCTTTTTCCTACATAAGACAGAAGGAAAGGGAAAGGAAAGGGAAAGGGGATACCCAACTGAAAACAAAAGTAGGATACAAGTGGTGTAAAATGCGTAAGTATAAATACTTTAAAAAATAATACTTTTACTTCACTACATCCCCCCCCCCAAAAAAAATTATGTACTGTGTTTCCACTGACACCCAAAATTACTCATTACATTTTGATTGCTTATCAGGACAGAACATGGTCCAATTCACACACTTATCAAGAGAACATCCCTTGTCATCCTTACTTTCTATGATCTGGTGGACTCACTAAACACAAATGCACAAACACAAATGGTTGGGTGGGCGTAAAACACAAACGTCAAGCAACCCAAAGGTTGTGTGTTCGAATCTTATCGTGGACAACTTTAGCATTTTAGCTAATTAGCAATATTGCAACTACTTACTACTTTTTAGCTACTTTGCAACTACTTAGCATGTTATCTAACCCTTCACCTAACCCTAACTCTAAACCTACCTCTTTCATTCTTTAGAGTTTAAGACTAAAGCCCATTGAAATGCATGGAATAACACATTCATAAATGCTAAAAAAGACAGTCAAAAAATACATCTTAAGAAACAAGGTTTTGAAGTGCCTGTCCTAAATCTAGCGATATAAAAAAATCTTGGGAAATATTTTAGGTAGGCACAAAACTGCCTTCATACATCCATTTTTTTTTTTTTTTAAACCTGTACCAGTTTCCTTCAGACAAGGCTTGTGAGACTTGTGGGACTCGTAGGGCAAAACGGAAAGCACCATCGTGTTTGTAGCCCAAACTGTTTGGACACTACCAAACAGATGTTGGCACATCGACAGTACTGACAAGTCTCCTGACACTTGTGTCGTAGAGCAAAACGGAGAACACCATTAAGTTCGTGAGAGTCATAGTTTGTAGGTCTAACTGTTCAAACACTACAGACATTTACGTGAAAATACCAAATTTCGGGGTTTGTCATAGTCTGACAAACATCGCTCTAGCTCTGCAACTTTTCATCGCAGATGCGGATATGAGACACTAGCGGATGTAGTGGATTGAGACACATCCAATGCAGATATCTCTAGCTTAAACTGACAAGAGTTTTATGGGGATTTTTTTGTTATGTAACTTAGATTGACACACTGGTGCGTCAAAAGACTGTAGACGGTTAACCGAACTCGTAACCTTAACCCGAACATTAACCTTAACCCCTAGCCTAGCTAACATTAGCCAACTAGCTAATGTTAGCATTAGCCACCTAGCAAATGTTAGCCACAACAAATTGGAATTTGTAACATAACATACGTTTTTCAAATTCATAACATATTGTACGAATTGCAAATCATAGCATATCATACACATTTTTATTCGTAACATATCGTACAAAATGAACGAAGACATACCATACGAAAAGTAACATATGGTAATTGAAATGACTACGGATTAACATTTACTATGTTACGTCTACCCCTGAGTCCAGGTTGCCCGTTTAGAAGAGAGATGTAGTGTGGACTATTTTGCTTTCTGAGTTGAAATGAATATATAATGTTTAAAACATAGAAAACACTTGGTTGCCCTCGGAAACATTCAAATCAGGGTCAGAATCATATTTGTTTTAATGATAGGACGTTTGTAAATGTGATGAGGAGTTTACATTGGCCTTTTTTGGGCCTTCCTCCACCTCCTCCTCAACTGCTCCTTTTCTTTCTACCCTTCCTCCTCTTCCCTCTTCTCCTCAATCACCTCCTCCTCTATTCCTCTTCCTCCTCTTTTTTCTGCTTTATGAATGACAAAATAAAATCACAGTGTCTCAAAATTAAGTAATTCCTGTAAATTTCGCAAAGGTCGGATTATTTCTTATGTATTAGTCACGGCAACACTAAACATCAAGAGTACCGGCTGTCCTAATTATTTCCTAATCAAAATGAATATTTAATCCCACCGTTGTTGCTTCATCTGAACTCTTTTGGGGCCCCGAGCCATGATATTTTGTGAGGATAATTATTTGTAATTATGGGTTTTCGTTAAAGGCGTAAACAAAGAAAAGAAAATGCGTGAATTCAGCAAATTGCTTGGAAGCTCTGAGTGCTATTTAATATAATGTAATCACGCCAGCGTCTTACAGTATCAACACGTGGGATGGGATTACATGGAATTGTTTGGCCGAGTTAGGATAAATGTCAGGAAATGAACTGTTTGCTTTTGATTTAATCAAAACTTGAATCAGATTTGCTTTCATATTCAATAAAGGGTCAATTGGCCAACTTTCATAAAGCTGCAAAGAAGGAGTTTCATATGTTCTATGGGAATAGAAAAGTATGAGCAAATAGTTCTCCCCAAGTTACTGTTGTTAGGCCTTGATCATTTTGTTTGTTGAAATACTCCACTGAAACGTCCAAAGTGAATTCCAAATATTGAGTTATTGATGTACACACCTCAGGGTAACACCATGCCGTTTTTTTGGGGGGGGGATGGAATAGCCTCCAACTGGTTTTAATGAACAGAACAGTTACTTTGTCACACAGCTTCATTGTCATAGGACATAGAGACATTAACGTGTTCGCCATTCATCACCAAAAGACGCTACTGTTTTACACACTCACACACAAACCCACACACATGCACAACAGTCTTCATGATCTTCGTAGGTTTATGTTTAGCGCACAGTCACGGTATTTTCGTTCTCCAACCTGAGAGCCTCTCTGCATGAGGGGGCGTCAGGTAAATTGAGCAATGTGTACAGATTGAACTCCCCACGGCAATCTTGCTCAAATATGATCATTTGTGTTTCATTCTGCACTTTGATATGTTTAAAGTGGGTACAGTTAGCTAGCGAGGAGGATCATGCTTGATACAGTGCAGTGTCTGCGTGATTCTGCTCTAATGTGTCAGGTATCAAAGCTGTATCCACCAGCGATGAGGGATTCAAATTGATAACCCAGCAAGGGAACCTTTTTCCATCCCAAAATTGTGAGTGAGTTCAGTAGGGCCAGGATCTGCTGAGATTAGAAACTCGAGGAGCCAGGGTTGAAGAGTCTGAAGTGTTGTCTTCTGTCGCCTTTGTTTTGCTTCTTTCTCTCGCGTTTGAATCTTTCTCTCTCACTCTGACAGTCAAGCCGCCCAGTAGATGCTATTCTGGGTGGCTGGTTGGGGATGGGGACGGGGTTTAAGGAAAAACTCACAACATTCGGCTTCCAATTTCGAGATTTAGCCTGCTGATTAAGGCCAAATTTGAACCCCCCCCCGGCAACAGTGTTTTTAGTTGTATGATTTTGGGCTGCTATACATCCCTCAACAGCTTCAACAGATTTTAACAACACATTACAGTGCTCCAAAATCAATATTCAACATATAAAATGTCAGCCCTCGCAGACTGATTTTAGAGTCGTTTTATATGCACCAGAACAGCGTTTTACAGTTTGTAAACAACCCTATTTCCATCCATTACCCAACACTGAAAACATCTCCACTGCTCCACTGCTCTCTGGGTGACTATCCTACAGTACTATTGCAGTTCAGCGTGTCCCTATAGAGAAGAGGAAGGCAGCAGCACAGAAGACGGTTGTACATTTTTATACTTCATACTTTACACTTGTGAGTCCAGTCGATGTTGCTGTTCTTGTATTTCCGTGACACACGCACGACAACAAACACACTTTTCTACACAACAGCGGTATGTTAATGTTGTGTATGATAAATCCAGAAGCGGTGTCAGCTGAGCTCAGTGGGATGGTGGGAGGAGGTGATGGATGCAATTAGCGCCCCGTCACTAATGCATAAATAATGACTCCACTGGAATAGAGTGCACGTACTCTGTCAAAACGCTGTCACATTTCCCTCAGAATCAGCCCTGTTTATTCCCTAATACCCTCCATAGTTCTAACCTATCTTCTCCACATTATGTGATTAAGATGAACGACTGCACGCCACACCATTTCAGTGCACTCTCTCTCCCTGTCACATAGGCACACATACGAGACAGACTGCTGTTAAGCGTAAATGTCATGGTAGGGGGGAAATTACTGTGTGTGTGTGTGTGTGTGTCCTTTGTCTACAACTCCATATTCCTGTATCAGTGGCAGACACAATAGCCAGTCTAACCTAGTCGCTCGACCCTCCCCTCTTCCCCCATTCAACTACCTCTCCTCCCCTATGCCCTCAAATCGCCTCCTGAGCTAATCCCTCTCCCCCTCCTCCCCCTTTCCACTCTTCCCCTCGCCACCTGTCCTGACACACCAGCCTCCAAGGTCTGTCTCTCTGTCTCCCTCCCTCCACATCTTCATGCAGCACACGCACTCCACACAGCCTCTCCTGGCCTGGGTTCACACACACACACTGATTATGAGCCAGATTATCATGTCTTTTTTCCTCTCCTCCTCTTTTTTAAGCGAGAGAACAGACACAGAGCTGGTGAAAAGAGGTGTAAGGTCTTTAGGAGAGAGAGAGAGAGAGAGAGAGAGAGAGAGAGAGAGAGAGAGAGAGAGAGAGAGAGAGAGAGAATTTTCCTCTAAACATATCTCAAGGAACCATGGAGCTCTGGGCGTCTCCTTTAGGCTTGAAGGACAATCCACAAACCAGCGTTGTCCATAGACCATCACCTGCAAGGATTTCTCAATACTTCCTCAAACTGTAAGTAGGCTAGAGTCATTATGTTGACTGACTCAAGTTCTACTGTTTTTTTGTGTTTTTTTTACAACAGAATGTCATTGAAGCACAATAACCCTAATAACGAATGGACCAATCATATACCATGCAGTACGTTATACCACCCTTCACCTTCATATGGCATAGAAGGGGCTCACCAGCGAACAAAGACGAGTTCATTTCTCACCCTCTCCCCTGTCAAAAGGGAATTAATGGTTGTCTGTGACAAGCCCCTCTACAGCCTTAAGAGTACTTTTACACTGTGCTTTTAAGCTGCTTTAGTGATTGAGGAAGTCAAGAGGCCAGGCAGGTCTGTGTGAAAGGAAGTGCTGTGCATGCTGGAAGACAGAGGACTTTTTTTGATGTTACTATAAAAACAAATGACTGTAGGTGGAACAAGCTACTCTGAGAAGCGAAACAGTTGTAAGTTATTTGTGGTTAAAACGCAGATTGTGTCCGGCTTTTGTTTGTGCTACTGCAATATCCATACTTACAACAGACAGAGAAGGTTGTAGCCTTCATCCGAAATTAGCCTACAAAATATATATTTTGGGGGAACGTTCGTTAAAATCGCTGCAGTAGCCGTTCAGAAATATGAGGCAGAGACGAAGGCTACATCATCACGTTGATCAAATTGGTTGCTGGGAAGAGTTCGGGGTAAAGTAACACGTGCAGAATGGTTGATTCGGTTGTGTAGCTCTGGGGAAGAGGCATCCAGAGGGGTGGGATGAGGGCGGAACAGTGCAGTTTGTTTTGGTCACGCCAGCCTATGTTAAATGATTACAAACATATTAGATCCTTTAAATCTAGAAGAGTGGGCTTTACCAGAAGAATAGACTATGCTATACAGGGAAGAGCTACGGTACAGTAGTTATGGAGTGGCAGTCACATAGAGGCTGTTGCCGATATACACAGACTTGAAATCACTGGCCACTTTAAGAAACGGAAGACTAGTCACTTTAATCATGTCTACATATCTTGCATTTACCCATCTCACATGTATATGCTCTGACATTGCTCGTCCATATATTTCTATATTCTTAATTCCATTCCTTCCCTAGATTTGTGTGTATTGGGTATATGTTCGATATCACTTATATTATATTATATATTACTTATATTATATATTACTGCAATGTTGGAGCTAGAAACACAAGGATTTCGCTACACCCGCAATAACATCTGCTAAACACGTGTATGTGACCAATAACATTTTATTTGATTACAAGTATTTCCCTTTATACCTCCAGCTCCATAGATGCATTTCTAATGAAAGCTGATTCTGTATACCCTTACTCACTATAACAATAGCTTTAACATTGGCATCGCAGCATGACAATTAACCTCATCTCATGAGTGTTTTGATGACGGCTCAGCCTCTTAATTAGCTTTTGAATGGCCTGCCTACTATAGCTTTCAACTCAAGGAAATCCATTTGCCGTTAGCTTAGCATCGTGTTGTTACAGTTTATGTTATTTCTTTGGTACTATTTTCACAAGTACAGCATGTGGTAAAACTTCACAACTCTTTGTACAAAACTCAAAACAGATCATCAAAAAATGGCAGTTTTTCAAAACACTGAATCACACAGTAACTTTTTCACCAAACCTAATCAGTGTTTCATCTAGAAATACCTTTCGTATAAAGTCATTTCCTTTCACAATGCACTGCTCACAATACTTTTCATATGATTTGACCATAACTTAATCCAACTGTGCTAACTGGTTAATCACTTAAAGATTTTTAACTGGTTTGTCTACTATATGTGGATTTTGAGAACTACAGAAATAAAAATGTGTGTTTGTAAAGTATAAACATGTAAATGACATGTATGATGCATGATAACCATACATAATGACTACTCGTTATTGCTAATTGATTTCACATGGTGGTAACCACAATTGGCCATCAAATAGATGTAAAAGAGGTTGTGTGAACACATTTATTTCAACATGGAGCAGAATAGACAGCAAGGGAGAGGAAGAAATCAAAGAGCACGTGGACTAGGGGCCTGTCAGAGAGGTGGGCATGGGCCCCATCAAAGAGGTCAGAGAGGTAGGCATGGGCCCCATCAAAGAGGTCAAAGAGGTGGGCATGGGCCCCATCAAAGAGGTCAAAGAGGTGGGCATGGGCCCCATCAAAGAGGTCAAAGAGGTGGGCATGGGCCCCATCAAAGAGGTCAGAGAGGTAGGCATGGGCCCCATCAAAGAGGTCAAAGAGGTGGGCATGGGCCCCATCAAAGAGGTCAAAGAGGTGGGCATGGGCCCCGTCAGAGGTGAACATCAGAGAGAGGGAGGCAGACAGCAGGGAACTATTGTGTCTAATGAAGTCCGGGCCATCGTCGTTGACCATACGGTAAAGAGAGACCATGGTCGAGGCTGCCGGATTAGTTCACCCCAATCTGAAATTATCAACTGTCAATTCAATCATGAGAACATTTTGCCAGGATTTGCAGGATATTCCCTATGCTTTACTGTTACATTTACAGCAAATGACATATTGTAATGCATGTAAATTCATGTTACAGAATTCTTACAGTACTTTCTATTGACAGTATCCTCTGTTCTATGCTCAGAATTGACAGAAGACCCAATGGTGGTGCCTGTGGCCTTGTGCTGATCGACCAGAAAGAGTGGGAAGTGGTAGAAATGGTGAGGGCCAGGAGTGACATATCCTACCGATCCTCGACTTCGGCGATGTCATCTACAAAATTGCTTCCAACACTCTACTCAGCAAACTGGATGCAGTTTATCACAGTGCCATCCCGTTTTGTCACTAAAGCACCTTATACCACCCACCACTGCGACTTGTATGCTCTAGTCGGCTGGCCCTCGCTACATATTCGTCGCCAGACCCACTGGCTCCAGGTCATCTACAAGTCCATGCTAGGTAAAGCTCCGCCTTATCTCAGTTCACTGGTCACGATGGCAACACCCATCCGTAGCACGCGCTCCAGTAGGTGTATCTCACTGATCATCCCTAAAGCCAACACCTCATTTGGCCGCCTTTCGTTCCAGTTCTCTGCTGCCTGTGACTGGAACGAATTGCAAAAATCGCTGAAGTTGGAGACTTTTATCTCCCTCACCAACTTCAAACATCTGCTATCTGAGCAGCTAACTGATCGCTGCAGCTGTACATAGTCTATCGGTAAATAGCCCACCCAGTTTTACCTACCTCATCCCCATACTGTTTTTATTTATTTACTTTTCTGCTCTTTTGCACACCAATATTTCTACCTGTACATGACCATCTGATCATTTATCACTCCAGTGTTATTCTGCAAAATTGTAATTATTCGCCTACCTCCTCATGCCTTTTGCACACAATGTGTATAGACTCCCCTTTTTTTTCTACTGTGTTATTGACTTGTTAATTGTTTACTCCATGTGTAACTCTGTGTTGTCTGTTCACACTGCTATGCTTTATCTTGGCCAGGTCGCAGTTGCAAATGAGAACTTGTTCTCAACTAGCCTACCTGGTTAAATAAAGGTGAAGTAAAAAATAAATAAATATGGCTGTCCTAAATAAAGCGGGCCATTGAGGCGAACGATGACACCTTTGCCAACGTGGCATCCATCAGCATACTAACAATCGCCCGCCTTTTGAAGAGGCACCAGGTACTGTATCTATGAAACACATTTACCTGGTGCCTTTTGAGAGAAACAACGACTGGGTGAAACAACTGTGGGACAAGTATGTTCAGGTACAGCCCTGGTATTACTGTTACTTCACAATACCATATTGGAACTATACTTTAAAAATAACTAACCAAAATATATTTTTGGAGGGTGATGGTGCTTGATGAAGATGTGAACCATCACAAGTATATCTTTATTGGTGAAGCGGGCTTCAACTTGGTCAAAACTCGGCGCCATGGGCGGAACCTCATCGGCCAACGGACGACCATCCAAGTGCCTGGACAACATGGGTGAAACATCTCCATCTGTGCAGCTATTGCTGAAGATGGTGGGGTTGGACGTAGGTCATTACTTGGATCCTACAACACTGCACACCTCATTGTGTTTCTCAATTAAATTGAGCAGGCCTGTCAAGGTGAAGGGGACTCCAATGTCATTGTTGGGGCAATGTCACGTTTCACCATGCAGTTGGTTCAGGCATAGTTTGGGGCCCATCCCAGATTCGTGACCCTATATCTGTCCCAATTCTCTCCTTTCTTCAACCCTATTGAGGAATTATTTTGAGGTTGAAGGTGCACGATCGCCATTCCCATGAGCGTGCCACCCTTCTGGCCATGGATGAGGGATGTGACAATATCAATGAAGAGCAATGTCAAGCTCGGATTCGCCACGCCAAAATATTTTTCCAGCAGTACATGAACAATGAGGATATTCACTGTGATGTGGATGAGAATGTATGGCCAAATGCTCAAGACAGGCTTGATGCAAATTAATCCGTGATAAACAGTAGGTTTTATTTTCATTCATTACATTTTTTAAATGTAATTTCTTACATGTGAATATAGACAGTACACCTACTTTATGTTGCAATTCTATCGGAAAAGAAACCTATATATATTTGCATGAATGATTGTAGAGAATGTCTTCATTGAGCACACCATTGATTACACATTGGAGAGATATTATGGAAATCATAGATTTTCTGTCAATTTTGTTGGATAATGTAAGTGTATTGCCTGATGTGAAAACTGTGTAATCAACTGCAATTTACAGTACTGTTGCATATTACTTTCAGTACTTCTAAGGGCGATTTGAAACACGTATCTTGCATTGTTTGCTATTGGATTAACTGGTAGTTCAAACGACTACATTGAAAAAGATATCATTATGTTGTGTTTTGGTGATTAAACCAATGTTCTCATTACATTTCACAATCAACTTATATTTTGAATCAATGGTTGTGTGGTGAGAGTTTATAATCCAAATGAATACACAGTGACAGGTTTTGAATAGAAGACTGGCTGCGTTACAAGCGTGACCAGTTTGGAGTTTTGTATTAAGAGTTGTGAAAATGTACCACATAATTGTGAATATAGTACCAAAGCGATTATAAAAAAACTGTCAATCAGCTGCAAGCTCACCTCTGATTCTGCTAGCAGATGGAAATGGGTGTTTTGGAATGAAACGAGTCGTTATAGACTAAGAACGTTGTGGACGAGCCGTTTGTTTTGCCAACACACAGCCCTGTCAATGAGGTTCACTGACTGTCGCTGATGGGGATAGGACAGCAGAATTAAATGGTTGGCAGTGTACGTGTGGTCTCACTGGGTGCAGTAGTGCAAAGTAAAAAATACTTTAAAGTACTACTTAAGTAGTTTAAAAAAAAATCTGTACTTTACTATTTCTATTTTTGACAACTTTTACTTTTACTTCATTACATAAAAATAAAAAAAGTACTTTTTACTTCTTATATTTTCCCTGACACTTAAAAGTACTAGTTACATTTAGAATGCATAGCAGGACAGGACAAGGGTTCAATTCACACACTTATCAGAACTTCCCTGGTCGTCCCTACTGCCTCTGATCTGGCGGACTCACTAAACACAAATGCTTTGTTTGTAAATGATGTATGAGTGCCGTCTGGTTTGCTTAATACAAAGAATTTGCTTTTTCTTTTACTTTTCATGCAAAAGTATATTTAAAACCCAATACTTTTAGACTAGCTCATGTAGTATTTTACTGGGCGCCTTTCACGTTTACTAGTCATTTTCTAGTAAGGTATCTTTACTTTTACTCAAGTACTTTTTCCACCACTGTGTGTGTGTGTGTGTGTGTGTGTGTGTGTGTGTGTGTGTGTGTGTGTGTGTGTGTGTGTGTGTGTGTGTGTGTGTGTGTGTGTGTGTGTGTGTGTGTGTGTGTGTGTGTGTGTGTGTGTGTGTGTGCGCGCGCGTGTGCGGTAGGAGGATGAGAGAAAGACAGAGAGACGACTGGTTCCTGGCATTTGGGGCACTGATCTCTACATTCCGGGCTTTCTCAGACACACACACACACACACACACACGACACAGAGATGGATAGAACACGTCACCGTTTCCATCCTGTGCACACCGGGCAGTCTGCTGTGAGGAGGCCTGCACTGCAGAGAGCAGAGAAATAGTTTCCCTCGTCGCCCTATTATTTCACACCCACGAAAATGACTGAGTGATTTATACGATGCGGCTCCACTTGAAATACGAATTTTGTGACATATTGCAAATTTGGCAGGGGAAAAGGATTCAAAAAGAAACTCAAAGATGGTGAGAGTGCCAACAGAGAAGAAGCTCTTTGTAGGATTTATATTAGTGTGTGTGTGTGTGTGTGTGTGCATAGCGTGCGTGCACATGTGTGTGTGTGAGTGCGTGCATGCGTGCGTGCGTGTGTGCGTGTGTGTGTGTGTGTTTGTGCGTGGGTGGGGTTTATTTCATCAACAGACACTTGCCATCTTTTACCCATGATCCCGCTGTGAGGGGGAGCAGGTTTGTATTCACCTGGAAACACAGTTCATTTTGCTCATTGTTTGTCTCTTGCTGCTTTATTTACCCAAACTTGTCCAATTTAGTGGAGTGTAAATGCTGTGTGATGCTGTATAACGTTACGTCTTACTAGAATGTAACGGTTTGATGCTTTACTGAATCAAAGTGGTTTCCAGTACAACACGTGTCAGCCAAGAATTATTCAACCTCATGTACACCATGGATAAAGTATGTTGGCCCTGCGTACAGTGGCCCTAAAGGGAAAGATTTTGTCAATGGTTTCATTCAGGGTCACTCATCATTGCTTGATCCATATTGTATCTTCGGGATTTCATCGATGCCCTGAAGGCCTGAAGGCCATGCCTGGAAATGACTTCTCGTTATAAAATGGTTAGTTCCGGGCCACACATTTTGAGAGTGGTGAGGAGTCTGGGAGGATCCAAGAAAAATGAAATGTTCTTAAAAGTTTGGAATGTTCTGCAGCTGCATCAATAATAGTCTTTCAACAACTCGCATACAATTAATATCCCTTATTTCTTATAGTACTGATATATATTTCCTCTTCATTGTTTGTCATTGTATTTGGGCCAGTGAATATTCTTCCTTTGTGTTCTGTTCCGAAGCTGGTGGATAATTAGGCTTCATTAGTCTGAGTGTGCCAACAACTTTTATTGTTCTTATTTTTCAGACCATTAAACTGAACATTTTGAAATGAGACATGAGAAGATAAACTGGAATGCATCATCAGTTACCAAGTACATCATCTGCAAGGTTATTCAGAATAGCCCCTCAATGTCAACGACTCAGAAACTCAGAAACGAGAGAAACCTAACTTGAGATCCCCCACTACGTGTCTCCCCCTAATTCACTATTTATGATATTATATTCATTATGATTTCAGAGAGGTTCTGTACCAGAACTGAGCTGAGGATTGAAGTCACCTAAAGTCACCCAAAGGCAGCAGCAGATACAGTATACGATTTAATTAGAAAACCTGAAAGCTATTTCACCCAAATCTTTCTGACTAATAGTTCTCACTTCCCACGCTTGTTTTAGTTGAGAATAATATTCTGTCCCTGGCCTTTTGTGGCGCTAATGCTAGTGTAATGATCTGACATATGCACCCAAACCTTGTGACAGAAACTAAAGCAGCTGTTTTGATGTTGTATGACTAGGAAAGCTGGTGCTAGAAACGTGAGAATGAAACAGGGAAGAAGACGTGATGAAAGCAGATAAGGAGCACTAAAGGTTCACACCATATAACCAACTCAGCAGGCCTTGTGATTAGAGTGTCCTCCCTGAGATGAGCATTTTAGGGGTTCGAGCCCCGGTTGAGTCGTACCAAAGACTAAAATGAGACTAAAAAGACTAGCAACAGAAAAAAAAGGTTGCTGCCTTTCTGGCTCGGACAAGACTGCCATGCCGGACTATATCACGTCATTTTCTATGGAGCTTGTGTACTTTGAGGTAACGGTAAATACCGTATTCACTCAAACATGTATGCACACACACTGATACACAACAAAATATTTGTGATAAAATTCACGACATTATGTTCTAAAGCTAAGGATCAAAGGTGTTGAGTCCCACAGAGGGGGACATTCTAACACTGAATTCTGGTTCTTAACAGCCCTCCATCTCCCACTGGCTCATAGAGTTTACACTGAATGCATTTCACAAGCACAGCTGCTTGGAAAATAGGCCATGTAATAGTATTTAATATTCACTCTCTCCCACTCTAGAGCCAATACAAGTATTCTTTGTGTGGCTGCATGTGGCAGAATATCACAATTGCTGAGAGTCACATTGCCAGACCCACCTTGATGAGTCTTCTGGCTCGAGCTGTTTTTACTTTTTTTTTTAAACTCTGGAATGTATTAAAACGCTCTTTCATTTACATTTGATACCTAATTTTGGCAGCTGTGCGTAAAAAAAAAAGCTTTAAAATCTCAATCTTAAGTCTCGAAATGGGCAACGGATCACAGTTTTCCCAGTTAAGCTCATTTCATGAATCAGTCGGACTCTCGGGCTCTCCTCCACAGCTCTGCGAATTCACAATTCGGAACTTTGAGCCTTTTTAATACCAATCCAAGGATAAGAATGGTGGATAGTGAGTCCTGGCTTGATGAGTTCCGTTCTCTCTCTCAACAAAATAATACATATGTGGTTGTCCTCTACATCATATGTGCATGTGTGACAATCACCATACCCAGATCCATTTTTTCACATATATATATATATATATATCTATATATATATATATATCTATATATATATATATACATATATATATATATATATATATCGCATTGGCATATGGGCTCTTCACCATAACTAATGTATCTTCTTGCACCATGCAAGAACCCTTGATAGACGTGGTAATCTACTGAGAATGCACCGTGTTGATTAGAGCTACTCAATGAGAGTGAATGAGTATGTCCAGTCACTGATGGGATGTGAATGCTACAAAAGGAGAAAAGCATCTTGCCGTGATTCACCCTCGATCTGACTCAAGGGCTCTTTATTAGCAATCAAATAAAAATGGAATGTGTCAATGGAAGATTAAGGGGAGGGAGGGAGGGAGAGAGAGAGAAAGAGAGAGAGAGAGAGAGAGAGAGGGAGAGGGAGAGCTGTGCTTTGTCAAGATTTGTCTCCATGCATTTCAATGCTTAGCCTACCCTGCATCATTACAGTTGCATATTCATGAGATCAACATTGCAGAGGATACTTTTTGTTTTTCCCTTCCTCCAATATACATTTTAAAACTTCCTCCTTCAATTGCATTTTGTGTTATTTGTGTTATTTGTTATTTGTGTTATTTGTGTTATTAACACCCCCACTGTCTCTGTGTAAATGGATGTCCCTTTCCCTGCCAGGACAGCAATGCTTTGAACCAATTGGCCGGTAAGGAGAATGTTTTTTTTTTCTGGTTCACTAAAGGTCAATGAACTAAGTAGACCAGACCCAGTTGCTTTTGCATTGATGTCTATGGGAGACACACCCAGTTAAGTAGGCCAGAACTGACCTTTTAATTCTGAGTGAACTATCTCGATTCCTCCACCAACTTCGGTTTCACTCTCACAGCTAAACATCATATACCTCAAAGGGGGAGGAGGGATGGATGAAATGGAGGGAAGAGAAAAAAAAGAAGGGAGGAAGATCTCTGAGAAAAAGAGATCCACTTTAGAGAATGAGAACCACTATGGATGCCGTCCTACACTGAGTGGACAAAACATGAGAAATATCTGCTCTTTCCATGACATAGACTGAGCAGGTGAATCCAGGTGAAAGCTATGATCCCTTATTGATGTCACTTGTTAAATCCACTTCAATCAGTGTAGATGAAGGGGAAGAGACCGGATGAAAGTAACTTTTTTAGCCCAGAGACATTTGAGACATGGACTGTGTATGTGTGCCATTCAGAGGGGGAATGGGCAAGACAAAATATTGAATTGCCTTTGAACGGGATGTTGTAGTAGGTGCCAGGCGCAGCGGTTTCACTGTGTCAATAACTGCAATGCTACTGGGTTTTTCACACTCAACAGTTTCCCGCGTGTATCAAGAATGGTCCAACACCCAAAGGACATCCATCCAACTTGACACAACTATGGGAAGCTTTGCAGTCAACATGGGCAAGCAATCCCTACGGAATGCTTTCGACACCTTGTAGAGTCCATGCCTTAACGAATTGAGGCTGTTCTAAGCGCAAAAGCGGGTGCAACTCAATATTAGGAAGGTGTTCCTAATGTTTTGTCCACTTAGCGCAAGTAGTGAGAGCTAGCACTCTGCTCTCCTCCCACCATAGACAGCTCACATAGACCCATTTCACAACACCTCAGTGTGGTGTGCACTAGCCTTTAAGTATTTCCTCCATCTTGTGCTAAGGGTTTATAAAGAATAAGACAATACATAATGCATCCTAATTGATTACAGTAGGATTAGGGCCCTGCATGATTTGGTATGATATAGACTAAGAGTCTAGGACTAGACTGTTTCAAAATATTGGACTTCAGACTCCATTTCAGAACAGAACAGACAGTCTTATCTGAACAATTTAACGTGGCATTGTGGAACGATAGCATCAATACTGAGGGAGTTGCCGGATTTCAACATTTGCTGGAGCTGTAGTGACACCTACTGAACATGAGATGTATTGTCATAGGGGAGAAGACGCCTAAATCTTTCTGCTCCCATTCTGATCGTATAACCAGCAAATGTGGAAAAAGTGCTTGAAAATAAATGGCTTGTTAACGGCTGTCATCCACGCTAGATCAAACATTGTTAGGGTGACAAAAAAAAGTAGGGTGGATGTGTTATCAAGCATAAACACTTACAGCACTCACTCTGCTAAGTAGATACCTAAATTATGTTATGGTTCACTTAGCAGAAATATACTTAAATAGTATCTGCATTCACCAAACATTACGCAATACTTGGGTGGTGAAATCTCAGTAAACGACCCCGTTGCATATTTTAAGGAAGAGCACAGATCTGCATTGAAATTGGAGCAACATTAGACCCAATCATGTGTCCACAAGTGACATCAATTTCCCCATATTTTGTAGTTATAGACGGAAAATCCACTCCAACTTTCTGGAGATGACAGAATAAATTTAGGAGAAATTCTATACTAATAGTATTTAAATCTGTCTCCATATCATGTGTACTTAAATGCAAGAAGCTTTGTTCGTCTCTGACGGATCTAGCCAGGTAGCGAGCCTAGGCGTTGCCAGTTTCAGATACTGAAATTAACGGTTATGCAATCAACAATAGACTAGAAACAAAAAGCTGATCTTTGCAGTCAATGTTCTAGCATTAAATTAATTTAGTCAAATTAGAGCAGAGGTGCCAATGTAACAGAGTAAGAAATATGTCCTGTTTAATTTGTTCGCCAAAGTTCGCCAAAATTAGTTTCATAAGCATTGAATACATGTTCTTGAGTACATGTTTGAATATTTTTTATAGTTTCAATTATTCCTATTGATAGGTTTCTTTCATGGGTACTTGCCGGACATCCTGTCGTTGATTGACGGTATATTGCACCCTAAGTTTTGCGTACCATTTTCCCTCAAACTGTTTCATGCTAATAGAATTAATGGTAGGTAAGTAATGCTTCTCCACTTCAAGGCACTTCCTTTGTATATAATTATGTCCAAATTGTTACAGAATATGTATGAACTAATGTACAATGTAATGACATGTAGTTTGTCAAAATGTGTTGTTGTTTTTTTTTGGGGGTTCACCTTCATTTAACCATGTAGGCCAGTAAAGAACAAGTTCTCATTTACAACTGTGACCTGGCCAAGATAAAGCAAAGCAGTGCGACAAAAAACAACAACACAGAGTTACACATGGAATAAACAAACATACAGTCAATGTGAAGCAGTGGATGGCGTATTGCTGTAGAATGCTTTAGTAGCCATGCTGATTAAGTGTGCCTTGAATTCTAACTAAATCACTGTCAGTATAGCCAACAAAGCACCCCCACACCATCACAACTCCTCCTCCTTGCTTCACGGTGGGAACCACACATGCAGAGACAATCCGTTCACCTACTCTGCGCCTCACAAAGGCATGGCGGTTAGAACACAATTTTTAAAATTAAAAGTAAAAGTAGTCAAAAATACAAATAGTAAAGAAAAGTACAGATACCCCCAAAAACAACTTAAGTAGTACTTTAAAGTATTTTACTTAGTACTTGGACTCGTCAGACCAAAGGACAGATTTCCACCCGTCTAATGTCCATTGCTCGTGTTTCTTGGCCCAAGCAAGTCTCTTCCTCTTATTGGTGTCTGTTAGTAATGGTTTCGTTGCAGCAATTTGACCATGAAGACCTGATTCATGCAGTCTCCTCTGAAAAATGTATGTTGAGATGTGTCTGTTACTTGAACTCTGTGAAGCATTTATTTGGGCTACAATTTCTGAGGCTGGTAACTCTAATGAACTTATCCTCTGCAGCAGAGGTAGCTCTGGGTCTTCCTTTCCTGTGGCTGTCCTCATGAGTGTCAGTTTCATCAGAGCGATTGATGGTTTTTACGACTGCACTTGAAGAAACGTTCAAAATTCTTGACATTTTCCAGATTGACTGACCTTCATGTCTTCAAGTAATGATGGACTGTTGTTTCTCTTTACATATATGAGCTACTCTTGCCATAATATGAGCTTGGTCTTTAACCAAATAGGGCTATCTTCTGTATACCACCCCTACCTTGTCACAACACAACTGATTAGCTCAAAGGAAAGAAATTCCACAAATTAACTTGTAACAAGGCACACCTGTTTATTGAAATGCATTCCAGGTGGCTACCTCATGAAGCTGGTTGAGAGAATGCCAAGAGTATGCAAAGTTGTCTTCAGGGCAAAGGGTGGCTACTTTGAAGAATCTCAAATATAAAATATATCAGTCAGCTCCAAAATGTAGGTGTTTCAGGTTGGTAATGTTCTCTAGTTGCGCTGTGATTGGCTAAGTGTTCTGTCACTGATGGGGACACTAGGTCACCTCAAAATCTATGGGGAGAGCTCGAAAGTTCAAGCCCCTTGGGTGCTGCCATAGAGTTGCATTAGAAGTGCCTATCCAACAAGTCTCAAGGTCATTGGCCACAGATAAAATTTCATCAAATCACGTTATTACTGTAGCTTTGATTGGACTGATCCTGTCAACATCATACTTTCAAAATCGTAGCTAGCAAGCCAGCAGTCATCATCATGAATCAAATTGATAATCTACTGGCAAATCATTTTTAATCCTTTTCATATATGAAGAGAAATTATAGATAAAACGTATCGGTGCTCATCGGCCATTGGACATAACATTACACAACAAGTTGGAAATCGCAAATTCAACAATGTGGTTTGGAAGGAATCAGTGGATAACTGCAATCATTTTAAAGCAATCACTAGCCTGCTATTCAGTTGTTGGTGTGTGGTCCAAGCCTGTGTTTAAGGGTCTCTTTTCCAAATGAAAAAGGAAACACATTCAACATCGGCCATGATGTCAAACCAGCATGATTTCTGCCGCGTTCAAAACAACTGGACCTCGGGAACTCGATAATCTCAGATTTCAGTGAGTTCAAGACAACTAGGAACTCAGAGAAAAACGGGCCCCCCGACTGGGAAAATACGTTTTGAATAGCAATCCAACTCGGAATTCCAAGTAGGGAACTCTTTCTAGGGCGCCGACCAGAAGATCACTGAGGTCATGATTCGACCTTGTTTTTTTTCTCCAGAGTTCCCAGTTGTCTTGAAAGCACCATAAATCCATAGAATGACAGACGTTTTGATGACAAAAGTTACACAGGAAGGACTGCCGCGCCACGTTCAAGTGAGCACAGCAAGGTGAGTCCAAAAATGTCTTGTATGCTTCTGGATAAATGATGTAATAAGACATGGTGATATGTATACTGCAGGTAAGAAAGTAACAATTAGTGTATGTTGTGTAGTAAACTGTTAGTAGCCCATGTGCCTCACCCTAATCATTTTAATTGGGTAAGAACGTGGGCACCGTTTGTCACCGTTATAGTGTAATTAATTTATTGTTTAGGGTTGTGTAGTGTAGTGGCTTTGCCGGGATGCATACAATTTTTTTCTTTTTTACCCACCAAGATTTACATTATAAAATTGGCACTGATGTTAAGTGTATTTTGGTTGTTTTAACCGTTTTTTCATGCTAAATCGTTTGTTATGCTAGCTCTCGTCCTGTTCGCCATCTCACGTTACACTGTTCGCTTGTTTTCAACGTGTGCGCCCTGTCCAAACCTAGAAGGTTCAACATTTTTGTTGAATTTGTATCATTTTATGTTGTAGCAGTGTGCGAGAAGCCATCAGTCAACTACCACTGCGGTGTATGTTATTGTCTGTCCCAGGTATGTGCATGAATGTGTTGTCAATCGGGTATTTATTCCATGTGATTGCTATTGTACATTTTGTATTTGATAATTTTGTGTGGAGCGCATATGCTAAATTAAAATACTATACGTTCAGAACAAGAATAATATAACAGACTGTTTCATGCTGATGTAATTAATGGCGTGTTGGAAAAGTCACGTCAACTAACACTGCGGTGTAAGTTTTTGTCTGTCCCAGAAATAAATAAATAAAGATTGTATGAGCTCCAGTACTATCGTGTCCATGCCTCAGAAAGGATTTAGAACCGGAAGGTTACACACAGTTGGAAACCAAAGTATAAGATTGTGTAATTAACTGTACCATTAAACCATAACACCAATCAAATAATATTTCTCTGAAGTACGAGGACAACAGTAATCAGATTTATTACAGGAATGCAATAAGATACAATTATCAAAAGAGTACATACCATAAGTCGTCAATATAAAAAGGTAAAATTTTGTCTAAGTCTAGAACATGGCATACACCGTAACCGTGGGCGAAGTCAAAGTGTTGCCAGGAAATGTGTAATTACAAATGACTCAAATTGAATGGAGACAAACATCATTTTATCCTACCCAGGGCGGAACCCAATTTCAATAACCCCCAACGTTTATTAGCTTCACTTTGCCAGCCAAAACAAAGAAATCAAAGAGAATAAAAACATCACACACATCCTCTAATCTAATCATCACAACTCAATCTAAATAATATGAGCGCACAACCGGGCCGCTGCTGCTTTGATGAAACCAGTTTAGTCGAGCAACTCTGGAAATAAATATCTGCTCCACATACAGTACAGTGAGACATATGAAAATGTTCAGCTCTTTATTCGCTAATGAGATTACAAACCTCACAATTCAATTCATACAGTTACATTTCATATGTCAACTCAAGTTTGATCAGTCTTCACACCTCTGATGGCGCCAGGAACTATTCTGCGCAACGTGAGAGATGTCGTTCCGGAGGGAAGATGCAAGTGTGGGAGTGCCTCGCCCCTAAAATGTGAAAACATACGCCCTCCATCCGGACAACGGCATACATCGTGATTGAATCTCACGATGTGTTTTGGCGCCAGCATATCGTCAATGATGCCTCCGTCACAGGTCATCATTGGTTGCTCTATCATTCTCTACCCACTACAATTTGGGCAATTATATCATGTAGGCCTATATCCGTTATGTCTTCATGGTTTTTGATAGCCCTAAGCCCGAGTATGTTCAATCGCATTTATAGTTTTGGTAGTACATTATCATTTGGTCCTATGTCCATAACTGAGGGAAGTAGGGATGCTGAGGGTGCCACAGCACCCCTTGAAAAATCTTAAATAGAACTATATTCCTATGAGTGGCTGATGATAGAATGTAGTGGTCCTGTGTCGTGTGTACTGTATATGTTGCCCCCTACTGGATATATACAGGTATGATATGTATTATGGCACCAAATTCTCTACAATGATTAAAAAACAAAATAAACTGTTGATTTCCTTGTCACTGAGTGTCCTGCATCCTTTATTAATGCATTACATATGAACTAAGTAGGCCTGTAGTTAATATTGCATCAGTTATTTTAGACTGAGGTAGGAAGTATCTGAAGTATTTAGTGTGTGTGTGTGTGTGTGTGAGAGAAAACAGATCACTCACATCACAGGACAAAACAGAACAAATGTCTGATAAAACCATAGTTCCTCACAACGACAGCTCATTTTGGAAGTGGGCTGCTCATTTGATGGCTAGTTTCTTAAATACCAGCCCCTCGTGCTTGGACAGCCTGGGTGGAGGTGCAAGCTGGTGGCACTGATATTTGGCGGTCTCTGCCACGTGCACAGGCTTGTGGGCCTGGCAAAAACTAGCCAAAGCTGTTGGCGGCTGGGTACTCCTCTGTTTCAGCTGTCGTAGGCAGAAGAAGGAGATTATTTCTGTGCCCCCTGTACCCTTCAGTGACTTGCATACAGGCACCTTTGAAATGTTTGTATGCTTTTTTTAAATGTACATTCGATTGGTGGATTCAAATAAAGTATTTAATGTGTGCGTTACAGTTTAGCAGACCCACTTATTGAGAGCGACTTACAAGAGAAATTACGGTTAAATGCCTTGCTCAAGGGCACATTGGCTTATTTGTCACCTAGTCTGCTCTGGGATTCAAACCAGCAACCTTTTGGTTACTGGCCCAACACGCGTAACCGCTAGGCTACCTGCCTCCGTATGTGTGTGTGTCATCTAGAATCAACACTCATGGACAGCACTACTCTGTTTAGTAATGGTCTGGTTGTGTAGATGGTGATATAGTTATGGCTATGACTATGTTATGATTAAACTTAGTGTGGCACTCCACGCTTGTCCTCAACCTGCATTAATCCCTGTTAAGTGGTAATCACTAATTACTAGACTAACATTTAAAAAAAGTTATTTTCTAATCTGATTTAACACATGACCCCCACAAGAAGTCAGAAAGGCCATCAATTCATGCAATGATATTTAATCAATTAGCCAATAAGTTGGTTGGTTTATTTTCTCTTTGAGAAGCGCTTGAAGGGCCTGGACAGGCCTTTTGGAGATCGCCGAAAACATCTTGACAAGGGTATGCTTGCTTTCTCCTGTTGAGACGTGGAGGGAAGATCCTCTGGAAGTGCAGATGTGGCAGCATGTGGAACTATGCTGGGCACTACAAAAGACCGATTTGACATGTACTTTCATTTAGGAATGATGTTGTAATGTACAATGGCATCTATTCTCAGTTACAACGTACATTACATCGATACATGAGAACCAGCAACTTGAGTTTTACATAAGACATTACTAGACTAGATCATTTTTGTTATTTTCCAATAGCTTTTCTTTGTACACCAATATCGACTAGAAAATGTCCTGCTGTATGTTCTTACCAAGGCTACTCTCAGCAGTAGTCTGGTCTTCGGACTCTGAGAGGTGTGAATCCTTATTGTTCCTCTTCTTTGAGGATTAAGTGTTGGAAGAGAAAAAACAACATAACAATAATAACCAAATCTAACACACCAGAAAGATTCCTAAATTAATGGATGGTTTTAGATTTGGGACACTCGCAATTGAGTTATTTACTCACAATTTTGACAAGCCGTTGTAGGAAGGAGAACTTCACTTTGCTAGCCTTCGCATCCTCAGCCAGAGGAAGCACTTTAGATCTGGTGGCTTCAAACAATATTCTTGAGGCGGGCCTTATTACATTAAGGACTTGACAAGAATCCTATCAAAGGTATGGTCGTGTGTCGACACAGCCAGTTGGAGGATTTTCTCTGAGCTAAACTCCTCCAACAGATGTTTGTACTCTTTATGAATCCTCAGGCTCTCTGGATAAGCTTGGGTCTCAGAGGAGCCTGACATTGCACAGAAGACAGCCATTACCATCGGGATCAGGTCTTGTGATGTGCGTGCGACATCAACTGGGGTTTTGGATTTTGTACAGAAGCCTCACCCCTAGCGTGTTGACGAGGCCGGTAAAAGGCATCATCAATGGCTGAGTTGTCAGAGGATTGGGATGGCGGCGAGGCATATTTGACCACATCTGGGACCATCGACATCTGATCACTGACGATTTTCTGAGCTACACCAGTGTGTTATCTTCTTTCTCTCCATCCATGTTGGCTTCAAAGCCTCGGACTACTTTCGAGGGCTCACTTATTGCCACACCGACACAGGAGAGAGATGGCCGAGGGGGAGGACTTGCCACTCATTAAACTGCCTAGGTCAGTGACAGTGGACAAAGATACTTGGAGGGATTCTGGTCCCTCGGTTGAAGATGACACTCTGCTTTGGGCATCAGAAAGTCCATGACCTAGCTTACCATAACTTTGTTAAACAGACTGACTGTGCCACTCACTGAATACTGATGAAGAAGAGGATTTCCTGCTTCTATCTTCGGACGTGCTAGCCGACACACTGACTCCCTGAGCCAAACTCATTGATGCTAAAGAAAGCACAAGACTAGGATGGAGGAGACGCTTCACTGACTCCTCTGCAAACAGCTGAACAAGCTCATAAGCTGTTGGATTCCCAACCTTCTTGTCCTTTCTCTTCAGCTTAGTAAGAACTGTATCGGATGCAATCGTTCCAGCCGCCACTGTCACCGATGACGTTGACTTGGTGAGTAAGATCATGGGAGAGAGCACCAATCCTACTCTGATATATGACCTCCTCCAGTCTAGCTAGCCAAGCTGTCAGATCACAGTAACCTGCCCTTCTCCCTCTGGATATTCCTCCTTTATCATGGTATATGTTATAGCAGACATGGATTTCCTGGCATCACACACCAATGTTTCTGGCTTAGTGGATCCGCTCATGTCGATGACTGGACATCTCACAATGGGTGGAGCAGTCCTCTCTGGTTATTCAGAAGGGATGGGAGTGCCAGGGAGAGCAAATTCACTCTTTTCCATAATTTGGCTGATGACCTTGGAAAAGAGAAATGGATTTCAGGTCCTCACCACATCCACTGCTTACCTTCTCAATGTCCTCCAGCATAATTCCAACCACATTCCCTATTTGTGAAAGCTCTCCTGCAGTCACCGTTTGGTCAACATTTTTCTTTTGGAAATCAGAATATGGCTGAGGATTGCTTTGCCTTGAGCCATTGTTGCTTTGGCTTGTTTTTCTAGTTTGAAATAGTTCTTTGCTTTGACATGCAACGTGCCATTTGGGGATCTCTCTGGGTGCTTGTTGGCTTATCTAATTCAGCTTCCTTCACAAGATCTTTGACATCAACAACAAAGTCGTCAATTCTTTTCGACCCCTCCAAATCCACATCTGTCTGTATGAGCCCAATGGCCACGGAAATCAAGGATCCTGTCAGATGGGCCAGACGTATTCATTAAGCTGGGAGTGCCACTAAATGAATGGGAAGTCTGAACCAAAACAGAGGTAACGCTACAAAACCTTCTCGCTACCATCTCGGCCACAGCCTTTGAAACTTTTGTGTTGAACTTGGCACTTGACAGAGTGTCAAGATTTTCCACCAATGCCTTGCAATAAACTGTATGTTCAGGTTCTCTGGAACAGGAGTCTTCAGCATCCAGGTGCTCCAACGCAAGGTCACTGCCAGATGCCAACATTTTAACTTTCACAGCCACTTCTTAAAGCAGCTTAGACGATTCCCAGATCTTATTTTTTTTTCCATTTATCCAACATGTCTTCAAAAACAGTAATCACCTTGTCTGTCGCAGGTGGAATGCAGGACTCAACATCTATTTCGTCCTCTGGATTGGTGTGATCATTGAAACACTTCTGGACCATGTTGACCATCTGTTCGGTTGCCGGAGTACCAGAGGCAACAGGGGAGGACTGCCCAGAAAGGGTTCTGCTGATAGAGTTGAGCTGTTCAATCACCTCCTTGAAAAGACCAGCAGTCAGCTCAGGTGGGCAAGAGGACATAATCTCATGGTCAGACAGTTGCTCCTGGACACTGCTGATGATACTGTCCTCTGACATCCCTATGTGGACTTTCACTGAGCTCTGGGAACATCAAAACAAACAAGCAATGCATGATCAAATCATGCATGGGTAATCATGCGTGGTGCGTGGGTAAAATCACTGAGGAAGCCAAGCCAAGCCAGCAAAAAGCCATTTTACAACCTGTTGTGATAATTGCGTTGTTTGCTCTGTAATCAATTTGTTCATGAGCCACTGTGATGTACAATAAGGCCGTGACACCAAAAAGACAACAGTCACACAGTGGTGGAATAAATTCAACTACACATATGTTTGTTTCATCACAAAACCAGAGACCAACATCTGTCCGGTGAAATCCACAAAGCAAACGTTGCCTACAAAACAATTATCACCTGCAGCATGGTCAAACAAGTTCTATTGTTTTTCAATAGTTTACTAAACAACTACTGATTTAGAACCACAGCGTTACCGCAAGTCAGCACAAAGACAACAGGAGCACAGCTATTCCAGCACCTTGAGGAAGTAGAAGAAAATGTAAGAGAAATCTACGTTCTCTCTCAATACCATGTTCTGATAGTGATATAATTGTTTTATAGGTCTCTTTGAATAAAACTGTCCACGCAGCCTTTCATCCGGACTACAATATTTGACTACAGTTTCATTGACAACAGATTACAATTGGCCTGCACATCACAAGACAGATGTAGAGAACCAATGCTGTGGCTTATATCTCTACCTGCATCATTGTCAGTGCTCTGCTCCCCTGGCTTCCTGACACTACTATTCCTCTTCCACTCTCTGCAAGTCAAAACACAGAAATGGTCCTATTCAGACCCCTTTAACTTTTTCCACATTTTGTTACGTTACAGCCTTATTCTAAAATGGATTCAATTGTTGCTTTTTTTCTTTCTCATCAATCTACACACAACACCCCATAATGACAAAGCAAAAACAGTCTTTTAAAAAAAAGTTTGCAAATGTATTCAAAATGTAAAAATCACATTTATTCAGACCCTTTAATCAGTACTTTGTTGAAGCACCTTTGGCAGCCTCGAGTCTTCTTCTGTATGACGGTAAAAGCTTTGCACACCTGTATTTAGGGGTTTTCTCCCATTTATCTCTGCAGATCCTCTCAAGCACCATCAGGTTGGATAGGGGGCGTCATTGCACAGCTATTTTCAGGTCTCTCCAGAGATGTTCGATCAGGTTCAAGTCCGTTCTCTGGCTGGGCCACTCAAAGACATTCAGAGACGTCCCCCGAAGCCACTCCTACATTGCCTTGGCTGTGTTCATTGGCCTGTTGGAAAGTGAACCTTCGCTCCAGTCTGAAATCCTGAGCGCTCTGGAGCAGGTTTTCATCAAGGATCTCTGTACTTTTCTCCGTTCATCTTTCCCTCAATCCTGACTAGTCTCCCAGTCCCTGCCGCTGAAAAACATCCCCACAGCATGATGCTGCCACCACCATGCTTCACCATAGTAATGGTGCCAGGTTTCCCCCAGATGTGACGCTTGGTGTTCAGGCCAAAGAGTTCAATCTTGGTTTCATCAGACCAGAGAATCTTGTTTCTCATGGTCTGAGAGTCCTGTAGGTGCCTTTTGTCAAACTCCAAGCGGGCTGTTATGTGCTTTTTACTGAGGAGTGGCTTCCATCTGACCACTCTACCATAAAGGCCTGATTGGTGGAGTGTTGCAGAGATGGTTGTCCTTCTGGAAGGTTCTTCCATCTCCACAGAGGTACTCTGGAGTTCTGTGAGAGTGACCATCAGGTTCTTGGTCACGTCCCTGACCAAGGTCCTTCTCCCCTCAGTTTGGCTGGGCAGCCAGCTCTAGGAAGAGTCTTGGTGGTTCTGGTGGTAATGAAGGCCACTGTGTTCTTCGGGACCTACAATGATGCAGACATTTTTTGGTACCCTTCCCCAGATCTGTGTCTTGACACAATCCTGTCTGAGCTCTTCGGACAAGTCCTTCAACCTCATGGCTTGGTTTTTGCTCTGACATGCACTGTCAACTATGGGACCTTATATAGACAGGTGTATGCCTTTCCAAATCATGTCCAATCAATTTAATTTACCATAGGTGGACTCCAATGAAGTTGTAGATACATCTCAAGGATGATCAATGGAAACAGGATGTACCCGAGCTCAATTTCGAGTCTCATAGCAAAGGGTCTGAATACTTATGTAAATAAGGTATCTGTTTTATATTTTTAACATATTTTCAAAAAGATCTAAAAACCGGTTTTCACTTTGATTATGGGATATTGTGTGTAAATTGAGTGCAAAAATTAATGTAATCCATTTCAGAATGAGGCTGTAACGTAACAAATTCGGGAAAAGTTAAGGGGCCTGAATATTTTCTGAATGCACTGTAGCCTATGCCATCCTATTGTGGATTTGTTTTGGTAGAACATGTACGATCCACTTTTCGCTAATCACTGTCTTACGCTTTGAATTCGTCATCACGATATACTACGAACCCAAAAGCTAAGACAACCTCAGGAGGCTGAAGAAATTTGGCTTGTCACCAAAAGCACAAACTTCTACAGATGCACAATCGAGAGCATCCTGGCAGGCTGTATCACCGCCTGGTACGGCAACTGCTCCGCCCACAACCGTAAGGCTCTCCAGAGGGTAGTGAGGTCTGCACAACGCATCACCGGGGGCAAACTACCTGCCCTCCAGGACACCTACACCACCCGATGCTACAGGAAGGCCATAAAGATCATCAAGGACATCAACCACCCGAGCCACTGCCTGTTCACCCCGCTATCATCCAGAAGGTGAGGTCAGTTCAGGTGCATCAAAGCTGGGACCGAGAGACTGAAAAACAGCTTCTATCTCAAGGCCATCAGACTGTTAAACAGCCACCACTAACATTGAGTGGCTGCTGCCAACACACTGACTCAACTCCAGCCACTTTAATAATGATGGGAAATGTAAAATATATCACTAGCCACTTTAAACAATGCTACCTAATATAATGTTTACATACCCTACATTATTCATCTCATATGTATACGTATATACTGTACTCTATATCATCTACTGCATCTTTATGTAATACATGTATCACTAGCCACTTTAACTATGCCACTTTGTTTACATACTCACCTCATATGTATATACTGTACTCGATACCATCTACTGTATCTTGCCTATGCCGCTCTGTACCATCACTCATTCATATATCTTTATGTACATATTCTTTATCCCCTTATACACACAAATGTAAGACAGTAGTTTTGGAATTGTTAGTTAGATTACTTGTTGGTTATTACTGCATTGTCAGAACTAGAAGCACAAGCATTTCGCTGCACTCGCATTAACATCTGCTAACCATGTGTATGTGACAAATAAAATGTTATTTGATTTGAAGTGCAAGCACTTGTCTGTTTACTGTCTGCTACAATTCTTCACATGGCATTGACACCACAACACACACACACACCATTGTTTCCTATAATGGCTTAACCCTGTGAGACCCACTGTTGCAGCTATGCAAGATTTCTTAATATAATTGCATCCAATATAAACTCAAAAATAATGTCAAAACGTACATAGTTTATGCATCTCCTTAGACCCAGTTGTATCTTTTCAGATGAAAGTTTATTTTTTTAAGCTTCATATGTAGCCTACACGTTACACTCAAGCCATTAATTTCCACAATGAGCTCACCAAAACTCATCCAATAATGTGGCCTAATGCATCACAGTTTGGAGGTGTGTCTTGTGGAAGTCGGACGCCCCCAGAGTCTGAGTCGGCTGACCCCTCCATCTGGGGCGATGACCAGGCGCACGTGACTGACCGGCCCAGATTGCGCCAGCGAGTCACATGAGTAAAAGTGCCTGTGATGGGCCTGCAGCTAGAACAGACAGGAAACAGTTCTCACCAAACTGATGTTTTACTGTGGGAGTTTGGAATGGTTATTATCATCACTGGTTGTAGGTTATGAGTCGTTTTCGTACTTAAGCAGTTGCACAAGGGGGAAAAAGTAAGTTAGGTGGACTGTTGAATTTGGCAGATGTTTCACGTCACAGAAACTTGGGCACATTAAAGAGTGAAGTGTGAAGCACAACACCTCTCACAGATGAGACAGATATCCTCCTTACATTTGCCAAGACCTGATTTAGTTGTTATACATGCACATTCAATATTGTTTACCTAAATAATATGTTTTGAAACACACACACTTGAATTTCTCCCCATCTGTCTGGATGGGGAGAACATTTAAACACTGAATTGATTAAAATGCTGAAAAAAACATTCTGGATTAAAATGGGCTGATAAAGTCTCAGTAGGAGCGCTGAACTAGGATCAGGTCCCCCCCTACGCATTGTGAACTTACTAAAAGGCTAAACAGATCCTAGATCAGTGCTCTAACGGGCCCAGGCATTGGAGTGAATTATAGGGATAATGGTTGACATACTTTCTGAGGTTGCAGAAGCACCCGCCATTTGTTTCCTGGATCGCTGCTCCACCTGCCACTCACATACTTCCCTTCCTCCTCGGGGGTCAGATGGCACGCTTCGATCTTACAGGAGTCTGGGAAGTTTCCTGCGTGTTGTCATCACATGATATAGTAAGAGAAGCACAAAACCTCTAGTCTGTACACTGGACTGCCGTATTTACAACAGAGGCGAAAGATGTGGATGTCTCCATTGTGATCGCTTGTAATCTAACCTGTTACATTGTCATAACTAGAGAAAGGGGATAACTAGTAGTCGGTTGCATAGCTGAATGCATTCAACCGAAATATGTCTTCTGCATTTAACCCAACCCCTATGAATCAGAGAAGTGCAGTGGGCTTCCTTAATCGACATCCACGTCATGGATGCTCGGGGAGCAGTTGTTGTTGGGGGTTAACTGCCTTGCTCAAGGGCAGAACGACAGATTTTTCCACCTTTCGGGTTACTGGCCCAACACTCTTAACCGCTAGCCTACCTGCCCTAATCCTAATCCTAGTAACCAAGTCTTTAACAGAGACTGGAACAGACAATGTATGTGCGTGCGTGTGTTACTCTACCTTTGAAGTGGTTGGTGTCTATCTCAATTTGGCTGATGACTCCGGGATGCCCCAGTCTGAGAACGGCCCACTCATAACCTGGTACCTGTAGGATGCCCTTCCCATCCACCTGTGGAGCACAGTATCAGGTCACCAGATGATACATCAGTGTCGTGTTCACCAAGGAGAAAATGTTTTGCAATAGAGTGAAACGGAGGTACTACCTGAAATTGCCCAAAAAGAACACAGATTTTCTGTAGAAAACATTTAAAAAATGTCTACTCTGAATTGTCCTACTGAACACGATCCGGTGCTATTATGGCATGTGCCAAACTTAGCTGAATTTATTTTGCACTGTTGATGAAGAGCGGCAAGGAAGCATTTCACTGTACCGTTTACACTCGCTGTATCCTGTACACGTGACGAATAAAATGTGATTTTAAGTTACCTGTAGGTTTTTGGGTCTGTCCAGTCGACGGGCTGTCTCCCATCCATCGCCCATGTTTGCAGATCTTCCCAAACCTACAAGGGTATGACGTTTCCCGGTCAACCCAGTCTATAGACTTGATATGTTCATTACCAATGGTATGCACTTCCCTGTATATATATATATATATATATATATATATATATATATTAAGGAACACCTAACTATTCAAGACTCACACTGCTTCTTTCGACAACAATTACAAATCCCAAAGGTACATCATGAGATTGGAGTAAGATCTTTCAGCCACAAAGGCCCAACTGACTGGAATCATTTACCAAATAGATAAATAATGTGTGCACTTCATTAGTGAAAGATAGATCAACAAATGAGATGGACACAGCTGGTTGAAAGAATTCTGCCTTTGTTATATCTGTCTGTGTTATTCAGTATTTCCAAATGAATAGTGCGAAAATAAATATTGCCCTATTTGTTTTTACTTTATATTCCAGTGCCATCTGTACTGAAGTGATTGATTCCTTAATCAGTATGATGACAGAAGCCCCATTGAAATGTTTGCAGAATGACAGCATTGGCATACCAATCATATTCCGGGGGTGGCCAAAGTGGGCGTCGCTGTAGCCCAGACAGACCCCACCGTTGACCAGGGCCACCAGGTCCAGCTGGTCCTGTGTGGGCAGGGCAGACCAGTCTTTCTGCCCAACGCCATAGACCTTCAGTCTAGCAATCCCCCCATCTGCAACACAAGCATACGTACAGATCCTTTATCAGGAATATTGATGAGAAATGATGTAACCAATAGCAGAGTGTCTGACGTGGAGGTGTTACCTGGGTACATGTTGAGTCGTAGGTGGGTGACTCTGCTGGGGTAGTTGATTGGGAAGTAGTTATGACAGGTGTCGGAGTATCCAGGTTTCAGCTCTGTCACAGGAACAAGCTCCTCCCACGACTCAGAGTGCAACTGTCAGTCAAACACAATTGATCATTGATCTTCTCC
Organism: Oncorhynchus tshawytscha; assembly: GCF_018296145.1. Classification (NCBI taxonomy): domain Eukaryota; kingdom Metazoa; phylum Chordata; class Actinopteri; order Salmoniformes; family Salmonidae; genus Oncorhynchus; species Oncorhynchus tshawytscha. Next base: position 33,088,913 of record NC_056433.1, on the reverse strand, counting down.
AGTGTGTGTGTGTACAGTGTCAGTGTAAACGGTTGTACCTTAGCAACTGCTTCAAACTGACTGTCGGAAGCAGCCATGCCAGTGCGGTCTCCCTCCAGGGTCAGGGCTGGGGACTCATCTGATCAGACAGACAAAACACAGAAACATACATGACTATGACTTTTGCCAATTGTAACTGTAACAGTGTTGCTTCCGTCCCTCTCCTCGCCCCAACCTTGGGCTTGAACCAGGGACACTCTGCACACGTCGGTGACAATCACGCTCGAAGCATCGTTGCCTATCCCTCCACAAAAGTTACAGAAAATCTGCGTTCTTACTGGACAAGTACAGGTAGTACCTCCCTGTTTCACTCTATTTTAAAACGACTCCTTCAAGGTATCAGAGCAAGTGACATCACCGATTGAAACACTACTAGTGCGCACCACGAACTAGCTAGCCATTTCACACTGGTTAGTTTGCTGATGCCATGTAGAATGTGGGCCTTGCTAATTCACACCCCGAAACTGTTATTTTCTTGTCTTGTGAAAGCAAAACGTATTCTGTAGAATTCTGACGAACACTCCAGGAAACCAAACCAGGGTACTGAATTCCATATGTGAAAACACCCTATGGATCTTTCTAACCTATCATGAGGTATTAGACAGATTTTTTTTCTTCTCACAATTATTGGCAAAAGAGCTGATCTGATTGGTCAAGACCAATTAGTGGAAAAATATCAGAATTTTGCTGCCTGTGTAAACACAGCCTGTTACACAGTCATCCATACCCAGACATGCAGCCTGAACAGAGGCAGAGGGCGAGTAGTTTCCAGTAAAGAAGGACGTGTCCACATCCAGGCCATGTATGATGCCAGGTACACCCAGCTGGATGATGCACCAGTCATGACCTGGAAGAGAAAGCAGACAAGGTCAAGCTTCTGTATTCAGATTAGCTTACCTATGATCATTTAATTTTCCCACCAATGAAATGATTGTCATTTTGTGTGTCTTCAAGTTATACCAGGTATTCTTTTCCTTCTCGTCTCCCAGCCATCCATCCATTTTCCGTACTCGGTGAATGCAGACGCTATGAACTCTGGTGGCTCTCTCTTCCAACAACGTGCAGCGAACAAAGGGAAGAGGGTGGTAGATGTGAATGGTAGTGGATCAACAGATGACAGTGGATTAGTAATGTAAGTGTGCACAGTACCTTCAGAAGATTGCTAGCTGGTGCAAACCATTCGTCTGTCGCAAAAATAACCTAAGATGATAGTGAGCACGTAAACAGATGAACATTGTCTCATGTTGTGTAATTTACCGTTTTCAAAATGTCAAACTTGTGTCCATGGTGTAAGACTTACATTTCCTCCAGCTGTCTCACAGGCCAGGTTATTAAACTGCAGAAAGTCTGGTTGATCACTGACAATTTTCACTGCTTTTCGGTCTGCCATTCTATTGCAGACTATAATTTACAATCCCGACATGTAACTCGATCCAGATTGAGAAAATAATTCTCATTTATCTCATACAATAAGATAAATCTGCTTGTATATATTACAGCTTCCTGTACTTCCAAGTTTAAAAATGCAGTCCACAACCACTAATGACTAGATTCTTCTGGTGCCTGTTTTCTTTCAATCAATTCACCAGGGCAAAGTCCGGTGACTGGGAAGTCATTGACAGCAGTGTTAACTAAACTAAACGAGATAGGTGGTGGGGGAATGGATTTTTTTTGTTTTGAATACTGAATATCTGTTCAAGATTGTTGTGCTCTAGCTTCCTTTTGTGGGAAGAAAGCGAGAGCACCTTGTACAACCACGATGGGGTTATATTAAACTGGCCAGAGTTGCACGGGGCTATGGTCCGTCACGTGAGGGAGGCGCGCCCTGCTAAAATCGAACAGCAATCTGAACCGCTTGGTTATGTTTTTAGAAAGGCAGCATGATCCGTCATTCAGAAACCTACGTCTCTTTTCCATAAAATGCATGTTCACATTTTCTAGCCAGTTGTCATTGGGAAAGCAGATAAAGCGTTTTCATCAAAAGCAATCACTTTTGCATGTGAAAACAGAATCCTACTCATTACTCCACGTGCTTAACCTAGTGTCATTCTTGTTTTGAGCTGACTTCACCGTTGGGCAGAACAGGTCACTCCTGTCTAGGGAGCTATCAGCTTTCATCAGCTGTCCAGGTGGCTGGTCTCAGACGATCCCGCAGGTGAAGAAGTCTGATGTGTAGGTCCTGGGCTGGTGTGGTTACACGTGGTCTGCGGTTGAGGCCGATTGAATGTACTGCCAAATTCTCTAAAACAACATTGGAGGCAGCATGTGGTAGAGAAATGAACATTCAATTCTCTGGCAACAGTGCTGGTGGACATTCCTGCAGTCAGTATGCAAATTGATATATGTGGCATTGTGTTGTGTGACAAAACTGCACATTTTAGAGTGGCCTTTTATTGTCCCCCGCACAAGGTTCACCTGTGTAATGATCATGACGATTAATCAGATTCTTGATATGCCACACCTGTCAGATGGATGCATTATCTTGGCAAAGTAGACATGCTCACTAACAGGGATGTAAACATATTTGTGCAAAACATACTGGGATCTTTTATTTCATATCGTGAAACCTTGGTCCAACACTTTACATGTTGCGTTTATATTTCTGTTCAGTATGCAATACGAATCGTCTTGATCATATAAAGGAGGCACTGTAACTTCGTTGACAATTTATTAAAAGCTAGCCAATGTTAGACTAGGCTAGTCAACTGTAAATGTCAATTTGTGGTTCATTAGCCATCTGTCTGAATTCAGTTGTTGTATCATGTTTTGGCATGATTGTCTCATTTCAAGTAACTAGCAGCAGGCTTAAAGAAACGTCAAATCATACACTTAGCATGGAAACACATAAAAGCATGTTTTGAGAAAGATATCTGTCATGCTAGACTGGAGGTTTTTAAAAAACGACAGCTGCATATGCATATTAGCCAATACATATGGTATAGCCTAGCACTTATAGCATACCTCGCTTTACATCTTCTCTAAAAACAGTTGTACAATGTGATCTGCAATAAGATAACCAGTTTGATTTCCAAACCATTTGAGTTCTCAAATAGCAGCTGCCCAATACCATGGTGGGCCTGCATAATGTTGGATGCATTTGAATATAAATTATGGAGAATGATAACGAGCCTGCAGGATTATAGAAACAGCAGTTGGGAAATTAAGCTTTGTTTCAAATACTCAATGTTCATTGAATGGGAGTATATTAACTTTCCTACTAACCTTCTAAAAGTTGACGGTGCCAGAACCTCGCCAATCCATTCGTTCTTCTACTATGACTACGAGAAACATTTTCAATAATGTGCGTTTCACGCATATAGATACGAACAAAATCACAAAATGTTTCACCATTTGAGTATGGAGAAAAGTAACAAAAGGTGTCTCGGGCAGTATTTGACGTATGTAAATATATTGTAATCTACTGAGTATACAAAACAGTGGGAACACCTGCTCTTTCCATGACAGACTGACCAGGTGAATGCTATGCTATGATCGCTTACCTCTACTTCAATCAGTGTAGAAATCCATGCCCAGCCAAATTGAGGCTGTTCTGGGGGCAAATGGGTGTGCAACTTAATATTGTGTTCCTAATGTTTTGTAAGGAGGGCACAATAGTATCCCGCCCCGGTCAACAATGTAACTGACCGATGTAGACATTTCCATTTTAGTCATTTAACACTCGTTTCCCAAGCAAGTTACAGGAGGAATGAGTGCCTTGGTTAAGGGCAGAGATTTTTCACCTTGTTGTCTTTGAAACCTGCAATCTTTCAGTTACTGGCCCAATGCTCTTAACTGCTTGGCTACCTAACACCCTGATGTGACTAAGACAAAACACACAAAGACATGGTCTCCGTGTTTATATAGTGACGGCAGGGCTAGGTGAATAGATCATGGAAGACTGAATAAAGATGCTCAAACAAGCAACTGTATTGGGTGTTCCAACTCTAAAATGCACGACTTAAGACAAAAACGGGGAAATACATGTGGTCCCAATGTCTAAATAGTTACATTAGGGCTAATTCAAACTGCAGTCGGATGTTTCAGCGCATGCTTGGTGAATAGCACTTGGTTGATCTCTGGGAGCAGGACACATGAACAAGATAATGCGCGAGAAATGTGAGAATGAATAAATAAATCACAGCAAAGGAAGGTAGTTTGTAAGCTAGAAAATGAAACACCCCGACACTGGGCTGCAAACATCCTACTCCTATTGATAGGATTAATGTGGTATTCGTCAGTATAAATGACATTTGTGGGTCCTGCCTTTGACTATTAGATTTACACTTGTCCTATACACGTTTGTAGTCTTGAATACCCTTAAAAGCTAAATCTCTCCTAGTCCCAGAATGACTAGATAGCTCGTGATAAATATGTTCATGCTAGCTAGCAACAGATCTTGTTGCAACTACAGTAGTTAGCTACATTAAAAGGTTGCAGTGTTCAGCGGTCATTTCACAGCTTGGAATGATGGTATCACATATTACAAATAATATTTGATAGCATTTTGTCGGATGGAGATCCCTCTCGATGTCACCAGCTTTCTACTTACTACCTAAAATGCACATAATATGGTGTTCAGAGATTCTATACAACTTGATTGGTTCAGTTTAAAACTTGGCAGCAATTACCTGTCCAGCTAGCAAACATTAGTATTTTGAAGAAATGTGCAAGAGTTGACATTACCAAATGGAAATGTGTTGAGCAGAAATACACTATGTAAAAACCAGCTCCTCCCTCGACAGTGATCTTTCTCACCAACTAAAGCAGATGGCTTGCTATGGCCCACCACCAGAATACATTGACAAATAGATTACCAGTCAATTTCATTCTGCATCAGTGAATGTGCAAAAACAGTGAATACTACCATTTCATGGAGGTACAAAAGCAAGTCTGAACAAACCCTCTTAGCAGTTGTTAGATGTCAATTATCAAAGCTGCTCCATGTGTAGTTATTTGAGGTAACGGTCCTACTTTTTTGGATATGAAGTTCTTTCTGTCTGAAAGGCCATCAGTCTTGAACATGTATGGACTAGCATGACTAACCCCCCCACCCCCAGAGAACAGAGTTAACAGTAAACACATTTATTTTGTCAACTGCACTTTACAGTTGGAATTCAGGGAACTCAAAAACAACATCTTTGCCTGTAAGCTTCTTGTAGACGCCAGAGAAGGTCTCAACCTAGAAAATAGAAAAGCAACCACTGGTTAACCACTGCATAGACTAACATTTATAGGTCATAATGATTTTGTACAAAACACTAAACTGAGACGTCAAAAAAAAGGTTGTACACTGCATGGTTTAGCCCCCCAGTCATGGCCCAAAGGGCTCTGGGAAGATGTAGGAATATACAGAACGCCGTTCTCAACAGCCCGAAGGCCGGGGACAAAGCTTGCTCTCCAACATCGTGGAACGGGACTGTACATCACAGCACTGTGAAGCGCTACGCTCCCATACGCCACAAGGACAGAGCCATGTGAGAGCAACCTCACAGGATGTCCACGTTGGAGTTAGGTTGGGTGAACTAGCAAACTGCTACACGACACTCACTTTGTGTTCAACGTTGTTCTGCTGAGCCTTGTCAAGGTGGACCTTGATGAGCCGGCTGCTGTCCAGTTTCACCCGGATCCTCTTGCCAACAATTTCACTGGGGAAGACCAGGTCTTCAAGTATGGCGTCATGCACAGCTGTCAGAGTACGACTGGAGAAATAAATCAACTTGCATTAGACATATGGCAAATTTAAAAAATGCAATCCTTACAAAAACAAAATTCTCCTACCACCTGCCTCATTCAAAATTAAAGATTCTTTATACATGTCTGAACGCATGTATTGGAAAGAGAAAGTCAATCTAAAACGCCATGCAGATGTCTCAATCACATCATTGGAGACAAGCAGAGTCTGCTTTAGATAACGCAAGGTAATACGAGGGAACGTTGATTTAGCATCATACGGTCAGTCTCCGGGTCATCTTGTAACCGTATCGATTTATTCAAAATCCCATCCGAAGTTTCAAGTTGTCACATGCTGAAGTAGAGAAGCGCCTTTCTCGTGAGCTCTTTCCCAACAACGCAATAACAAATATCAGTATTACAAATAAAGATCAAAAACACACGAGAAAAAACGAGCAAGTAAGCAAGCTATAGACTGGGTACGTTTCAGGGTCAGTGCCAATACCATATTTACAATGTGCAGGTTTACTGGAGTGGTAGAAAGCATATACAACATGTTAGTAAAATTGTACACTGCATGGTTTAGCCCCCCAGTCATGGCCCAAAGGGCTCTGGGAAGATGTAGGAATATACAGAACACCGTCCTCACCAGCCCGAAGGCCGGGGACAAAGCTTTCTCTCCAACGTCGTGGAACGGGACTGTACGTCACAGCACTGTGAAGCGCTACGCTCCCATACGCCACAAGGACAGAGCCATGTGAGAGCAACCTCACAGGATGTCCACGTTGGGTCCAAAATTGGCGAGCAATTATGGCAGCACCAGATATGACAAACAATTTGAAGTTCTAAACTAGTACCCATTCACACCAACTTTAAAGCCATTTAATTGTCTCTTCCAAACAGTATGTAGTCGTGCACATGCAGGTATGATAATGTAACTCACCTCCTGGGACGCTTCTGCTTATTCTTGATACGGCTTTTCCTGGTTGGTTTGGGCAGGATTCTCCTCTGCAAGTTTAATGAAAATATTAAGGATCACTAATTTACACAGGCAGACTTTAAAAGCCCAAGAAGCATACTTGATAACTAATGTACACTGCATGGTTTAGCCCCCCAGTCACAGCCCAAAGGGCTCTGGGAAGATGTAGGAATATACAGAACACCGTCCTCACCAGCCCGAAGGCCGGGGACAAAGCTTGCTCTCCAACGTCGTGGAACGGGACTGTACGTCACTGCACTGTGACGTGCTACGCTCCCATATGCCACAAGGACAGAGCCATGTGAGAGCAACCTCACAGGATGTCCACGTTGATAGTAATGTTACAATCACAGCATGTACACCACATGACCAAAAGTATGTGGAGACCTGCTTGTCGAACATCTCATTCCAAACTCATGGGCATTAATATGGAGTTGCTCGGCGGTCCCGTCCGGTGAGCTTGTGTCGCCTACCACTTTGCGGCAGATCTGTTGTTGCTCCTAGACGTTTCCACTTCACTTACAGTTGACCGACCGGGGCAGCTTTAGCAGGGCATACATTTTACAAACGGACTTGTTGGAAAGGTGGCATCATATGACAGTACCACATTTAAAGTCACAGCTCTTCAGTAAGGCCAGCCTACTGCCAATGTGCGTCTATGGAGATTGCATGGAGGTGTGCTCAATTTTATACACCTGTCAGCAATCGGTGTGGCTGAAATAGCCAAATCCACTTATTTGAAGGGGTGTCCACATACACACAAAAAAAGTAATAAATATATATATATATATAAATAAACAGTCTCAAAAATAACCCATTCTGTTAGCTTGGTTCACAGCAACAGCTATGCAAACTGCCCCTGCAACTCAGAAAACAGGACCGCTGCATTCTTACCTGTGCAACGAAGACGACATGTTTGCCGCTGAACTTCTTTTCCAGCTCCCTCACGAGTCGCACCTGAATTTTCTGGAAAGATTTCAGCTGGGGCACTGGGACAAAGATGATGATGGCTTTCCTGCTACCACCAACTTCAATTTCCTGAGGGAGAGGAAAAGATTTATTTGAACTTACGGAGGCAAATACAAACATTTTAGTAGACAGTTTTTTTTTAGCTGTCTGGATGAAAAAGTATACACTGCATGGTTTAGCCCCCCAGTCACAGCCCAAAGGGCTCTGGGAAGATGTAGGAATATACAGAACACCGTCCTCACCAGCCCGAAGGCCAGGGACAAAGCTTGCTCTCCAACGTCGTGGAACGGGACTGTACGTCACAGCACTGTGAAGCGCTACGCTCCCATACGCCACAAGGACAGAGCCATGTGAGAGCAACCTCACAGGATGTCCACGTAGGGGTTTAACTCAAATAACCCAACACAGCTCGGTAAGTACAACACATGCTCCATGTGGTGCCGTGCATGATCCTTACCTTTGCAGCAGTGATGTTCAGCTCCCTCAGCTGAGCCTTCATGTCCGAGTTCATCTCCAGCTCGAGAAGAGCCTAGAAAGGCAGACATGTTGAATACTGCAAACAGCATTAGCCAAGTGACTAAGTTAAAGGAGTTGTTTAAATTAGCCATACATGCAATAGCTAACATATTAGCCATTGGTTACCTGGGAAATGCCAGACTCGAACTCATCTGGCTTTTCGCCATTGGGCTTCACGATTTTGGCGCTGGTACTGAACATGGCCTATGTTTCTGGAAAACAATACAGACCAGAAAGCCATTTGAGCATGTTGTACATCTTTGGGCATAATTGAATGTTTCAGATGACCACTTTTCTGCAGTTTAGTTTCCATGCTGAACGCCATCTCACCATACATACATGCAGTTACTAAGTTGACTAGTCAGTATAACGACAGTAGTTTGGCTAAGGTTGATCAAACGAAGCCGACACTGGTTGGTTCCAATCTACACATTCAACCATATGATCTCGCAAACAACCGAGCAAGTAATTGCATTGAATCAATATAACTTACGGTCGCATGTCCCCAAGCAACATTGTTGGCTAGTCAGCGTTAGCCGGCTAGCAGTGTCTTTCAACCCATGTTCCTTATCATATGGCTAACTTTAGTTAGCAGCTAACACCAGGGAACACAGTACTCAAACATACACCATATTTCAAGTCTACAAAGTAAAATACTAAGCTACGCGGTTAAAAAACGGACACGTCGATTGACCACAAGCAATTATTCCAGGAACACATGGGCCTCAAACCGCGCCAGTTATACTACCAGTCCTTCCTTCCGAGTCATTCACATTAGGTCTATCCTGAAACACTTCATAATTCACTACACACCGGCCATCCAAAAGCTGAAATATAACAATCTAACGCATCAAACGTCTTGCATGCACTCTGATACAAAATACAGGGGATTTGATGCACATGTACAACATTTTGAAAAGAAATTCCGAAATTGAGAGCATGATCATAACCAACCTCAGTCAACAACGGCCAGGGAAGAGGCCGGAATCTCGCGAGAGGTAGCTACAAGTACATCGCGCTAGGGAGTCATGGGATCGCGGAAGTAGCTGTGATTTTGAAGACTTGTTTTTCTCCATCCCCCAGCAGATAGTCTATTTCGAAAGCAAAAGTAATTAATTCATGCGAATACATAGGCAAAGGAGAATCATAAGTACGTCATGTTACAATGTATAGCTAGCTAGCTAACTTTTATATGTTTATATGTTGACATTACGCTTGTCACACAGAAATAACATCTTTGCTTGTCAGATAGCGGCTAGCCTAACGTTAGCTAGCTGGCCAAATATGTTTTTGTGTTAACTAGCATGCTATCTGCACTGTTTACGTGCCTGTACTAGTTCCAATGACAACTAGCTAGTCGTTTTCCTAGCATTTCAACACATAGAAAGTTAGTTTGTTCACATTGCTCAAGTTAAGTTAAGTGCAATGACCGGTGCCTCCACTTTCAAGTAATTGCTGGTCTAAGTGATGTTCAGATTGACTGGTCTGTATAGTATAGTACGCAGGGCAGTCTGCAATGGCACAGAGGACATCGTGAAAGGCAAATTCTTCTACGCTGTGAGGAAAGGATTCAAACCTGGCGTTTACGAAACCTGGTGAGCTGTGGTGTAGTTGACTAGCTAGCTAATTGCAGCTGTGGTGTGTCTTAAAACTCACAGACATTTATTTTCATAGAATTGCATGTGTCTACTTTTTTTTTAGGGATGAATGTAAGACCCAAGTCGACAAGTTCCCATATGCCAGCTACAAGAAGTTTGCAGCAGAAAAGGATGCATGGGCATTTGTCAGAAGCCTAGCAACCTCGATAACGCCAGACCTGTCAGAGGGTAGATACATTAGATGGCTATGTTCTTTCTCTATAGGTCGCTATACTGAAATGGCAATACGATGGGTGCTGATGTTACTGGCTCTAGGAATGGGCAAGCACGTCTAATCATTAGACAACTAGTAGACCATTCAGGCATGGCAAAATCAGACTTGCACTCAGATCACAATATTATCTTTTAGGAGCCAGCTATGAGGCAACACTCCCTAGAAGAGCACCGAAGGCCCTTGAGTACATACCCATTGGTCAGAAGAGGCACTATGATCACATAGACGAGGAGGAGGTGTCCCCTGCCAAACAGAGTCAATACAGCAGCCCATCTTCAAAAAGCTCTGATGGATTCACCTACATTGGTACAGACATTCTCATTGTGTTGTTAATGTTGCAGATTGAAATGGTCACTGTCAATGTTTTTAGGGTGAATAAAGGGGGGGGGAAACAAAGTGTTGTCTTTTCCTCCAGGTGATGCAGTGGTGGTGTACACAGATGGTTGCTGTTCAGGCAATGGGAAGGCCGGGGCCAGAGCTGGCATCGGAGTGTACTGGGGACGTGACCATCCTCTGTGAGTTGATTCAGGCCTGTAGGAAATTATACTTCAAGAGAGCTTGACACAATAGAGTCCAGAAGTGTTCATGTTGACTGTCTTTATTGTAGGAATGTAGCTGAACCACTGGATGGAAGACAGACCAACCAGAGAGCTGAATTACAGGCAAGTACTGTGTTAATGTCATATTTGCTTTAGTTGTGAACTCTAAACCAGATTATTATTATTTTCGACTCATTGAATTGCCACAGTTCCCTTTAGATTGTAACTAACCCCACAAGATGTAATCTCATGTTTTTCTTCTAAATAACAGGCAGCATGTAAAGCCTTGGAGCAGGCCAAAGAGATGAACATCAAGAAGTTGGTGCTCTATACAGACAGCAAGTTCACCATAAACGGTACATATGTGCTGCTTACAACACTACCAACACTATCAGCAAGGGCCTGACTAAATGTGGCATGGCATCATGTAATGCTGCAGGCTTGATGCTGCAGCTAATGTTACTAGCTAGGCCTACTGTGACCATTGGATGAGAAATCCAGAGGTCCCTCCCCTCTGACCTTCTCTTCCAATGGGTTTTGAGGAGGAGGTGAGGTGTATGCAATTAAGAAAAGGCATATGTCTGTGTTTTTTTCCATCAGGTGTCACCAGCTGGGTGAAGAACTGGAAGCTGAACAACTGGAGGCTCAACTCTGGTGGCCCCGTCATCAACAAAGAGCACTTTGAAAAACTTGACAAGCTGAATGAAGAGCTGGAGGTTGTATGGGTAAATATCAATGTTGCTCTACATATTTTCACTTCAGAGATTCAGTACGCAAGTGTTTTGAGTTTGACTAGAGCAGTGGTTCCCAAACTAGGGGTCACGACCCCATGAGGGCTCACCTGATTTGAAGATGTGATGGCAGGAGAAACTCCCAAAAGCCTGGTGAAATATTTTAATAATAAAAAAATATATAAACGTTTATCATTATAAGTAATGTTTGTACCCGCATCTCAAAAACATTTGTGGTTCACCACACAAAAAAATGAACTGTGATGGAGTTGCCTTCACAAAATACTTTTATTTTGAAATGTATTTGTTCAAAGTATTTGTAAAGCAAGTTGGATGTCCTTAGTTCATTCAGTATTCCAGTTTCTATGTCGGTCCTCTTTGGGATTGGGTTGGCAGATCGCATCCAACTTTAAGGTGCATACACCGCCACATACTGTACTGTGTGAGACCAGTCACAGCCTACCTATATTACATTCTCTTCATTAGCACCACCAACTAACCCTGCAGTATATACCACCATTTCATAAAAATCACAACCCCATTAACTTCTGCAGTAAAATCTTATATACCCAGGTACTCCTCTGCAGCTGCCACCTACTAATTAAAAACCCACTACCCGATTCCTATACTTTGATCCTATCTGCTCCTGCACCATGCAAACGGCCTGGGAGGACAGGACACCTACACACTAACTCTTCTGAAGTCAGATCTCTTATAACAAAATACTTCTCTGCTATTTTTTCTATTTTCTGTGATTTATGTTAAGTTTCTGCAATACAGTTGGTAACCATTGCTATGAACACTCAGAAGCCAACCTTACTGAAGCATAAATCACTCATTGCCCTACTCCTCTGCTCTGACACAAATCTACTACACATCCTCTCAGGATCCCTCACCCTTGACTCCTCGCCCCATCCCCCTCTACTTTCTTCACTGCCTCAGCAAACGACACCTTCTGCACTACTCTGACTCTGGCCACTTCATCCAGCCTCTCTCGCACCGGATACCTCCGATCCCCAGCAACATGGGCCCCCCCTAAAGTTGACACACACAACCTTTCCCACCAAAACTACACAATCCTCTTTCCCATACCCTCCTGCACACTTCCCACATCTTGGAATCTCCCTCCTACTGCTGCAATATGACCATAAACGTTGTACCTCAAACAGTGCAGTGGATTCTGCACAAGACCTCTAACAGTATAACTGATATATCCAAACATGACTTTGTCTGGTAGAGACTGGTAGAAACTCAAAGACTGACAGTGACAGTTTCACCACACTCCCCACCGGGTGTGCGTCTTCCGGTGCTGGTACCCCTTGCAAATCTTCCGATGTAAAATCCTTGAGTCCCAAAAACGTTTCTGCCGGCAGCCACAGTAATGTCCAGTTTCTTCAATTTCTTTGAGACTTGTGCTGTATAGTTTATAACTGTGGGAATGAACGCAACCAAATCCACCTTTTTAACACACGTTATCTTTTATCTGACAGCAAACATTTACTACAGTCTGTGGTGTGTCCACTACCATCTCTTCACTAGCATCACTAGTGTTCTCAATTATTTTAAGCGCCCCCCGCATAGGAGATTCGATTGACCGCTCTAACTGTTGCCACCTCAATTTCCTTCACCCTTACCGGGCACTCCAGGAACTCAGGATCATGATCCCCACCACAATTGCAACACCATCGTTCTTCTACACACCGTTCTTCAGTATACTCTTGTTCGTCTGCACACACTTGAAACATGGCCATATCCTTTACAATTTTTACACTGCAGTGGTTTGGGGACAAAATCTCTTACGGCTTATTTTACTTAACCAAGCGTCACATACAGTGCCTTGCGAAAGTATTCGGCCCCCTTGAACTTTGCGACCTTTTGCCACATTTCAGGCTTCAAACATAAAGATATAAAACTGTATTTTTTGTGTGAAGAATCAACAACAAGTGGGACACAATCATGAAGTGGAACAACATTTATTGGATATTTCAAACTTTTTTAACAAATCAAAAACTGAAAAATTGGGCGTGCAAAATTATTCGGATGGGAAGCCAGCTTGGATTTGGCGATTGTCCTATCAAATACGTTGTTAACAGAAACAACTTCAATTGTTGCATCTCGTGTTGTTGTCCTCCGGTGGCCAGCTAGCTAAAATTGGCCCTTTCCTAAATTAGCTATGGATGGAGACAGGGATTTGGACTTGTGGTTTTACTGAATTCTCCATACTGGCCAATGATTATAACGCCAATTCTGATACAACCATTAATTCATACATTGTTGTGCCCCTGTCCTGAGAGGATCAAAGTTCAACATGTACAGTAGATGGATGTAGAAGGCTAATGTTAACTAGCTAACGTTGCCCATGAATGGAAGTTAAGCAAGCAAGCAGGTAGCCTAGGACAACAAAAAATAAAAACGTGGTACTACATGACAGAGTGATAAACTGTTTCGTCAGCATGAAAGAGAGTGGTATCCTTTGCCAGCTCATATCTATGTGAAGCAGGATTCAGGGCTCTTGTCTGCGTCCGATCCAAACACTGAAGGATGAGACAGCAGTGACGAGGTGTGCATTATCGACCACGCGCCCCCCTGACTTTTGAGAACCTCCCCAGGACATTTATGTATACCCATCTCCATAGTGGTGATTTAAGAAGATCATAAATCCTCTGACTGTTTTTGAAATCGACTGTCATAGCCCCAAATAAAGGTTGGTTGGGGTTGCAATACATTTCTGATATCGAAGTTGGGTCGTGGCCCAACAGACATTTGGGAACCCCTGCACTAGAATGTTCAGTCATGGATGATGCACAACTGAAATGACTAACAGTCCCCTTTTGCCTCTGACTATCTTCTCTCTCTTCTGTCTCCAGTTGCACATCCCGGGCCACGCTGGGTACCCAGGGAACGAGGAGGCCGACAGGCTGTCCAGAGCGGGAGCAGCGAAACACTTAGATTAGCCAAAGGAAGATGATCTCATTTACTGCTCCTGGGCAGTTCATTCAACATTTGGATTATGGTTTTGAATGGAATATGGGAATTATATATTGTCTGTTCTGTTGGGCTGCCATGTTCTAAATGTTATGAAATAACATCTACTTCCATCCTGTTTGACATGTTCTAAATGTTATGAAATAACATCTACTTCCATCCTGTTTGACATCTTTATGGTTCTTTCTAAGTTAAGGAATGAATTCAGCTTGTGCTTGTACCGTATGAACATTTCTCAATATTCCAAAATCATTCCATTCTGATTGATGAAACGGTTCTGTAACCACTGTGTAATGTACACTTCAGACAGTAGATGGAGCTCTAGCTCATCAAAACAAATCCAATACCTCGGAATAGGACTGGCTCTCTGAATTACATTCCGTACTAGGCTCCTCTGTGGAAAGAGGATTCCTCACATAGAAGATGGATTTCTCTGGTTTCTACGTGAGACATGCTGCATGCTGTAAGATAACGGCCACTTATGACATTTGTATGTGTGATCTAAGGATTATTTGTCTTGCTCAAAAGCCCGTCTGTTACTTGGGCTAGTGGTCACATGACCGTTTCCCTCTTCTAGAGAGAAACAACACACCCTTCAAAGATCATCTATTCATGTATACTCTGACATGAAATGATCTTGGTGATATTCTCTTTGACTAGTTGGTGCACAATTCCATCTTCTCCACTTTACTCAGTCAGCTCTTGGCAGATACTACTTAGTCTTTCAGTACGTGTCTCATCCATTCAGTAAGCTGGTGTCTAGACAGTGGGCCTATACGTGTGCGAGGGAAAATAATGACAGCTCTAGCTGAGAGAAATCTCCATATAGCCTTTCCCCTCTGTGAGGTTGGTGATTGTAGAAAACCAGAGCACCAGGAATGAGTGTGCCGGTCTCTGACCTTAGCTGGCTGGCTTCTCCACGGCACGCTCCCGGCTTGTCTGGAGATGTGAAGTCCTGCCTGGGGCTGGGTGTTGGGAGATACTGCGGCTGCAGTCGGAGGTCGATGCGAGACGGGCTGGAGAGGGGTCACGGCGCTTCACCACATCAGACTGAAGCTCGTTAAGGGCTTCGTCTCAACACATTTGCTCCATCAGCAAATATACTGCTCAGGCATTCATCTGTTTGACACCGCCTCTTCTATTTGGCTCGTGTGGCTAACTAGCTCTTGTCGCCTAGTTGTTTCGCTTGCCAAGCTCAGGGCAGGTCAGTCACGGCGGGTGCCCGAAGAGACTTCTGCGTTGGTTACTGTTGTCTGCATGAGTAACTCACAATAAAATCTAGATTTCAAGATGGTGTTCTATCAGGGTGTTGACTGCCACAGTGAAAGATATTGCAAAGCCCTGTGGTTATACAGATAATCCATTTGAATCTGTTCTTGTTTTTGGTGTAATATTGAGTTCTCTGTGTGTGGCTCGAGGATAAGTATCTAACGCTATTCATCCATGTGAGATGCAGGGGAGGAGTAGTAGACTGAGTCCTGAGCCCTAGTCGTTACCGCACATCTGGTGCCGACGCAGTTCAGAGACTGCTGGCAGCTGACTCTTGTCATGTGCATTAGAAGATGTATGGAGAATGATTCTCTCCTAACGAATCCAGCAATCGTGTGTGTGTGTGATGGTGGGAAACATCAAGGGAAGCCACTCTTTGTGGAAGGCAGAGGGAGTCACAATCAAACATCGTGGCAGCAGCCTCTGTGGAGCAAAGCGGCACCTCGGAACAGAACTGACATCTGTTTCCATGACAGCTGTCTGGATCAGCCTAACTAACCCCTGCCTTAGAACTAATGTGACCGTTTGATTTCGCAGTGAAAGGAAAGACATTCTGTCAGCAGTACTCACTCAGTATTGTTTGGTTTCCGCGAATCGAGAGGTAGTCGAACAACAAGTTTGTTTTTTATCATCTCAACAGGGTGAGCTAATGCCTTTCAACCTGCTGTCGTCATTGGACATTAATTGGAGGTGGGGAAATAAGGGACCGACATGAAGGGAATAGGAGGTGAACAATGTTGAGAGAGACTCTTCATAAGCAAGAGAAGAAAGGAGAAGTGAGAAGAAGAGAATGTGCACATGCAAAGAAACTTGGAAGCTAAAGTCATTGAAAAGTATGAGCAGATGAATCTCGCCACCCACTGTGCCACGGGAGGTTACTTCATCAGCCTCATTAGTATCTCTCTGTCCCTCTCTTTACCGGCATTCAGTCTCTCCCACCGTCCCTCTGTTTCTGTCTCCCGGCCTCTCATGCTGTCTCTCTCCCACCGTCCCTCAGCAACCTACTCCTCTCCTCCTCCCCTTCTTACCTCCATCCCCTCCTCCCCCCACACGTCTTCCTCTCGCCTCATCCTCCTCCCCTCTCTGGTAAGTGTCGACACTGGCAGACAGGCATCCAGGCCCTGTCTTGGCATGGTGCCCCTGGAGTAGACCCTGTGAGGCTGGGTTACTGTAGGCAGTAGTCAGGCCCAGTGTGGTCACCTCAGAGCCTGACGGCTCACTCCCAGAGACATGCACCGCTGGCAGAGGGGGGAGGGCAGCGCCAGCCTGCTGTCTGCATGTGAGCCATACCCAAGAGGGTGCTTGACAAGGTGAGAGGCTGGCACTGCGGTACTCTGCAGCTCCTCCTCTCAAGGCTGCCTCCAGACCCCCCCTCCCTCTTCGGAACACACCTGCTCAGGAAGAGGAACACTCTCCTAACTCATCCTGTAGCTTGTCAAAAATTGCAGGTATCAGATGGGGTTTTGTGTCCATCTGAGAATAGCAGACAGGTGGTTTAGCCCAGTTTCTTACTCTCTGTAGATTAGACGTATCGATCAATTACAGCAAGTCTTCACTTTCTACCATCTAATTACACAAGATCCATAAAAAGTAACAGGGTTCAGTTGATAAAATGTCGTCCCCCCCCCTAAACCAGTGTTTGTGGGTCCTCATCGAGATAATATTTGGAGACTGAACACTGTGGTCATGAATTTTGAATTCTATAAGCACGTTAGCTCTATTGTCTAGCTGAGAGGCAGAGTTTTCTCCACTCGAGCTAGGAAAACTCCACACTGGTAAACTGTCAGTCTGTGTCTTAGTCCCGCTGTTCAACCCATAGCTTGATGAGGAGTCTGAGAACAAGGCATTAGCTTGTGCCAGCATAGAGACATTTTTAAGTCTCTCTTCTCCACAGGCTGCTTGGGATGAAAAGCTCCAGTTTGTGCCTGTGGAAAGAGAACGGCCTTGAAGTTGTACTGTCCCCTGCTGGCTTGTATAAAAACATCTACACAGACATACCACAGTAAGAAATAACTATTATGAGAGTATTACGACTGAGTTTTACCTGGACACAGTCTAGAATAGCAAGGCAGCAAAGTTTGGTCTAGAATTGTTAAAAATTGTAATTACTTTCATCACAGATAGAGGACACATTGTGAACAGGGGTTTCTTTGTAATGTTCAGGTCTGAGGCAGTTGGACTGGCAAGGTTACTGAAACATTAGAACATAGGGATCAGTGCTTTGGGCAGAATGTGTGCATTGACTTCAGGGTCACAATAACATTTCTTTAGATTAAAGGGGCAGGGCAGTTATGTGATTTTCCTTTTTTGATATTTCCACACTGAAATCGAAATAACACTGACATTGTGAAAAATGATGCCCTTTCTGTATAAGAGCTGTTTGAAACAAATGCCTGGATATTCAGTCACTTCAGGTGATATGAAACCTCCCAC
Source organism: Oncorhynchus tshawytscha (assembly GCF_018296145.1). NCBI lineage: Eukaryota > Metazoa > Chordata > Actinopteri > Salmoniformes > Salmonidae > Oncorhynchus > Oncorhynchus tshawytscha. The sequence goes on along the minus strand of NC_056433.1, from coordinate 33,070,911 downwards.
ATCATGATGTCACAATGTGATCTGTTTATAATAGACCAATGTCTGTTCATCTGGCTAAGGATGGTCTAAAGCACACCCCCTATCAGCCAATCAGGGCGGTGCATGTAAATATCTTAAAATGTGTTTCATAACGCCCACACAATCAGACTGAGCAATTCAAGGGCCAAAGGAAGTTCAGGGAAATAAATGCTAAAAAAAAAAAAAAAATGAAATAAGCACACACACTGATTAGACATGCAGTGATGATTTAAAACATAAAATTACAAAGACTGCGTGGGTTCAGCTTATTATTTTCCTTTTGTTGGTTTCTTATGTTGAGTCAGAGAGAAAGATAGCAGTATGATATGTTATGTGACTATCAAATGCAACCTTCATGTTGCCTTGGAGATATGTTGTCCTGCCAGCATGCAACTGTGTCAATGGAACTGTGTTTGTACCAGTCTTGTCTTTCTCTTTGAGAGAAGGAGAAAAATACACAGAAAGAGAGGATGACAATGATCTGTTCGCCTGTCTGGGGGACAAATGGTCCCATTAAAGTACCCTTCAGCAGCTGCTTTGCACTCCTTCCAGAGCCTGTGCTCGAGAAAAAATACACAGAAAGAGAGGATGAGGGGGGACAAATGGTCCCAGTCGGCCCTGCCGTCCCATAATGATGCCAAGGTCAGGCGGGCCGTGCAGCGCGCCGCTGCAGTGCCATCCATCACCCGCCAGGGCTCTAATTATCCTGCAGATCCCTAACCAAGCGTGAGATGTCATTACGCAGATGGGAGCTCCTCTAGCTCTCTCTTTCTCTGGCCGTGTTTGTGTGTGTGTGTGTGTGGGGGTGTGACAGGAGGGGGTGACAGGGGAGGAGGACAGGGTATCGGAATTGTCATTAGCCGGGGCAATGTAGCTCAAAATAGCAAAACAAAAAGCTGCATTCTCAGAACATAATGATTCAATATTTCTGTACGGCATTTCTACACAAAGCTGATGTCGACAAGCTTAGCCAGACCAGCAGAGCATCAAAATGATTGTAGGACAAGCCTGGGTCCATAATCCTAGTACTTTCCCCTCCATATCTCATGGCAGCGTTTATTCTCAGCACCAGAAAGAAAACACCCCCCAAAAACGATTTGTTGCTGTGAAAACATTGCGTTGAGTAAGTCAGAAAAATCTTCGTAATGCTTCTCTCACGGAGGCTAAAGAAAGAGATTTAATTGCTGCTATCAGCTTTTGAACCTAGGTTACCGTCACGCCCCAGGCTTTCCCTGTGCAGCACCTAGAGCACATATTTCATCGTAATGAGAGGTGAATTCAGGGAAGAAACTGTGGGGTGCAGGAACCCAACTGAGAAGAACTGTGTTAGGGGGGAGGGGGGGCGTGACAGGAAGGAGCAGAGGAGATGGAGAAGACAGACTGAGGGAAAGATGTGAGAGACCCAGGGAAATGGAGTGAGGCACTGAAAGAGAGAGAGGAGGGGCAAGAAGAAGTGAGAAGAAATCGGAGCGACGCTAGGAAAAACCTGTGAGGAAGTAGATGAGAAAAGAACAGACAGGGTAGAATAAGAGGAGCAGGAATGAGTGACACAAAGAGAAAAGACAAGCAGAGGTGAGAAGAGACTTGTGCAAGAGGGAGTGTTTGAGGAGGGTGAGGAGACAGTAGGTCATAGGAGAGGGTGAGGTCACAGGGGGTAGAAACTGGAGAGAGGAAGGGGTTGTTGATAGGAGAGGTCAGGAGGAGAGGAGAAGGCTTTTAGTCATATTATTGGCTGCAACAGTACTCACCACTCCTGTATTCACTGTAGCGTTAGACAGACATGGGAGTTGCTCCATAGGTCCCCCTGCCAACACCCATTTCTATTAGATGTTATTGGGATTCAGTGAGCGGCTTCCCTCCGTCTCTTTCTCTCACACACGCCCTTCCCGCGCACACACACGTTTGGTCTCAATCTGGGGTTTTAAAATGTTGGTCAGACATCACACACATGAGGTTTAGCAGCAATACAGCACGTCCAGACAGACAGACAGAAAGGGGGGGTTACTAAGCAATATGGAAGTGTTTTAAGGTCATTCCAAGGATGATTTTGATATTGATTTTTGAATTTTAAGTATAATTTGTTCTTTTTTTTGATGATGAAAAAGAAAATTGGCCTTTACACACACTTTAAGTAACAGATTAACTATATGGAGCAACAGATAATCCCCCCCAAAAATCTAAAGAAAGTGTCTGTCTTATATCTGAGAGACATAAGAAAGATTGGTCCCATGTTTCATGAGCTGAAATAAAATATTCTAGAATTTTTCCATAGGCACGAAAAGTGTGTTTCTCTCACATTTTGTGCACAAATTTGTTTAAATCCCTGTTAGTGAGCATTTCTCCTTTGCCAATATCATCCATCCACCTGATAATATCGACGTATACACTGATTCGGTGAGTGAGTTTATAAGGAAGTGTATAGGAGATGTTGTAACCACTGTGACTAACTATTCAAACCTACCCTAACCAGAAACCATGGATAGGCGGCGGAATTCGCGCAAAACTGAAAGCACGAACATTTAACCATGGAAAGGTGACTGGGAATATGGTTGAATACTAACAGTGTAGTCTTACCATCCGCAAGGCAATCAAACAGGCAAAATGTCGGTATAGAGACGAAGTGGAGTCGCAATTCAACGGCTCAGACCAGATATGTATGTGGCAGGGTCTACATACAATCACGGATTACAAAAGGAAAACCAGCCATGTCACAGACACCGACGTGTTGCTTCTAGACAAACTAAGCACCTTCTTTGCTCGCTTTGAGAATAATACAGTGCCACCGACGCGGCCCTCTACCAAGGACTGTGGGCTCTCCTTCTCTGTGGCCGATGTGAGTAAGACATTTAAACACGTTAACCCTTGCAAGGCAGCCGTTCCCGACGGCATCCCTAGCCGCGTCCTCAGAGCATGCGCAGACCAGCTGACTGGTGTGTTTCCGGACATATTCAATCTCTCCCTATCCCAGTCTGCTATCCCCACATGCTTCAAGATGGCCACCACTGTTCCTGTTCCCGAGAAAGCTAAGGTAACTGAACTAAGGTAGCACTCACTTCTGTCATCATGAAGTGCTTTGAGAGACTAGTCAAGGATCATATCACCTCCACTTTACCTGTCACACTAGACCCACTTCCATTTGCTTACCGCCTCAATAGGTCAACAGACGATGCAATCACAATCACACTGCACACTGCCCTACCCCATCTGGACAATAGGAATACCTATGTAAGAATGTTGTTCATTGACTAGCTCAGCATTCAACACCATAGTACCCTCCAAGCTCATCATTAAGCTTTAGGCCCTGGGTCTCAACCCCGCCCTGTGCAATTGTGTCATGGACTTCCTGACAGGCCAGGTGGTGAAGGTAGGAAACAACATCTCCACGTCGCTGATCCTCAACACTGGGGCCACACAAGGGTGCGTGCTCAGCCCCCTCCTGTGCTCCCTGTTCACCCATGACTGCGTGGCCATGCACGCCTTCAACTCAATCATCAAGTTTGCAGACGACACAACAGTAGTAGGCTTGATCACCAACAACGACGAGACAGCCTACAGGGAGGAGGTGAGGGCTCGGAGTGTGGTGTCAGGAAAATAACCTCTCACTCAACGTCAACAAAACAAAGGAGATGATCGTGGACTTCAGGAAACAGCAGAGGGAGCAACCCCCTATCCACATCGACGGGACAGCAGTGGAGAAGGTGGAAAGTTTTAAGTTCCTTGGCGTACACATCACGGACAAACTGAAATGGTCCACCCACACAGACAGTGTGGTGAAGAAGGCACAACTGCAGCCAACTGATTAAGGACTGTTGTAAGGGGTTTTCAGGGGTTTTACTCCTGACAAGTCATGTATATTTCACCTTAATTTCCCTTAAATGCAAAATTGAAAACATTAAAAAGAAAAATCAAGGATATTGGGTATGTACACATGCTTAAGTTTTCCAAGTAAGAATTAAGTCTGAATTAAAATATTTGGAATGACCCTGGAGAAACACCAAACTCGGTTCACTTTAAAGAAGTTAAACCACATCAGCGATACTCTATCCTTTAGATTCTAAGAAAATAAAAGACACTGTCTCAAATTGAATTCATCAGAATTTATATAGCAGGTGAAAGCCTTATTATTAAAGCCGTATTTATTTATTTTTCGCATCCCTCTAATGGGCTTAAATACTTTTGCCCCCCCATTGCTCACTCCAAGTGTATCTTCTCTCTCTCACCTCACCCTCTCTCTTGTCTTCTCCTCTCTTTTCCTCTATATCTGCACCTTCCTCTTCCTCTCTCTTCCCCCTCTCTGCTATTTTCCTCTCCCCCCTCTCTCAATACTTTATCTCTCATCTTCCACTCTCTCTCCTCTGTCTTGTCTTTCCCTCCCTCTCCTCTCTTCCCCCTCCCTCTCCTATCTTCTGCTCTCCTCTGCTCCACTCTCTCTCCTCTCTCTTGTCTTTCCCTCCCTCTCCTCTCTTCACCCTCCCTCTCCTCTCTTCCCCCTCCCTCTCCTCTCTTCCCCCTCCCTCTCCTATCTTCTGCTCTCCTCTGCTCCACTCTCTCTCCTCTCTTCCCCGCTCCTAGTTCTCTCTTCCACTCCCTCTTCCCTTCCTTCAGGGTGCACACAGGTGCTTTTCCACCACAGATACCGGCCCTCATATAAAACAGACACAACACAGATACAGTGGTTGCATGACAATATGTAGCCTTGTTCACATTGCTTTACAACTGTTAGATGTATCATGAAATTGAATTATTTCAATCAAATGTGCTGACTTGGTCTTGACGTATGGCAGTCGATACTGTATCTCGCTTAAGATAGGGTAGGTAAAGGTCTGTGTACCAAACTTCAGATGTACTCCTGAAGTCTGGGGTGACATTAATTAGCCTCAGCTCTGTGGAGTTGTCTTTAGTGTATGAAACAAAATGGAAAATGAACAGAAAATTACAGGTTACTAAAAGTAGACCCAGTGTTTCCTCCACACTTATTCGGTAGCGGCGGCGTTCAGACCCCTAGACATTTTTCACATTCTGTAACATTACAGCCTTATTTTAATTGGATTCATTCAATTGCCCCCCCCCCACCCCATCAGTCTACACACAATACCCCATAATGACAAAGTAAAAATGGGTTTTTAGACTTTTTTGCTATGAAATATCACATTTACAAACGTATTCAGACCCTCTACTCAGTACTTACAGCCTCGAGTCATCGTATGTATGACGCTACAAGCTTGGCACACCTGTATTTGGAGAGTTTATTCCATTCTTCTATGCAGATCCTCTCAAGTGTCGCTGCACAGCTATTTTCAGGTCTCTCCAGAGATGTTAGATCTGGTTCAAGTCCGGGCTCTGGCTGGGCCACACAAGGATATTCAGAGACTTGTCCCAAAGCCACTAGTGCGTTGTCATGGCTGTGTGCTTAGGGCTATTGTTCTGTTCGAAGGTGAACCTTCGACCCAGTGTGAAGTCCTGCTCTGGAGCAGGTTTTCATCAAGGATCTCTCTTTACTTTGCTCCATTTATCTTTCTCACGATCCTGACTAGTCTCCCAGTCCCTCCTGCTGAAAAACCACCACCATGATGCCACCACCATGCTTCACCGTAGGAATGATGCCAGGTTTCCTCCAGACTTGACGCTTGGCATTCGGGCCAAAGAGTTCAATCTCGGTTTCATCAGACCAGAGAATCTTGTTTCTCATGGTCTGAGAGTAATTGTAAGTGCCTTTTACTGAGGAGGGGCTTCCGTGGCCACTCTACCATAAAGGCCTGATTGGTGGAGTGCTGCAGAGATGGTTGTCCTTCTGGAAGGTTATCCCATCTCCACAGAGGAGCTGACAGAGTGACCATCGGATTCTTGGTTCGACCACGGCCCTTCTCTCCCGATTGCTCAGTTTGGCCCGGGCGGCCAGCTCGAGGAAGAATTTGGTGGTTCCAAACTTCTTCCATTTAAGAATGATGGAGGCCACTGTGTTCCTGGGGACCTTCAATGCTGCAGAAATGTTTTGGTATCCTTCCCCAGATCTGTGCCTCGACATAATCCTGTCTTGGAGCTCTACGGACAATTCCTTCGACCTCATAGCATGTTTTTTTTTTATCTGACACGCACTGTCAACTATGGGACCTTATATAGACAGGTGTGTGCCTTTCCAAATCATGTCCAATCAAGTTGTAGAAACATCTTAAGAATAATCAATGGTACAAGATGCACCTGAGCTCAATTTCGAGTCTCATAGCAAAGGGTCTGAATACTTATGTAAATGAGGTAGTTTTTTTATATATTTTATATATATATATATATATATATATATATATATATTTGCAAAAATATAATAGGCTATGTTTAATGGATCCCCTTTTGCCTTTTAAAATTAAGGGAAATTTAAGAGGCCAATTGTTTAATTTAAGGGCAATTGATATGTTTTAAGGGAAAATGAAGGTACATTTAATACTAATTTAAGGCAGTCCTGTTCCCTAGTGCATGCACAAATACTTAAGTTATGATTAGTAAATGGTTTGTAAGGGAATATATTAGGCATTGTATGAAGGATCTAATGTCACGTATACGCAAGGAGTCAGGAAGCAGGTGCAGAAGGAGAGTTTAAAAACAATGATGCAAGGCAAATGAACAGAATGCAAACGGAATGCGTAGTGAACATGAAAACAAACCAATACTGCCTGATGACTGAGGCTGCTGAGTGCTAAATAAAGGGAAGGTAATCAAGGTGATAATGGAGTCCAGGTGTGTGTAATGATGGGGAGCAGGTGTGCGTAATAATGGTTGCCAGGGCTGGTGGTTAGTAGACCGGCGACGTCGAGCGCTGGAGAGAGAGAGCGGGAGTAGGCTGACATCTTATGAATCATTATTACATACTTTTTTTCTATAAATGTGTGACTAACGGTAACTAGCTTAATAACATTTACAAATTTGGGAGTAATGATTAATAATTAAGTGAAAATGCCCTCAAAGCTGGTGTTTGGAGGATATATTGGCACGGTTGTTGTAAACCGTGTGTCATGTTCTGACCCTAGTTCTTGTGTTATTTGTTTGTTTTAGTTGGTCAGGACGTGAGTTGGGTGGGCATTCTATGTTTTGTGTTTCTAGGTTGGTTTTCTGTGTTCGGCCTAGTATGGTTCTCAATCAGAGGCAGGTGTCGTTAGTTGTCTCTGATTGAGAATCATACTTAGGTAGCCTGGGTTTCACTGTTGTTTTGTGGGTGATTGTGTCTGTGTTTGTCGCCACACGGTACTGTTTCGGTTTGTTCACGTTTTTTTGTTTTTTGTATTCATAGTGTTCAGTTTGTTTTTTAAATAAACAACCATGGACACTTACCACGCCGCATCCTGGTCCGATCCTTGCTACACCTCCTCTTCAGACGAAGAGGAGGAAAACCTTTACACCGTGCCAATATATCCTCCAAACATCGGCTTCGAAGGCATTATCACATTTATACAAGGGGTTACCAACATATTCAAATAATGTTTTACATATTTTCATTCAAAATGTTATTTTGATGAATTTATTCATATTATTTCATCCTTCCACAAGACATAATCCCGACACAAATCTAGGGTTGCTACCCAAGCCGGCTGGTCGTTCATTCTTTCGGTTCTGTTGTCAGAGACGCGACCCAGTCGTTAAGTCTTTTTGTTCTTTATCTATGGAAGTGACCCAGTCGTTTGTTCTAAATTCCCTATTGCCGTACTGGCTGGCAACATTCTTATCCCTTGATTGTTAGTTAGCCAACTATGGCTAAATTACAGTCACGTCAAACAGTGCAGCGAGATTAACAACAAAGTAGCTGCATTTGCGTTTGTTTAAGATGTTTTCTAGTGACATTTCTTTTGTATTACATCCATAACAATTATGCCGATTCATGATTTCGTCTGGCTGAGAAAAGCTGCCTGCCTGTCTCATCCTGACTCCCGACACATTCATTACTATGGGACAGCTGGAGGTCGAATTTCAATACGGAACATTTTTGAAAATATAAGAGAAAGACGGCAAGGTTTTAAAAAAAATCTCCGCTATTGAAAACCAATTGCTAGTCTAAAAGGAATGGAATATAATGTCTAGATGCTTTTTACAGTGGAGATCAAGTTTATAAATTGCCTGGCTGGGCTGATGAGACAGCGGATTGCGCAGTGAGATGGAATAGAGTAGATAGGCATTTCACGGTGGTAACTTGTGGAACAGACACAGTCTGAAATGCGGTTTTAACCAATAAGCGTCCAGGATTTGACCCACCCGTTGTATAAATTAATCAAATATTTACTAATCCATTATAGATGCTTTATTACAAGGTGCTATTATAAAGTGCTTCCCTATAAGGTTTTAGGAATACTTGAATTACTTTGATTTGAGGATTTAAATCCATTTAGGCTATTACATTAAATTCATGTTTAAAACAGTGAGTTGGACTTCATGTGGAACACAAAAGTGTGGCAGGTGTGTGGACAAGCAAGTGGCCTGGACTGGAGAATTCCCTTTACTATTCCACAGGGGTTAACTCTGTACAAATTCCAATCCCATAGCCTTTCCCTAGTGCCTTTGGAGCTGAGATGATAAGACCTCTACAGAAGGATAATGTGGACTGGTTGGTTGAGGACATAGCCAGACACAGACCATAGCCAACCAAGGCTTGACTTCCTCTGTTGCTCATCAGTGAAAAGTAGGGGCCTGCTGTCAAGTTAATTAGGTCCCTGAGAGATTCCAATCTGATGGCACCAGGCCAAGCCAGTGTGCGCCATGCAGCGCAGGCCCACCTGCCTGCCTGTCTCACTTCCCGCCTGTCTCCCTGCCTGCCTGTCTCCCTGCCCGCCTGGCTCTGGCTCTGAAGGCAGGTGGTGGGTTATGGAGGCAGGGGAGAGAGAAGGAAGGAAGACTCTACCTTGGGTTTGTTGGGCGGATATCAAGGAGAAGCCCCCTACGGTCTCTTTGAAATGGTTGCGTGTTTTAGATCTTAGATCCTGGATCTCTCTCTCTCTCTCTATCTTTTTCTCTCACACACGTACACTGACGGTGGAGGCGCACACAACCTAGACCACAGCAGGGAGACTTAATCTGGGAGGATTTGCGTCAGTCAGTCTGTGTGTCTGACTGCCTGTATTGGGAGTTGAGTCAGAGCAAAGTTTTTTGTTGTTGTTGTCATGCCTGAATCTCTTTCTCGTTGAAGTATGAACGCTCTCTGCAGGAAACGCAGCTCTGAAATCCCTGCAAATAGCATAGTATTTTCCATTCTGAACATAAATTGTCCACTGTGTCCCATGCATGAATAGAGAGCCAAGGACAGGATGTAAATAGTGAGCTTCTTTTTTTTTGTTGAGTGGTTTAAATGAGCCTTCATGAGTAGGCAGCAGTTCTGGTGAAGGGGAGAGTAACTAAAGTTTCAAATCTGTTCAGATGCCTCCCCAGCCTACACTGTGTGTTTGGTTATGCATATGCATGTGCTTCTTTGTGTGTGTGTGTGTGTGTGTGTGTGTGCGTGTGTGTGTGCGTGTGTGTGTGTGTGCGTGTGTGTGTGTACACTACTACTTTGTGCACGTGTGTGTGTTCAATCCTATGCCCATTGACTGTGAGACTGCTGCAATGCTTTTGAGGCACACCAAACCTTCATGGTCATACTGCAGTTTGAGTCACATACAGCCACCCCCTCTACCTGTGGCACCAACCCACTATCACTAATTATTGTGAAATAGACACAAATTACTTACGTGAAATTATTTTTGTATACAGTGCATTTCAATAACAGATGAAGGCAGCAGTTTGCTTAAGACAGAAACGATAGCAGGGAGGTTTTTCCGGGAGGATGGTTAGGCGCATAATGCAAAGGTCTAGCAACCAAAACATCCTGTGTTTAAATCACAGGATTGACGACTTTAGCTAGTTAGCAGCTTTGCAGCTACTTACGACTTTTTTTTCAACTACTTACCTAGCATGCTAGCTAACCCTAACCTTAACCCCAACCCTAACCTTAGCTCCTAACCTTAATCCCTAGCCTAGCTAACGTTAGCCACCTAGCTAATGTTAGCCACAACAAATTGTAATTGTTTAAAAAGAAAACATTTAACGTTACTGGCTACAATTGTATTACGAATAAAATCATGTGGCGGACATGAAAATCGTGTACTAGACACGTATACCCTTATGAACAAAATTGTGTGTGCCTATCGCAAATTTCGAGTAAGCAATTAGTGTCTATTTCACAATAATCTGTGATAGGGTGTTAATGGGCACATGCCACACAGTCATGCCAACTTGGCAAGTAGCCCCCTGGAGAGGTCCACAGTGCCCCCCCCCAGACCCTGCTCAACATGGCACAGGCGTTTCATCATCAGAGAGAACCCATGGGTGCCAGCGCTGGTGCCAAGCTGAGCAGATGGCATGAACACATTGCGGAAGTGTCAGTCACATCAGTGTTCTTCTCTCTTACTGTCTTTATCTCCAACACATAAGGCGTGAGAGCACCATCTGTAGACCATTTTTTGGGGGAGAACAGTTTAAAGATGTACAGTAATAGTACATCACATTTGATCAAAAATCAGCACAAGATGTTGCAAGTATGCAACTTGTTTTGAACCAATCGCGTATACATGATCGTATGCTTTTATATGATTCACTGTAATGTCAGTCAAATCTCTGTTGAGGTCCGCAAAGTACAGCGCGTCCGTATCAGTCGGATCCCTTACGACTGGTCTGGCCTCCTGCCCCTCCTGTAATGCATGGGTGTCCCTCCCTTTGGCAGCGTGCGGTTAGCTTGCGAGCATAGCCTGAGCATACCCAGTGGAGCCTACCCACAGCCGAGCAGTAGAGCAACCAACCCGCGGATCAGAGGGTCATTCATCCTCCACCGATTCATCACACATCCCACAGAGCTCCCAGCTCCTCTGTCACCTTGACAACCCAGCCCGCAGCCCACATCTACATGCCCTGGCTGAAACCTCACTATTGATTTAGAGCCTGGTGCTCTCTCTCTCTTGCGCACGCGTGTGTGTGTGTGTGTGTGTGTGTGTGTGTGTGTGTGTGTGTGTGTGTGTGTGTGTGTGTGTGTGTGTGTGTGTGTGTGTGTGTGTGCACATTGGTATCCATATAGGAGCCTATATTATTTCATGAACCAGTACTTTTATCAATATATTGAATTTTCAAATCACACCTCCAGATTCCTCCTGGCCCACCACATGACGCCAGGGATGTCCAGTCTGGGCTGGTGTGCAATGCATCTGTCTGGCTCTCTGTCTGTCTAGCTCTCTGGCTCAGTGGAGGCTGAGGTATAGTGCAGATTTGGCTCCTCTCCAGCTCCGAAGTCAGCCTGGCACAGCAGGCGGGGGCTGTGGAGTGGCACTGCCAACTGAGGGCACTGCGGCATTTCAAATAGAAGAAGAGGATGGCAACCCAGTCATTTTCCCCAGTACTGATGGGGATGCAAATATTATGCATGTATGCTCACACACACACACACACACACACACATTTTTTCTCTTACGCTATAAAGCAGTCTCCCTTTCCCTCAGCTCTGCCAGACATACTGTAACTAAAGCACAAAGTACTCTCACACAGGGCCTAAAATCCACTTATTAGCATAATTTAATTGAACTCATAATGAAGCCTACCTGGGCTGCCTTTTCTCCCTTGTATTTATTGCTCAATCTCTCTGTCTTCTCTCTCTGTCTTCTCTCTCTGTCTTCTCTCTCTGTCTTCTGTCTCTGTCTCCTATCTCTCTCTATATAGGTGCTGCTGCTCCAGTTTCAACTGTTCTGCCTGCGGCTATGGAATCCTGACCTGTTCACCGGACGTGCAACCTGTCCCAGACCTATTATTTGACCATGCTGGTCATTTATGAACATTTGAACATCTTGGCCATGTTCTGTTATACTCTCCACCCGTCACAGCCAGAAGAGGACTGGCCACCCCACATAGCCTGGTTCCTCTCTAGGTTTCTTCCTAGGTTTTGGCCTTTCTAGGGAGTTTTTCCTAGCCAACGTGCTTCAACACCTGCATTGCTTACTGTTTGGGGTTTTAGGCTGGGTTTTTGTACAGCACTTTGAGATATCAGCTGATATACCTGTCTGTCTCCTATCTCTCTATATATCTCTTTCTCTGTCTCCTATCTCTCTCTATATATCTCTCTCTGTTTCTGTCTCCTATCTATCTCTATATATCTGTCTCTGTCTCCTATCTTTCTATAAATATATATCTCTGTCTCCTATCTTTCTATAAATATATAGCTCTGTCTCCTATCTCTCTCTATACATCTCTCTCTTTCTCTGTCTCCTATCTCTCTCTATATATCTGTCTGTCTCCTATATCTCTATATATCTCTGTATCTGTCTTCTATCTCTCTATCTCTCTCTCTGTCTCCTATCTCTCTCTATATATCCCTCTCTGTCTCTGTCTCCTATCTCTCTATATATCTCTCTGTCTCTATATATATATATCTGTCTCTGTCTCTTATCTCTCTCTATATATCTGTCTCTGTCTCCTATCTCTCTATAAATATCTCTCTCTGTCTCCTATCTCTCTATAAATATATCTCTCTGTCTCTGTCTCCTATCTCTCTCTATATATATCTCTCTGTCTCTGTCTCCTATCTCTATATATGTCTCTGTCTCCTATCTCTATATATATATATCTGTCTCTGTCTCTTATCTCTCTCTATATATCTGTCTCTGTCTCCTATCTCTCTATAAATATCTCTCTCTGTCTCTGTCTCCTATCTCTCTATAAATATATCTCTCTGTCTCTGTCTCCTATCTCTCTATAAATATATCTCTCTGTCTCTGTCTCCTATCTCTCTCTATATATATCTCTCTGTCTCTGTCTCCTATCTCTATATATGTCTCTGCCTCTGTCTCTGTCTCCTATCTCTCTCTACTCTCTCAATCTTTAATTATTTCTCACTCTCCCCCCCACCCTCTCTCCTCTTTCTAAGTTTGAATTAGATTAAAGTCTGGTGTGTCCTCAATGAGATACAGAGACAAGACAGCCTTATTGCTTTTTGGCTCCTGTCCGTGTCGACTAATTCGCGCTGTAAGGACGCCCTGTTACTCTGCCAGTGAGAGGCATTCCTAAAATCCCCAACTTTCTCTTTTGTCTCACTAATGAATTCACTTGACTGGCAGTGGTTCCAGCAGAGGAAGACTCATCAGATGCCAAGTAAAGATTCGACATGAGGAGGGAAAGGCATAACCATAGCAGGTGCAGAGATGTTGCCGATCGATATCTCCACCATGAAACAGCCTTCCTTCGCTATGCATGTGATGAGTGCTTGTTTTGTCAAAGGTCAACGAAGATCTGTTTTCTCCTCAGCGCCATCGATTTTATTGGGTCACACAAGCGAAACATATTTTTGTGGGTAAATGGTAATTCCTCTCTATTGACGTGGACCCGGCCCGGTTTCTGGGGGTGGGTTGACGAGGAGATGCATGGGGATGGTGTGGGTCCGCGGGGAGCGAATGATAGCGGATGTAGGCTAATCTTTGCCCCGTGAGTTACGACCTTTCCGCTTTCATTAGCATTCCGCCAGCGTCTCCGTCCACACTGGCGCTCCAGCGGTCTGGGCGTTCTCACCGTTCCCCAGTGATTGAATAGAGTTCATGGATCTTTATTAAATGTTAATCAACCTCCTACTGTCTCAGACTATTCACTAGGCTCTTCTCTTTTTTTCTCTCGCTCTTTCTGAAATCTAGCTTCCGCGTCCATTTGTTCATCTTATGTCAGATTCATATAGGAAGATCGCACATAGCATGTATTGACATGTGTCTAAATGTATTCTCTCTCTCAGTTCCTCAAGTCGGTTCCTGATTTTTCATTTGGCTCCGCATTTGCAGAGCCTCTGCATCCACAGATTATATTGGATTCATGTAGGAGAAATGAGGCACCACGTACAGCATTGATATCGAAATATGTCTATTAATGTCAATTTCAGGTGACATCCCTGGTCCCTCTCCTTCTGCCACAGTCTCTGGACTGTAAACGGCAAGCCCTCCCTCTCCTCCCCAGTCCTTTTGGCACGTTGAGCCCAGCCAGTGAGTCTGTGTCTTTAAATGTGCCTGTGAGTGAGTGCTGCTGCTCGGATCAGAGGCTCTATCGCCGCCAGGCTCCTGAGAATGATTGATGGCAGCCTTATTTACGCCATCAGGTTCCCTGCCACGAGGCAAAATGGCTGCCTGTTCCTACCGAGAAGAAAGACCCCCCCCCCGTCGTCGAGGCAATACAGTCATGCTGTCTTACAGGCAAAGAGGGATGACAGAGTGAGATAGAAAGAGAAGGGGAGAGAGAAATTAACAAAGAACCACCCTATTCCATTGGTATTCCTTACAGTAGGGTGCACTCAGATGTGAAGTCTATAAGCCAATGCCAATGATGAATGGTCGAGCGAACAATAGCGCAGAAGAAGATGGTGGCGGTGAGGTCTATTCAGTGTGGTGCGTGATCTTGAGATCTTATCGATTTTACAGCCTGTGCCTGTAAGGGTGAGCATTGATGGATAACGTTCCCTGTCTTGGGCTCCACTCTAACGCCCTCACGCCGGCCCGTGACCTTACGCCCAATGTCACTTATATCCCCAACAACACCAGCCACCGGTGAGGGCCAGATCACTCAGAGAGGGAGGCACCTATGGCAAGTGTTTTTTTGTGTGGCCTGGCTGGCCTGTGTGATGGTGATTGGGGAGGTGCGGTAGATTGTGTTCCTGTGGTGATGCTGATGCGTATTGTCAGGCATAAGAGCACACGCATGGGTTTGACTGTTGAAACCACAAAGCAGAATCAAGAGCACTTCAAATCAAATCAAATTGTATTTGTCACATGCGCCGAATACAACAGGTGTAGATCCTACCGTGAAATGCTTACTTACAATCCTTTAACCAACAGTGCAGTTTAAACAAAACAATAATGAGGCTATATACAGGGGTTACTGGTACCGAGTCAATGTGCATGTTAGACGAGGTAATTTGTACATGTAGGCAGGGGTAAAGTGACTATGCATAGATAATAAACAGTGAGTAGCAACAGTGTGGTAGCATAGAGAACAGTCTATGACTTGGGTGACTGGAGTCTTTGAGAATTTTTGGGGGCTTTCCTCTGACACCGCCTAGTATATAGGTCCTGGATGGCAGGAAGCTTGGCCCCAGTGATGTACTTTGCTGTTGGCACTATCCTCTGTAGCGACTTACGGTCGGATGCCGAGCAGTTGCCGTACCAGGCGGTGACGCAACCGGTCAGGATGCTGTCGATGGTGCAGCTGTAAAACTTTTTGAGGATCTGGGGATCCATGCCAGTTTCCTTAGGGGGAAAAGGTGTTGTTTTGCCTTCTTCACGACTGTCTTTGTGTGTTTGGACCATGATAGTTTGTTGGTGATGTGGACACCAAGGAACTTGAAGCTCTCGACCCGCTCAGGAGACTGAAAAGATTTGGCATGGATCCCCAGATCCTCAAAAGGTTTTACAGCTGCACCATCGAGAGCATCCTGACCGGTTGCGTCCCCGCCTGGTACGGCAACTGCTCGGCATCCGACCGTAAGGCACTACAGAGGGTAGTGGGTACGGCCCTGTACATCACTGAGGCCAAGCCTCCTGCCATCCAGGACGTATATACTAGGCGGTGTCAGAGGAAAGCCCATAAAATTGTCAGAGATTCCAGTCACCCAAGTCGTAGACTGCTTACTGTGCTTACGCACGGAAAATGGTACCGGAGCGCCAAGTCTAGGACCAGATGATCCTAACCCCCCAGCACATACTGTAGACTATTGCAGCATAGATACTGGAGGCTGAGACAAGGGGGGTCTGGGACACTGTGGCCCAGTCCGACCATACCCCACCACATAATTATTATTTTCCTGCTGTAGCAGACTAGCTCAAATTAAGATCCTACATCTGTATATAGAGCCTTTCAGTCGTTTCTCTGAAGGCCATGTTATGTGTGTGTATTCTATGAACCCACAGTAATACCTACCACAGTTTGTGAACGTATAGGCTCTATAGGAACAGCAGCACTCACTAGTCTGTCGCAGTCAAGTTCCCCTCTCTCTCTCTCTCTCTCTCTCTCTCTCTCTCTCTCTCTCTCCCCTCCAGTGTGATGTGTGATGGCCGTGTGAGTGAGAGAAAGTGACCTACATAACGCCGCAACGCTCGCCTCATCTGTCTTTTGCATTTCAAGGGGGATGAATAATTTACCGCCTTCCCTCCCTCCGCAACATGACAGGCCTCAATAAAATTAACCAAGTTAATGAGCGCCGGTGAAAATCAACGCCCCCTGAATTCAAAGGGGCTGCCGCGAGCAGGTGATCCCGGTCAACGCAGGTGGCTCTAGGCAGACCGCCACAGGTCTTCCAGCGACTTTTCCTCCTTGTTTTCCGGCGCCAGTCACTCAAATACTTTGGGGAACGGCAGAGAGAGAGAGAGATGCATCGATAGAGGAAAATAATGGGCAGCTCTTTAGTATTCCACACCGTTGTTTGCCATAGATCCTCTTCAGCAGGCTCCAATACGGGAAAGCCCAGAAGAGTACTCCAAACAATACAAAGGACAGAGAGGTTAGGAGCCTTTATGCAGTGGTCGTGGTTGTGTACGTCATGGAGGATGTACATGTGTATTGTATGCAACGTTAAGCCAAACCCGTGGCTCTTGTAATCTCGGGACGGCAACCTTGTCGAGGTCAATCATCAGTATTGCGGCCTCTGTTTTCGGGCGACACCGGACACAAAGCGCAAGTACTGGCACACAGAGACATAGGCAAGGCACGGCCTTTAGAAACACACAAACACACACTTGCTCACCACAGCCGGGAAAATGTGCAGGAGTGTAGTAGTTTTATCAGGGTGAAAGCAGACACCGCGAGTGCACTGCTGCCTCCAGCTACAGGCTGGGGCTCCATGGGAGGAAGTCAATTACGGCGAGATGAGCCTGCCTGGGGTGAACATATGGGAGGGAGATAACGTCGTGAGCAAGATGGCCACCGCCAGCTCCCAGCATTCCCCTGGCTGCCTGGGCGTCGAGCCCTGCTCTTTGCCCTCCTCCATATTTACAGGCAGATAGGGGACGTGCTGCTGGAACCAAATAAAGACCATCTGGAATCTGGAGAGCTGCCCAGTTGTCACACACCCCACCGCCTTGTTTGGGTCTGAATGCTGCAACTCTCACTAGGTCTGATGCCATAGAAGCTACTGCAGTGCAGAGCTCGCGGAAGAGAGGGAGAATGTAGGCTACTTTGTGTGTGGTGTTGTGTGTGAGATAGAAGTTTGAGCAGGTGAAGCTGTTTGAAAGACTAACTCTTAGAGTCCAGCCTGACTACACACTCAGCTCTCGTCGGAAGGCTTTGATAAGAGTAACATTAGCCTTTCCGTCACGAAGCGTCTCGTTTTTTTTTTTTTTGCGTGTGTGTGTGTGTGTGGATGTTGCGCATGAAAACAGGTTCCTCTGAGGCAAGGAGACTAGCAGCCGTCGATCGTGTGGGATGACAATAACAGCAGCGTACTGCATAAGAAAACAGTGGGAGAAATCGTTTGTTGTTCTTTTCCGTGTGCCTCAGAGTGATTTGGGATTCAGCACACGCACCGCCTTACCCAGCACCACTCAAGCACTCATGTGGAGCCTGGATGAGTAGAGTAGACAGGGGGTGTTGAGAGGGAGGGAGGGAGGGAGGGAGGGAGGGAGGGAGGGAGGGAGGGAGGGAGGGAGGGAGGGAGGGAGGGAGGGAGGGAGGGAGGGAGGGAGGGAGGGAGGGAGGGAGGGAGACCGACAGACACACATCTGTGTCTACACGTGCACAAACTCTCAAATGCGCACACACACACACACACACACACACACACACACACACACACACACTCACACACACACCTCATACGCAGTCCACACACCCTACATATCCCACACACCCCCAACACAGGTTCACTTTTCCATGGCCCTCCCCTCCTTAGGCTTCAGCTGTTGTGTGGCACTGGCTACATAATGCCTGAGGAAGTGCAGCAGCAGCACAGGACAGCAGCAGTGAAGAAGGAAAGGGAGAAAGGGGAGAAATACCCATTGGAGAAAGCTCCTTGCTGCTTTGGATTAGCAGTCTTCCGTTTCAAGCTACCATCGATGTAGATTGTTCTTCAAATGTTGGGGCAGAGAAGCGGTGGCGCTTCAGAGCGTAAGTCTCTGTCAGAAAAGCAATCAGCGGCTCCAGTGCCTTCCCTCCTGCAGTGGGCTGATTACAGGATTACACTGAACCCTGTTTCCTTCCTTCCTCTTGTGTGGTAAATCATTTCAGCGCCATAAAGAAATTTGTGACAAAAGAGAAGTTAATTAAGATGACTAAACTTTTTAATGACGGCCGTACATTCTGACTTGCATGTGGCAAAAGGCGTTTGGTCCTAACTTCTTTTCATCTCTCTGATTTCTTTCTCTATTTCACCTTACTCCAGATGGATGTTTTATTAGGCAGTTAAGATTCTCAAGGACAATAGCAATCTCTCCCGATCTGCTACTAGCCTGGTTGACATAGACACGCAAGTGCTTTTCCTTTAACGCCGACTTAGTACCTTACGGAATGGTTGAGAATTATTTTATTTTCTACTTCGTGTTCTAACATATGGTACTCTATTCTGCCAGCCAGGCCTGTTGAGGTGTGTTTGTGTGTGCGTGTGTACCTGCCTGCGTGGGTGCGTGTGTGGCTCCAGTGTATGTGTGTGTGTGAGTCTATGAGCCAGGCATGCAGACTGACGGATGGAGCTGGGTCTTCGGCGCTTCAGCTCAGAGCCTGGCCAACTGTCTGCTCTGTGTAGGAGGTAGGCTCTGCTACTGCATGCCTATGAGAAACAACCAGAGATCAAGTGCGTGTGCGTTTGACGGTCCCTGCCTGTAGAGGGGGGCCAGGGACAGCCTCTGTATCCCTGGTGTCCCTGCTGATTCACATTCCGCTGGTGTCGGCTGGAGTTTCACACAGCACACCCCATACACTGACGTTCAATCATCTCTCTCTCCCTCTTTGTTTGCATCCTCCCTCTCTCGACACACCACGCCCCCCTTTCTCCCTGTCCCCTGTCACTTTCCATCCCTCTCTCTATGTGCTATGCACTGTGTATATACGTGTGGGAGTCTGTTCGCCTGCCCTCTACTGCCTCTGTCCTTCTGTGAACCCTTGAGACAAATCGAGGGCTGGGCAGCCCAGAAAACATCTCCTACAGGAAACACATTCAAATCCACACATCCACTTTGCACGTCAAATGCAGCAAATGCACCACAAATCAGGTGACTAAATCAACGTGTTGGTTGGAGCAGTAGGGAGACCTGGGCTTATTATGATGGTCTCTCAGCCTGTACAGCTGCAGAAGGATCTCTCTCTCTCTCTCTCTCTCTCTCTCTCTCTCTCTCTCTCTCTCTCTCTCTCTCTCTCTCTCTCTCTCTCTCTCTCTCTCTCTCTCTCTCTCTCTCTCTCTCTCTCTCTCTCTCTCTCTCTCTCACTCTCTCTCACTCTCTCCCTTCTCTCTCTCACTCTCTCCCTTCTCTCTCTCTCACTCTCTCTCTCACTCTCACTCTCACTCTCTCTCTCTCTCTCTCTCTCTCTCTCTCCTGTCTCTCTTTTCTCTCTCCTCTCTCTATATACCGTGCCTTTAAAAGTATTCAGAGTATTCAAAGTATTCCAGACCCATTTAATTTAATAAATCCTCAGCAATCTACACACAATACCCCACAATATAAAAAGCAAAAACCGTTTTTTGGAATTTTACGTAATTATTCAGACCCTTTGCTATGCGACTCGAAATTGAGCTCAGGTGCATCCTGTTTCCATTGCTCATCCTTGAGATGTTTCTACAACTTGATTGAAGTCTTCCTGAGGTAAATTCAATTGATTAAACACGATCTGGAAAGGCACATACCTGTCTATATAAGGTCCCACAGTTGACAGTGAATGTCAGAGCAATAACCAAGCCATGAGGTTGAAGGAAGTGTCTCTAGAGCTCCGAGACAGGATTGTGTCGAGGCACAGATCTGGGGAAGGGTACCAAAACATATCTGCATCATTGTAGGCACCCAATAACACAGTGGCCTCCATCATTCTTAAATGGAAGAAGTTTGGAACCAACAAGACTCTTCCTAGATCTGGTCACACGGCCAACCTGGGCAATCGGGGGAGAAGAGCTGATGGTCACTCTGACAGAGCTCTCCCATCTCCTCTGTGGAGAAGAAGGACAAACATCTCTGCAGCAGTCCACCAATCAGATCTTTGTGGTAGAGTGGCCAGACAGAAGCCACTACACAGTAAAAGGCACATGACAGCCCACTTGGAGTTTGCCAAAAGGCACCCAAAGACTCTCAGACCAAGAGAAACAAGATTCTCTGGTCTGATGAAACCAAGATTGAACTCTTTGGCCTGAATGCCAAGCGTCACGTCTGGAGGAAATCTGGCACCATTTCTACGGTGAAACATGGAGGTGGCAGCATCACGCTGTGGGGATGTTTTTCAGCAGCAGGGACTGGGAGACTAGTCAGGATTGAAGCAAAGGTGAACGGAGCACAGTACAAAGAGATCCTTGATGAAAACCTGCTCCAAAGCGCTCCGGACCTCAGACTGGGGCAAAGGTTCACTTTCCAACAGGACAACAACCCCAAGCACACAGGAAAAGTCAAGGGGTCTGAATACTTTCCGAAGGCACTTTATCTCGCCCCTCTAACTGCCCTCTCTCCCTATTTCTTTCTCTCTCTCTCTCTCTCTCGCTCTCTCTCTCTCCCTCTCTCTCTCCCCTTTCACTCTCTCTCTCTCTCTCCCCTTTCACTCTCTTTCTCTCTCTCTCCCCTTTCACTCTCTCTCTCTCTCTCTCTCTCTCTCTCTCTCCCCTTTCACTCTCTTTCTCTCTCTCTCTCTCTCTCTCCCCTTTCACTCTCTTTCTCTCTCTCTCTCTCTCTCTCCCCTTTCACTCTCTCTCTCTCTCCCCTTTCACTCTCTCTCTCTCTCTCTCCCCTTTCTCTCTCTCTCTCTCTCTCTCTCTCTCTCTCTCTGTCCTGTGGACGGGAGCTGGTGCTGGGGGATCAGAGCAGCCGCACATCAAAGCAGAAGGGGATCAATAGAAGCCATGTACCCCCCCCCCTGCATCACTTTGATGGAAGCCTGACCGACGAGGCGTTCGCCCCCCTGTGATCTAGGCCCCCATCTGGGACTGGGAGCTCTGATTGGAGCAGGGGCTAAGATTGCAGGGTTCTCATTTCTGTTGGTGGATGGTAGATAGTATGTTGGCTGTACGTAAACTCTGGGTAGTTGGTGGCTTGACTCAGGGGCTCTGACAGTGATCTCCACCCCAATTATGGTTGAGTATTTCAGCTATAACACAAGCTATGTATCAAATGCAGAGAAGTTTACTTTATTTGTTTGTGAGTGTTGGTGTGGGTGCTAGAGTTGAGTGTGTGTGTGTGGGGGGCGTGCGAGTGTGCATGTCAGTGTGCCTGCCTGGCTGCCTGCGTGTTTGTGTGTCTGTGTGTTTGTGTGTGTATGTGTGAGTGAGTGAGCCTGGGAGGATATCAGCTGTACCCTGAGCTGGCAGAAGAGCAGCAGGGCTGGAACGGCAGCCAGAAAGCCCGATGAATGACCTAGAGAGAGGACATCTCTGTCTGACACAGCCCCTATACAAATACAACTAAAGTTCCAAGGCCTATTCACAAGAAATACATACAAACAGATAGAAACACACACACACACTCACTCAAACACACACTCAAACACACATACTCAAACATACATACTCAAACATACACACACATACACACAAACACTCAAAACACACAGATAGCGACATTACACACAGTACATACACAGTGGCACACGTGCAGCATGAACACACACACACTCACAGACGTGTGTGTGTGTGAAGAATGCTCTGCTTTGGGGGCCTTTTACCTCGGCAGCCCTGCTGACCCCCAGGGACAGAGGAAGGGATCGGAATGAAAGACTCAGTGTCTGATGCCTGCTGGGAAGGGAAGGCTTCTTCCTTTTATCTCCCCAGAAATGCATATGCATCAGGAGGCATCACTTTTAAAGCATTCCCCTGAAGTCTCCCTCCACTGCCTGCATGTCTCAGGTTCTCAGGATTCACACATGAAACAGGAGCTTCCTCCGTGAGAGAGATTGAGAAAGAGAGAGAGAGAGAGCAAATGAGAGAGAAGAGAGAGAGCGAGCGAATGAGAGAGAAGAGAGAGAGAGAGACCGAGAAGAGGAGCTCGACTGCGACAGACTAGTGAGAGAGAGAAAGTATGGAGAGAGAGCGAATGAGAGAGAAGAGAGGAGAGAGAGAGAGAGCGAGAGAGACCAGGAGATTTTTCAGCGAGAGAGAGAGAGAGAGAGTTTGAAGCCCAGAGATAGGAGTGCTCCTGTAACCTGACCTTGGAGCTACACTGGGACTAAGAGACACCTTTATCAGTGTCACTGTCCCCAGTAGAGACAATGAGATGAAGGGGGATGGAAAAGGGCAAGGGAGGGGTGTCCCTATAGAATCACTAGGAGAGTGTGAGCGCTGACCATGACTCCACACGTAACTGATAAGAAGAGAGGTCCATCCACTTTCCTGTGAGCCCAACTGTTTATGACTCTTAGTCACAATAAAAGGATGTCTGTTTTTGACAGCTGGTCATAAACACAACATGTATGCGGGCAAGAGTCAGCTTGGAACTGTTTGTTATGCAGGCATTAGGTCATCTGTGGAAGATATTGACATCCAGCTCCTCTGCCTTGGAAACTGTCCGTACAGTGTGCTGTACAATGAATGAAATGCAGGTACGGTGATAAACAGAGACACTGACTCCAAATGAGGTCACCGTTGATCATCTGAGATCTCCCCCACTTCCCCTTGACTTCTCTCACGGTTGCCTCTCACTCCTCCGCCTCCCATCCTCCCTCCCTCTCTCAGACAGAAGTGTGAGAGAGGCTCTCCTCCCCGGGGTCCTTCCCATTCCAAAACAGGCATGTTGCAGCAGATAGGCACCTCCCTTCAGACTAGCACCGGGGTCTCACAGGGGAACAGGGGAGCTGGGCCTCCGACGGTAGCATGGAACACAGCCTGGGGCTGGGGGAATACAGCACGGTTCTATGGCTGAAACATACCACACTGCCCTATGGCTGAGATGACTGCAACATACCACACCACCCTATGGCTGAGATGACTGCAACATACCACACTGCCCTATGACTGAGATGACTGCAACATACCACATCACCCTATGGCTGAGATGACTGCAACATACCACAGCACCCTATGACTGAGATGACTGCAACATACCACACCACCCTATGGCTGAGATGACTGCAACATACCACACTGCCCTATGGCTGATATGACTGCAACATACCACACCACCCTATGGCTGAGATGACTGCAACGTACCACACCACCCTATGGCTGAGATGACTGCAACATACCACACTGCCCTATGACTGAGATGACTGAAACATACCACACTGCCCTATGACTGAGATGACTGCAACATACCACACTGCCCTATGGCTGAGATGACTGGAACATACCACACTGCCCTATGGCTGAGATGACTGCAACATACCACACTGCCCTATGACTGAGATGACTGCAACGTACCACACTGCCCTATGACTGAGATGACTGCAACATACCACACCAGCCTATGACTGAGATGACTGCAACATACCACACCAGCCTATGGCTGAGATGACTGCAACATACCACACTGCCCTATGGCTGAGATGACTGCAACATACCACACTGCCCTATGACTGAGATGACTGCAACATACCACACTGCCCTATGACTGAGATGACTGCAACATACCACACTGTCCTATAGCTGATATGACTGCAACATACCACAACATACCACACTGCCCTATGGCTGAGATGACTGCAACATACCACACCACCCTATGGCTGAGATGACTGCAACATACCACACCACCCTATGGCTGAGATGACTGCAACATACCACACTGCACTATGACTGAGATGACTGCAACATACCACACTGTCCTATAGCTGAGATGACTGCAACATACCACAACATACCAAACTGCCCTATGACTGAGATGACTGCAACATACCACACCACCCTATGGCTGAGATGACTGCAACATACCACACTGCCCTATGGCTGAGATGACTGCAACATACCACACTGCCCTATGGCTGAGATGACTGCAACATACCACACCACCCTATGGCTGAGATGACTGCAACATACCACAGCACAATATGACTGAGATGACTGCAACATACCACACTGCCCTATGGCTGAGATGATTGCAACATACCACACTGCCCTATGGCTGAGATGACTGCAACATACCACACCACCCTATGGCTGAGATGACTGCAACATACCACACTGCCCTATGACTGAGATGACTGCAACATACCACACCACCCTATGGCTGAGATGACTGCAACATACCACACTGCCCTATGGCTGAGATGACTGCAACATACCACACCACCCTATGGCTGAGATGACTATGACTGAGATACCACACCACCCTATGGCTGAGATGACTGCAACATACCACACCACCCTATGGCTGAGATGACTGCAACATACCACACCACCCTATGGCTGAGATGACTGCAACATACCACACTTCCCTATGACTGAGATGACTGCAACATACCACACTGTCCTATAGCTGAGATGACTGCAACATACCACAACATACCACACTGCCCTATGGCTGAGATGACTGCAACATACCACACTGCCCTATAACTGAGATGACTGCAACATACCACAACATACCAAACTGCCCTATGACTGAGATGACTGCAACATACCACAACACCCTATGGCTGAGATGACTGCAACATACCACATCACCCTATGGCTGAGATGACTGCAACATACCACACTGCCCTATGGCTGAGATGACTGCAACATACCACACCACCCTATGGCTGAGATGACTGCAACATACCACAGCACAATATGACTGAGATGACTGCAACATACCACACTGCCCTATGGCTGAGATGACTGCAACATACCACACCACCCTATGGCTGAGATGACTGCAACATACCACATCACCCTATGGCTGAGATGACTGCAACATACCACATCACCCTATGA
The DNA here is from genome assembly GCF_018296145.1 of Oncorhynchus tshawytscha. Lineage (NCBI taxonomy): Eukaryota > Metazoa > Chordata > Actinopteri > Salmoniformes > Salmonidae > Oncorhynchus > Oncorhynchus tshawytscha. The sequence goes on along the minus strand of NC_056433.1, from coordinate 33,045,848 downwards.
CTGAGATGACTGCAACATACCACACCACCCTATGGCTGAGATGACTGCAACATACCACACTGCCCTATGGCTGAGATGACTGCAACATACCACACCACCCTATGGCTGAGATGACTGCAACATACCACACCGCCCTATGGCTGAGATGACTGCAACATACCACACCACCCTATGGCTGAGATGACTGCAACATACCACACTGCCCTATGGCTGAGATGACTGCAACATACCACACTGCCCTATGGCTGAGATGACTGCAATATACCACACTGCCCTATGACTGAGATGACTGCAACATACCACACTGTCCTACGGCTGAGATGACTGCAACATACCACACTGCCCTATGGCTGAGATGACTGCAACATACCACACTGCCCTACGACTGAGATGACTGCAACATACCACACTGCCCTATGGCTGAGATGACTGCAACATACCACACTGCCCTATGACTGAGATGACTGCAACATACCACACCACCCTATGGCTGAGATGACTGCAACATACCACACTGCCCTATGGCTGAGATGACTGCAACATACCACACCACCCTATGGCTGAGATGACTGCAACATACCACAGCACAATATGACTGAGATGACTGCAACATACCACACTGCCCTATGGCTGAGATGACTGCAACATACCACACTGCCCTATGGCTGAGATGACTGCAACATACCACACTGCCCTATAGCTGAGATGACTGCAACATACCACAACATACCAAACTGCCCTATGACTGAGATGACTGCAACATACCACAACATACCACACCACCCTATGGCTGAGATGACTGCAACATACCACACTGCCCTATGGCTGAGATGACTGCAACATACCACACCACCCTATGGCTGAGATGACTGCAACATACCACACTGCCCTATGACTGAGATGACTGCAATATACCACACTGTCCTATAGCTGATATGACTGCAACATACCACAACATACCACACTGCCCTATGGCTGAGATGACTGCAACATACCACACTGCCCTATAACTGAGATGACTGCAACATACCACAACATACCACACTGCCCTATGGCTGAGATGACTGCAACATACCACACTGCCCTATGGCTGAGATGACTTCAACATACCACACTGCCCTATGGCTGAGATGACTGCAACATACCACACCACCCTATGGCTGAGATGACTGTAACATACCACACTGCCCTATGGCTGAGATGACTGCAACATACCACACCACACTATGGCTGAGATGACTGCAACATACCACACCACCCTATGACTGAGATGACTGCAACATACCACACTGCCCTATGGCTGAGATGACTGCAACATACCACACTGCCCTATGGCTGAGATGACTGCAACATACCACACTGCCCTATGGCTGAGATGACTGCAACATACCACACCACCCTATGGCTGAGATGACTGCAACATACCACACCACCCTATGGCTGAGATGACTGCAACATACCACACTGCCCTATGACTGAGATGACTGCAACATACCACACTGTCCTATAGCTGATATGACTGCAACATACCACAACATACCACACTGCCCTATGGCTGAGATGACTGCAACATACCACACTGCCCTATAACTGAGATGACTGCAACATACCACAACATACCACACTGCCCTAAGGCTGAGATGACTGCAACATACCACACTGCCCTTTGGCTGAGATGACTGCAACATACCACACCACCCTATGGCTGAGATGACTGCAACATACCACACTGCCCTATGGCTGAGATGACTGCAACATACCACACTGCCCTATAGCTGAGATGACTGCAACATACCACACTGCCCTATGGCTGAGATGACTGCAACATACCACACTGCCCTATGGCTGAGATGACTGCAACATACCACACTGCCCTATGGCTGCGATGACTGCAACATACCACACCACCCTATGGCTGAGATTACTGCAACATACCACACTGCCCTATGACTGAGATGACTGCAACATACCACACTGCCCTATGGCTGAGATGACTGCAACATACCACACTGCCCTATGACTGAGATGACTGCAACGTACCACACTGCCCTATGACTGAGATGACTGCAACATACCACACCAGCCTATGACTGAGATGACTGCAACATACCACACCAGCCTATGACTGAGATGACTGCAACACACCACACTGCCCTATGACTGAGATGACTGCAAAATACCACACCAGCCTATGACTGAGATGACTGCAACATACCACACTGCCCTATGGCTGAGATGACTGCAACATACCACACTGCCCTATTGCTGAGATGACTGCAACATACCACACCACCTTATGGCTGAGATGACTGTAACATACCACACCGCCCTATGGCTGACATGACTGCAACACACCACACAGCCCTATGGCTGAGATGACTGCAACATACCACGCTGCCCTATGGCTGAGATGACTGCAACATACCACACTGCCCTATAACTGAGATGACTGCAACATACCACAACATACCACACTGCCCTATGACTGAGATGACTGCAACATATCACACTGCCCTATGGCTGAGATGACTGCAACATACCACATCACCCAATGGCTGAGATGACTGCAACATACCACATCACCCTATGACTGAGATGACTGCAACATACCACACCACCCTATGGCTGAGATGACTGCAACATACCACACTGCCCTATGGCTGAGATGACTGCAACATACCACACTGCCCTATGGCTGAGATGACTGCAACATACCACACCACCCTATGGCTGAGATGACTGCAACATACCACACCACCCTATGGCTGAGATGACTGCAACATACCACACCACCCTGTGGCTGAGATGACTGCAACATACCACACCACCCTGTGGCTGAGATGACTGCAACATACCACAACACCCTATGGCTGAGATGACTGCAACATACCACACTGCCCTACGACTGAGATGTCAGCGACATGCCGCATTGTCCTCGGAAAGATACAACACTAAACCAATTCATCAGGAAGGCAGGCATACATTTCATGCATTGATTTACCTTGGTCGAAACCGGATTTTCTGTCAACACCAAACAACAGTATTGACAGCCTGACTACAATCTAATGATTCCCATGAATGCCTAAACTTACGCCCATCCCCCGAGCAAAACCGAAACCTACTTGAAAGGTAACATCGCTCACTGTTGCCCCTAGTGGCCGGTTTCCACGTCATCTCCTCAGACATGGATGGACGTCGAATATTGACTTGTGTCAGGGGTGACCTGCCTGGGACTATCTACCACAATTATCTGGGCTCTCTTTTCTTTTACCTGTATATTTTATATAGATTCTCTACATCCCTAACCTGTACTCTAACTCAATCTTTATCCCAGCTCACTCCTTTTTTCATAGCTTTCTCCTTGGTTCTCCCTGTTCAAGACATTGTGTAACTGCTGTGTGATTGAGGGGATGAGGAAGACTGCATAAGATAGAGAGAAGGGAAACTAAGGTTAAGCACACAACAAACAGGAGATAGCAGTCTGATGCATTCTGATTCATGCGCAGCCCTTGAACTTTTTGGTCCTTCCTGAAGCACTGCTTG